>NW_026046791.1:4033910-4343634 GCF_023864275.1 Schistocerca cancellata | reverse complement strand
TTTTTGTGTTAATTCGTCATTGTGAGAATCGACGAATGCAATAAAGAAGGAATAGTGCATTCGAAAAGAGATATTTGCCTCCAAATATAAGATCCCGAAGTTGCTATAGAAACGTACCCCGATTTAGAAAGAGAGGGCATAGAACCGATAGTACTTCATAGCGACGCAATTTCTGTGTTAATTCGTCATTGTGAGGGATCGACGGATGCAATAAAGAAGGAATAGTGCATCGGAAAGGAGATATCCGCCTCCCAATAAAAGATCCTGTCGTTGCCATAGAATCGTTCCTCAATTTAGAAGGAGTAGGCATAGAACCTATAGTATCTCATAGCGACGCAATTTCTGTGTTCATTCGTCGCTGCGAGGGATCGACGGATGCAATAAAGAAGGAATAGTGCATTCGAAAAGAGATACTCGCCTCCCAATAGAAGATCCTGTCATTGCCATAGAAACGTCCCTCGATTTAGAAAGAGAAGTCATAGAACCCATTCTATTTCATAGCGACGCAATTTCTGTGTTAGTTCGTAATTGTGAGGGATCGACGAATACAATAAAGAAGGAATAGTGCATCCGAAAGGTGATACTCGCCTCCCAATAGAAGATCCAGTCGTTGCCATAGAAACGTTCCTTGATTTAGAAAGAAAAGACATACAACCTATAGAGTTTCATAGCTACGCAATTTCTGTGTTAATTCGTCATTGTGAGGGATCGACGGATGCAATAAGAAGGAATAGTGCATCCGAAAGGAGATACCCGCCTTCCAATAGAAGATCCTGTCGTTGCCACAGAAACGTTCCTCGATTTAGAAAGAAAAGGCATAGAAACTATAGTATTTCATAGCGACGCAATTTTTGTGTTAATTCGTCAATGTGAGGGATCGATGGATGAAATAAAGAAGGAATAGTGCATCCGAAATGAGATACTCGCGTCGCAATAGAAGATCCTGTCGTTGCCCTAGAAAAACCTCCTCGATTTAGAAAGAGAAGGCATAAAACCTATAGTATTTCATAGCGAAGCGATTTCTGTGTTAATTCGTCATTGCGAGGGATCGAAGAATGCAATAAAGGAGGAATAGTGCATCCGAAAAGAGATACTCGCCTCCCAATGTAAGATCCTGTCGTTGCCATAAAAACGTTCCTCGATTTAGAAAGAGAAGGCATAGAACCTAGAGTATATAATAGCAACGCAATCTGTGTGTTAATTCATCATTGTGAGTGATCGACTGATGCAATAAAGAAGGGATAGTGCATCCGAAAAGAGATACTCGCCTCTTAATAGAAGATCATGTCGTTGCCATAGAAACGTTCCTCGATTTAGAAAGAGAAGCCATAGAACCCATAGTATTTCATAACGAAGCAATTTCTGTGTTAATTTGTCATTGTGAGGGATCGACGGATGCAATAAAGAAGGAATAGTGCATCCGAAGAGAAATACTTGCCTCCCAATATAAGATCCTGTCGTTGCCATAGAATCGTTCCTCAATTTAGAAGGAGTAGGCATAGAAACATAGTATTTCATAGCGACGCAATTTCTGTGTTAATTCGTCGTTGCGAGTGATCGACGGATACAATAAAGACGGAATAGTGCATTCGAAAAGAGATACTCGCCGCCCATTAGAAGATCCTGACGTTGCCATAGAAACGTTCATCGATTTAGAAAGAGAAGGCATAGAACCTATAGTATTTCATAGCGTCGCAATATCTGTGTTAATTCGTCATTGTGAGGGATCGTCGGATGCAATAAAGAAGGAATAGTGCATTCGAAAAGAGATACTCGCGTCCCAATAGAAGATCCTGTCGTTTTCCTAAAAAAGTTCCTCGATTAGGAAAGAGAAGGCATAAAACCTATAGTATTTCATAGCGAAGCAATTTCTGTGTTCATTCGTAATTGTGAGGGATCGACGGATGCAATAAAGAAGGAATAGTGCATCCGAAAAGAGATACTCGCCTCCCAATATAAGATCCTGTCGGTGCCATAGAAACGTTCCTCGATTTAGAAAGAGAAGGCGTAGAACCCAGAGTATTTCATAGCAACACAATTTCTGTGTTAATTCATCATTGTGACTGATCGACGGATGCAATAAAGAAGGAATGTTGCATTCGAAAAGAGATACTGGCCCCCCAATAGAAGATCCTGGCGTTGCCATAGAAACGTTCCTCGACTTAGAACGAGAAGACATAGAACCTATAGTATTTCATAGCGACGCAATTTCTGTGTTAATTCGTCATTGTGAGGGATCGTCGGATGCAATAAAGAAGGAATAGTGCATCCGAAAAGAGATGCTCGCCTCTCAATGGTAGATCCTGTCGCTGGCATAGAAACGTTCCTCGATTTAGTAAGAGAGGGTATAGAACCTATAGTACATCATAGCGACAAAATTTCTGTGTTAAATCGTCATTGTGAGGGATCGACAGATGCAATAAAGAAGGAATAGTGCATCCGAAAAGAGTTACTCGCCTCCCAATAGAAGATCCTGTCGTTGCCATAGAAATGTTCCTCGATTTAGAAAGATAAATCATAAAAACTATAGTATTTCATAGCGACGCAATTTCTGTGTTAATTCGTTATAGTGTGGGATCGACGGATTCAATAAAGTAGGAATAGCGCATCCGAAAACAGATACTCGCCTCCCAATAGAAGATTCTGTCGGTGCCATAGAAACGTACATCGATTTAGAAAGAGAAGGCATAGAACCTATAGAATTTCATAGCGACACAATTTCTGTGATAATTCGTCATTGTGAAGGATCGACGGATGCAATAATGAAGGAATAGTGCAGCCGGAAAGAGATACTCGCCTCCCAATATAAGATCCTGTCGTTGCCATAGAAACGTTCCTCGATTTAGAAAGAGAATGCATTGAACCCGTAGTATTTCAGAGCGACGCAATTTCTGTGTTAATTCGTCATTGTGAGGGATCGACGGATGCAATAAAGAAGGAATAGTGCATCCGAAAAGAGATACTCGCCTCGCAACAGAAGATCCTGTCGTTGCCATAGTAACGTTCCTCGATTTTGAAACAGAAGGCATAGAACCTATAGTATTTCATAGCGCAATTTCTGTGTTAATTCGTCAATGTGAGGGATCAACGGATGCATAAAGAAGGAATAGTGCATCCGATAAGAGATACTCGCCTCCCAATAGAAGATCCTGTCGTTGCCATAAAAACGTTCCTCCATTTAGAAAGAGAAGGCATAGAACATATAGTATTTCATAGCGACGCCATTTCTGTGTTAATTCGTCATTGTGAGGGATCGACGGATGCAATAAAGAAGGAGTAGTGCATGCGAAAAGGGATATTCGCCTCCCAATAGAAGATCCTGTCGTTGCCATAGAAACGTTCCTCGATTTAGAAAGAAAGATCATAGAACCTATAGTACTTCATAGCGACGCAATTTCTGTGTTAATTCGTCATTGTGAGGGATCGACGGATGAAATAAAGAAGGAATAGAACATCGGAAAGGAGATACCCGCCTTCCAATAGAAGATCCTGTCGTTGCCACAGAAACATTCCTCGATTTAGAAAGAAAAGGCATAGAAACTATAGTATTTCATAGCGACGCAATTTCTCTGTTAATTCGTCAATGTGAGGGATCGATGGATGAAATAAAGAAGGAATAGTGCATTGGAAATGAGATACTCGCGTCGCAATAGAAGATCCTGTCGTTGCCGTAAAAAAGCTCCTCGATTTAGAAAGAGAAGGCATAAAGCCCATAGTATTTCATAGCGAAGCGATTTCTGTGTTAATTCGTCATTGTGAGGGATCGAAGAATGCAATAAAGAAGGAATTGTGCATCCGAAAAGATTTACTCGCCTCCCAATATAAGATCCTGTCGTTGCCATAAAAACGTTCCTCGATTTAGAAAGGGAAGGCATAAAACCTAGAGTATATAATAGCAACGCAATCTCTGTGTTAATTCATCATTGTGAGTGATCAACTGATGCAATAAAGAAGGAATAGTGCATCCGAAAAGAGATACTCGCCTCTTAATAGAAGATCATGTCGTTGCCATAGAAACGTTCCTCGATTTAGAATGAGAAGCCATAGAACCCATTGTATTTCATAACGAAGCAATTTCTGTGTTAATTTGTCATTGTGAGGGATCGACGGATGCAATAAAGAAGGAATAGTGCATCCGAAGAGAAATACTTGCCTCCCAATATAAGATCCTGTCGTTGCCATAGAATCGTTCCTCAATTTAGAAGGAGTAGGCATTGAACCTATAGAATTTCATAGCGACGCAATTTCTGTGTCAATTCGTCGCTGCGAGGGATCGACGGTTGCAATAAAGAAGGAATAGTGCATTCGAAAAGAGATACTCGCCTCCCAATAGAAGATCCTGTCATTGCCATAGAAACGTTCCTCGATTTAGAAAGAGAAGTCATAGAACCCATAGTATTTCATAGCGACGCAATTTCTGTGTTAATTCGTAATTGTGAGGGAACGACGAATGCAATAAAGAAGGAATAGTGCATCCGAAAGGAGACACTCGCCTCCCAATAGAAGATCCTGTCGTTGCCATAGAAACGTTCCTCGATTTAGAAAGAGAAGGCTTAGAACCTATAGTATTTTATAGCGTCGCAATTACTGTGTTAATTCGTCATTGTGAGGGATCGTCGGATGCAATAAAGAAGGAATAGTGCATCCGAAAAGAGATACTCGCGTCCCAATAGAAGATCCTGTCGTTTCCCTAAAAAAGTGCCTCGATTTGGAAAGAGAAGGCATAAAACCTATAGTATTTCATAGCGAAGCAATTTCTGTGTGAATTCGTAATTGTGAGGGATCGACGGATGCAATAAAGAAGGAATAGTGCATCCGAAAAGAGATACTCGCCTCCCAATATAAGATCCTGTCGGTGCCGTAGAAACTTTCCTCGATTTAGAAAGAGAAGGTGTAGAACCCAGAGTATTTCATAGCAACGCAATTTCTGTGTTAATTCATCATTGTGAGTGATCGACGGATGCAATAAAGAAGGAGTAGTGCATCCGAATTAGATACTCGCCTCTAAATAGAAGATCATGTCGTTGCCATAGAAACGTTCCTCGATTTGAAAGAAAAGCCATAGAACCTATAGTATTTCATAACGAAGCAATTTCTGTGTTAATTTGTCATTGTGAGGGATCGACGCATGCAATGAAGAAGCAATAGTGCATTCGAAGAGAAATACTTGCCTCTTAATATAAGATCCTGTCGTTGCCATAGAGTCGTTCCCCAATGTAAAAAGAGTAGGCATAGAAACTATAGTATTTCACAGCGACGCAATTTCAGTGTTAATTCGAAGCTGCGAGGGATCGACGGATGCAATAAAGAAGAAATAGTGCATCCGAAAAGAGATACTGGCCCCCAAATAGAAGATCCTGGCGTTGCCATAGAAACGTTCCTCGATTTAGAAAGAGAAGACATAGAACCCATAGTATTTCATAGCGACGCAATTTCTGTGTTAATTCGTCATTGTGAGAGATCGACGGATGCAATAAAGAAGGAATAGAGCATCCGAAGAGAAATACTCGCCTCCCAATATAAGATCCTGTCGTTGCCATAGAATCGTTCCTCGATTTAGAAGGAGTAGGCATAGAACCATAGTATTTCATAGCTACGCAATTTCTGTGTTATTTCGTCATAGTGTGGGCTCGACGGATTCAATAAAGTAAAAATAGCGCATCCGAAAAGAGATACACGCCTCCCAATAGAAGATCCTGTCGTTGCCATAGAAACGTTCCTCGATTTAGAAAGAGAAGGCATAGAACCTATAGTATTTCATAGCGACACAATTTCTGTGATACTTCGTCATTGTGAAGGATCGACGGATGCAATAATGAAGGAATAGTGCAGCCGGAAAGAGATACTCGCCTCCCAATATAAGATCCTGTCGTTGCCATAGAAACGTTCCTCGATTTAGAAAGAGAATGCATTGAACCCGTAGTATTTCAGAGCGACGCAATTTCTGTGTTAATTCGTCATTGTGAGGGATCGACGGATGCAATAAAGAAGGAATAGTGCATCCGAAAAGAGATACTCGCCTCGCAACAGAAGATCCTGTCGTTGCCATAGTAAAGTTCCTCGATTTAGAAACAGAAGGCATAGAACCTATAGTATTTCATAGCGGCGCAATTTCTGTGTTAATTCGTCAATGTGAGGGATCAACGGATGCAATAAAGAAGGAATAGTGCATCCGATAAGAGATACTCGCCTCCCAATAGGAGATCTTGTCGTTGCCAAAGAAACGCTCCTCGATTTAGAAAGAGAAGGCATAGATCCTATGGTATTTCATAGCGACGCAATTTCTGTGTTAATTTGACATTATGAGGGATCGACGGATGCAATAAAGAAGGAGTAGTGTATGCGAAAAGGGATATTCGCCTCCCAATCGAAAATCCTGTCGTTGCCATAGAAACGTATCTCGATTTATAAAGAAAGATCTTAGAACCTATAGTACTTCATAGCGACGCAATTTCTGTGTTAATTGGTCATTGTGAGGGATCGACGGATGCAATAAAGAAGGAATAGTGCTTCCGAAAGGAGATACTCGCCTCCCAATAGAAGATCCCTCCGTTGCCATAGAAACGTTCCTCGATTTAGAAAGAGAAGGCATAGAACCATTAGTATTTCATATCGACGCATTTTCTGTGTTAATTCGTCATTGTGAGGGATCGACGGATGCAATAAAGAAGGAATAGTGCATCCGAAAAGAGATACTCGCCTCCCTACAGAAGCTCCTGTCGTTGCCATAGAAACGTTCCTTGATTTTGAAAGAGAAGGCATAGAACCTATGGTATTTCATAGCGGCGCAATTTCTGTGTTAATTCGTCAATGTGAGGGATCGACGGATGCAATAAAGAAGGAATAGTGCATCCGATAAGAGCTACTCGCCATCCAATATAAGATCCTGTCGTTGCCACAGTAACGTTCCTAGATTTAGAAAGAAAGGGCATAGAACCTATAGTACTTCATAGCGACGGAATTTTTGTCTTAATTCGTCATTGTGAGGGATCGACGGATGCAATAAAGAAGGAATAGTGCATCCGAAAGGAGATACTCGCTTCCCAATAGAAGATCCTATCGTTGCCATAGAAACTTTCCTCGATTTAGAAAGAGAAGGCATAGAACCTATAGTATTTCATAGCGACGCAATTTCTGTGTTAATTCGTCATTGTGAAGGATCGACGGAAGCAATAAAAAAGGAATAGCGCATCCGAACAGAGATATTTGCCTCCCAATAGAAGATCCTGTCGTATCTATAGAAACGTTCCTCGATTCAGAAAGAGAAGGCAAGGAGCCTATAGTATTTCATAGCGACGCAATTTATGTGTTAATTCCTCATTGTGAGGGATCGACGGATGCAATAAAGAAGGAATAGTGCATCCGAAAAGAGATACTCGCCTCCCAATAGAACATCCTGTCGTTGCCATAGAATCGTTCCTCGATTTAGAAAGAGAAGGCATAGAACCTATAGTATTTCATAGCGACGCAATTTCTGTGTTAATTCGTCAATTTGAGGGATCGACAGATGCAATAGAGAAGGAATAGTGCATCCGAACAGAGACATTCGCCTCCGAATAGAAGATCCTGTCGTTGATATAGAAACGTTCCTCGATTCAGTAAGAGAAGGCATAGAAGCTAAAGTATTTCATAGCGACGCAATTTCTGCGTTAAATCGTCGTTGTGAGGGATCGACAGATGCAATAAAGAAGGAATAATGCATCCGAAAAGATATACTTGCCTCCCAATAGAAGATCCTGTCGTTGCCATAGAAACGTTGCTCGATTTTGAAAGAGAAGGCATAGAACCTATAGTATTTCATAGCGACGCTATTTCTGTGTTAATTCGTCATTGTCAGGGATCGACGGATGCAATAAAGAAGGAATAGTGCATCCGAAAGGAGATACTCGCCTCCCAATATAACATCCTGTCGTTGCCATAGAAACGTTCCTCGATTTAGAAAGAGAAGGCATAGAACCTATAGTATTTCAAGGCGACGCAATTTCTGTGTTAATTCGGCATTGTGAGGGATCGACGGATGCAATAAATAAGGAATAGTGCATCCAAAATGAGATACTCGCCTGCCAATAGAAGATCCTGTCGTTGCCATAGGAACATTCCTCGATTTAGAAAGAGAAGGCATAGAACCTATAGTTTTCATAGCGACGCATTTCTGTGTTAATTCGTCATTGTGAAGGATCGACGGAAGCAATAAAAAAGGAATAGCGCATCCGAACAGAGATATTTGCCTCCCAATAGAAGATCCTGTCGTATCTATAGAAACGTTCCTCGATTCAGAAAGAGAAGGCATAGAACCTATAGTGTTTCATAGCGACGCAATTTCTGTGTTAATTCGGCATTGTGAGGGATCGACGGATGCAATAAAGAAGGAATAGTACATCCGAACAGAGACATTCGCCTCCCAATAGAAGATCCTGTCGTTGCTATAGAAACGTTCCTCGATTCAGAAAGACAAGGCATAGAAGCTATAGTATTTCATAGCGACGCAATTTCTGCGTTAATTCGTCGTTGTGAGAGATCGACGGATGCAATAAAGAAGTAATAATGCATCTGAAAAGATATACTACCTCCCAATAGAAGATCCTGTCGTTGCCATAGAAACGTTGCTCGATTTTGAAAGAGAAGGCATAGAACCTATAGTATTTCAAGGCGACGCAATTTCTGTGTTAATTCGTCATTGTGAGGGATCGACGGATGTAATAAATAAGGAATAGTGCATCCAAACAGAGATACTCGCCTGCCTATAGAAGATCCTGTCGTTGCCATAGGAACATTCCTCGATTTAGAAAGAGAAGGCATAGAACCTATAGATTTCATTGCGACGCAATTTCTGTGTTAATTAGTCATTGTGAAGGATCGACGGAAGCAATAAAAAAGGAATAGCGCATCCGAAAAGAGATACTCGCCTCCCAATATAAGATATTGTAGTTGCCATAGAAACGTTCCTCGATTTAGAAAGAGAAGGCATAGAACCTATAGTATTTCATAGCGACGCAATTTATGTGTTAATTCTTCATTGTGAGGGATCGGCGGATGCAATAAAGAAGGAATAGTGCATCCGAAAAGAGATACTCGCCTCCCAATAGAACATCCTGTCGTTGCCATAGAATCGTTCCTCGATTTAGAAAGAGAAGGCATAGAACCTATAGTACTTCATAGCGACGCAATTTCTGTGTTAATTCGGCAATTTGAGGGATCGACAGATGCAATAAAGAAGGAATAGTGCATCCGAACAGAGACATTCGCCTCCCAATAGAAGATCCTGTCGTATCTATAGAAACGTTCCTCGATTCAGAAAGAGAAGGCATAGAACCTATAGTGTTTCATAGCGACGCAATTTCTGTGTTAATTCGGAATTGTGAGGGATCGACGGATGCAATAAAGAAGGAATAGTGCATCCGAAAAGAGATACGCGCCTCCCAATAGAAGATCCTGTCGTTGCCATAGAAACGTTCCTCGATTTAGAAAGAGAAGGCATAGAACATATAGTATTTCATAGAGTCTCAATTTATGTGTTAATTCGTCATTGTGAGGGATCGACAGAAGCAACAAAGAAGGAATAGTGCATCCGAACAGAGATATTCGCCTCCCAATAGAAGATCCCTTCGTTGCTATAGAAACGTTCCTCGATTCAGAAAGAAAAGCCATAGAACCTATAGTATTTCAAAGCGACGCAAAATCTGCGTTAATTCGTCGTTGTGAGGGATCGACGGATGCAATAAAGAAGGAATAATGCATCCGAAAAGAGATACTCGCCTCCCAATAAAAGGTCCTGTCGTTGCCATAGAAACGTTGCTCGATTTTGAAAGAGAAGGCATAGAACCTATAGTATTTCATAGCGACGCCATTTCTGTGTAAATTCGTCATTGTGAGGGATCGACGGATGCAATAAAGAAGGAATAGTGCATCCGAAAAGAGATACTCGCCTCCCAATATAAGATATTGTCGATGCCATTGAAACGTTCCTCGATTTAGAAAGAGAAGGAATAGAACCTATAGTATTTCAAGGCGACGCAATTTCTGTGTTAATTCGTCATTGTGAGGGATCGACGGATGTAATAAATAAGGAATAGGGCATCCAAAAAGAGATACTCGCCTGCCTATAGAAGATCCTGTCGTTGCCATAGGAACATTACTCGATTTAGAAAGAGAAGGCATAGAACCTATAGTGTTTCATAGCGACGCAATTTCTGTGTTAATTCGGCATTATGAGAGATCGACGGATGCAATAAAGAAGGAATAGTGCATCCGAGCAGAGACATTCGCCTCCCAATAGAAGATCCTGTCGTTGCTATAGAAACGTTCCTCGATTCAGAAAGAGAAGGCATAGAACCTATAGTATTTCATAGCGACGCAATTTCTGTGTTAATTCGTCATTGTGAGGGATCGACAGAAGCAACAAAGAAGGAATAGTGCATCCGAACAGAGATATTCGCCTCCCAATAGAAGATTCTCTCGTTGCTATTGAAACGTTCCTCGATTCAGAAAGAAATGCATAGAACCTATAGTATTTCAAAGCGACGCAAATTCTGCGTTAATTCGTCGTTGTGAGGGATCGACGGATGCAATAAAGAAGGAATAATGCATCCGAAAAGAGATACTCGCCTCCCAATAAAAGGTCCTGTCGTTGCCATAGAAACGTTGCTCGATTTTGAAAGAGAAGGCATAGAACCTATAGTATTTCATAGCGACGCAATGTCTGTGTTAATTCGTCATTGTGAGGGATCGACGGATGCAATAAAGAAGGAATAGTGCATCCTAAAAGAAATACTCGCCTCCCAATAGTAGATCCTGTCGTTGCCATAGAAACGTTCCTCGATTTAGAAAGAGAGGGCATAGAACCTATAGTATTTCATAGCGACGCAATTTCTGTGTTAATTCGTCATTGTGAGGGATCGACGGATGCAATAAAGAAGGAATAGTGCATCCGAAAAGAGATACGCGCCTCCCAATAGAAGATGCTGTCGTTCCCATAGAAACGTTCCTCGATTTAGAAAGAGAAGGCATAGAACCTATAGTGTTTCATAGCGACGCAATTTCTGTGTTAATTAGTCATTGTGAGGGATCGACGGATGCAATAAAGAAGGAATAGTGCATTCGAAAAGAGATACTCGCCTCCCAATAGGAGATCCTGTCGTTGCCATAGAAACGCTCCTCGATTTAGAAAGAGAAGGCATAGAACCCATGGTAGTTCATACCGAAGCAATTTCTGTGTTAATTCGTCGTTGTGAGGGTTCGACGGATGCAATAAAGAAGGAATAATGCATCCGAACAGAGACATTCGCCTCCCAATAGAAGATCCTGTCGTTGTGATGGAAACGTTCCTCGATTTAGAAAGAGGAGGCATAGAACCTATAGTATTTCATAGGGACGCAATTTCTGTATTAATTCGTCATTGTGAGGGATCGACGAATGCAATAAAGAAGGAATAGTGCATCCGAAAAGAGATACTCGCGTCCCAATAGGAGATCCTGTCGTTGCCAAAGAAACGCTCCTCGATTTAGAAAGATGAGGCATAGAACCCATAGTATTTCATAGCGAAGCAATTTCTGTGTTAATTCGTCATTGTGCGGGATCGACGGATGCAATAAAGAAGGAATAGCGCATCCGGACAGAGATATTCGCCTCCCAATAGAAGATCCTGTCGTTGCTATACAAACGTTTCTTGTTTCAGAAAGAGAAGGCATAGAACCTGTAGTATTACAAAGCGACGCAAATTCTGCGTTAATTCGTCGTTGTGAGGGATCGACGGATGCAATAAAGAACGAATAATGCATCCAAAAAGAGATACTCGCCTCCCAATAGAAGATCCTGTCTTTGCCATAGAAACGTTCCTCGATTTAAAAAGAGAAGGCATAGAACCTATAGTATTTCATAGCGACGCAATTTCTGTGTTAATTCGGCATTGTGAGGGATCGACGGATGCAATAATGAAAGAATAGTGCATCTGAATAGAGATACAGGCTCCCAATAGAAGATCCTGTCGTTGCCATAGAAAAGTTCCTCGATTTAGAAAGAGAAGGCATAGAACCTATAGTATTTCATAGAGACGCAATTTCTGTGTTAATTCGTCATTGTGAGGTATCGACAGAAGCGATAAAGAAGGAATAGTGCATCCGAACAGAGATATTCGCCTCCCAATAGAAGATCCTCTCGTTACTATAGAAACGTTCCTCGATTCAGAAAGAGAAGGCATAGAACCTGTATTATTTCAAAGCGACGCAAATTCTGCGTTAATTCGTCGTTGTGAGGGATCGACGGATGCAATAAAGAAAGAATAATGCATCCGAAAAGAGATACTCGCCTCCCAATAGAAGATCCTGTCTTTGCCATAGAAACGTTCCTCGATTTAGAAAGAGAAGGCATAGAACCTATAGTATTAAATAGCGACGCAATTTCTGTGTTAATTCGGCATTGTGAGGGATCGACGGATGCAATAAAGAAGGAATAGTGCATCCGAAAAGAGATACGCGCTCCCAATAGAAGATCCTGTCGTTGCCATAGAAAAGCTCCTCGATTTAGAAAGTGAAGGGATAGAATCTATAGTATTTCAAAGAGACGCAATTTCTTTGTTAATTCGTCATTGTGAGGGATGGACAGAAGCAATAAAGAAGGAATAGTGCATCCGAACAGAGATATTCGCCTCCCAATAGAAGATCCTCTCGTTGCTATAGAAACGTTCCTCGATTCAGAAAGAGAAGGCATAGAACCTGTAGTATTTCAAAGCGACGCAAATTCTGCGTTAATTCGTCGTTGTGTGTGATCGACGGATGCAATAAAGAAGGAATAATGCATCCGAAAAGAGATACTCGCCTCCCAATAGAAGATCCTGTCTTTGCCATAGAAACGTTCCTCGATTTAGAAAGAGAAGGCATAGAACCTATAGTATTTCATAGCGACGCAATTTCTGTGTTAATTCGTCATTGTGAGGGATTGACGGATGCAATAAAGAAGGAATAGTGCATTCGAAAAGAGATACTCGCCTCCCAATAGGAGATCCTGTCGTTGCCATAGAAACGTTCCTCGATTTAGAAAGAGAAAGCATAGAACCCATAGTATTTCATACCGAAGCAATTTCTGTGTTAATTCGTCATTGTGAGGGATCGACGGATGCAATAACGAAGGGATAGTGCATCCGAATAGAGATACTCGCCTCCCAATATAAGATCATATCGTTGCAATAGAAACGTTCCTCGATTTAGAAGGAGAAGGCATAGAACCTATAGTATTTCATAGCGACGCAATTTCTGTGTTAATTCGTCGTTGTGACGGATCGACGGATGCAATAAAGAAGGAATACTGCATCCGAAAAGAGATACTCGCCTCCCAATGGAAGATCCTGTCGTTGCCATAGAAATGTACCTCGATTTAGAAAGAGAGGTCATAGAACCTATATTATTTCATAGCAACGCAATTTCCGTGTTAATTCGGCATTGTGAGGGATCGACTGATGCAATAAAGAAGGAATAGCGCATCCGAACAGAGATATTCGCCTCCCAATAGAAGATCCTGTTGTTGCTATAGAAACGTTCCTTGATTCAGGAAGAGAAGGCATGGAACCTATAGTATTTCATAGCGACGCAATTTCTGTGTTAATTCGGCATTGTGAGGAATCGACGGATGCAATAAAGAAGGAATAGTGCATCCGAAAAGAGATACGCGCTCCCAATAGAAGATCCTGTCGTTGCCATAGAAAAGTTCCGCGATTTAGAAAGAGGAGGCATAGAACCTATAGTATTTCATAGAGACGCAATTTCTGTGTTAATTCGTCATTGTGAGGGATCGACAGAAGCAATAAAGAAGGAATAGTGCATCCGAACAGAGATATTCGCCTCCCAATAGAAGATCCTGTCGTTGCTATAGAAAAGTTTCTTGTTTCAGAAAGAGAAGGCATAGAACCTATAGTACTTCATAGCGACGCAATTTCCTTGTTAATTCGGCATTGTGAGGGATCGACGGATGCATAAAGAAGGAATAGTGCATCCGAAAAGAGATACGCGCTCCCAATATAAGATCCTGTCGTTGCCATAGAAACGTTCCTCGATTTTGAAAGAGAAGGCATAGAACCTATAGCATTTCATAGCGACCCAATTTCTGTGTTAATTCGTCATTGTGAGGGATCGACGGATGCAATAAAGAAGGAATAGTGCATCCGAAAAGAAATACTCGCCTCCAAATAGTAGATCCTGTCGTTGCCATAGAAACGGTCCTCGATTTAGAAAGAGAGGGCGTAGAACATATACTATTTCATAGCGACGCAATTTCTGTGTTAATTCCTCATTGTGAGGGATCGACGGATGCAATTAGGAAGGAATAGTGCATCCGAAAACAGATACTCGCCTGCCAATAAAGCATCATTTCGTTGCCATAGAAACGTTCCACGATTTAGAAAGAAAGGGCATAGAACCGATAGTACTTCATAGCGACGCAATTTCTGTGTTAATTCGTCATTGTGAGGGATCGACGGATGCAATAAAGAAGGAATAGTGCACCCGAAAGGAGATACTCGCTTCCCAATAGAAGATCCTACCGTTGCCATAGAAACTTTCCTCGATTTAGAAAGAGAAAACATAGAACCTATAGTATTTCATAGCGACGCAATTTATGTGTTAATTCGTCATTGTGAGGGATCGACGGATGTAATAAAGAAGGAATAGTGCATCCGAAAAGAGATACTCGCAGCCCAATAGAACATCGTGTCGTTGCCTTAAAAGCGTTCCTCGATTTAGAAAGAGAAGGCATAAAACCTATAGTATTTCATAGCGACGCAATTTCTTTGTTAATTCGTCAGTGTGAGGGATCGACGGAAGCAATAAAGAAGGAATAGTGCATCCGAAAAGAGATACTCGCCTCCCAATATAAGATCCTGTCGTTGCCATAGAAACGTTCCTCGATTTAGAAAGAGAAGGCATAGAACCTATAGTATTTCAAAGCGACGCAATTTCTGTGTTAATTCGTCATTGTGAGGGATCGACGGATGCAATAAATAAGGAATAGTGCATCCAAAAAGAGATACTCGCCTCCCAATAGAAGATCCTGTCGTTGCCATAGGAACATTTCTCGATTTAGAAAGAGAAGGCATAGAACCTAAAGTTTTCATAGCGACGCAATTTCTGTGTTAATTCGTCATTGTGAAGGATAGACGGAAGCAATAAAAAAGCAATAGCGCATCCGAGCAGAGATATTTGCCTCCCAATAGAAGATCCTGTCGTTGCTATAGAAACGTTCCTCGATTCAGAAAGAGAAGGCATAGAACCTATAGTATTTCATAGCGACGCAATTTCTGTGTTAATTCGGCATTGTGAGGGATCGACGGATGCAATAAAGAAGGAATAGTGCATCCGAAAAGAGATACGC
This sequence comes from Schistocerca cancellata, assembly GCF_023864275.1. NCBI lineage: Eukaryota > Metazoa > Arthropoda > Insecta > Orthoptera > Acrididae > Schistocerca > Schistocerca cancellata. Next base: position 4,328,277 of record NW_026046791.1, on the reverse strand, counting down.
GCCTCCCAATAGAAGATCCTGTCGTTGCCATAGAAACGTCCCTCGATTTAGAAAGAGAAGCCATAGAACCTATAGTATTTCATAGCGACGCAATTTCTGTGTTAATTCGTCATTGTGAGGGATCGACAGATGCTATCAAGGAGGAATAGTGCATCCGAACAGACATTCGCCTCCCAATAGAAGATCCTGTCGTTGCCATAGAAACGTTCCTCGATTTAGAAGAGGAGGCATAGAACCTATAGTATTTCATAGCGACGCAATTTCTGTGTTAATTCCTCATTGTGAGGGATCGACGAATGCAATAAAGAAGGAATAGTGCATCCGAAAAAAGATACTCGCGTCCCAATAGGAGATCCTGTCGTTGCCAAAGACACGCTCCTCGATTTAGAAAGATAAGGCATAGAACCCATAGTATTTCATAGCGAAGCAATTTCTGTGTTAATTCGTCACTGTGAGGGATCGACGGATGCAATAAAGAAGGAATAGCGCATCCGAACAGAGATATTCGCCTCCCAATAGAAGATCCTGTCGTTGCTATACAAACGTTTCTTGTTTCAGAAAGAGAAGGCATAGAACCCATAGTACTTCATAGCGACGCAATTTCCTTGTTAATTCGGCATTGTGAGGGATCGACGGATGCAATAAATAAGGAATAGTGCATCCAAAAAGAGATACTCGCCTCCCAATAGAAGATCCTGTCGTTGCCATAGGAACATTTCTCGATTCAGCAAGAGAAGGCATAGAACCTATAGTTTTCATAGCGACGCAATTTCTGTGTTAATTCGTCATTGTGAAGGATAGACGGAAGCAATAAAGAAGGAATAGCGCATCCGGACAGAGATATTCGCCTCCCAATAGAAGATCCTGTCGTTGCTATAGAAACGTTCCTCGATTCAGAAAGACAAGGCATAGAACCTGTAGTATTTCAAAGCGACGCAAATTCTGCGTTAATTCGTCGTTGTGAGGGATCGATGGATGCAATAAAGAAGGAATGGCGCATCCGAAAAGAGATACTCGCCTCCCAATAGAAGATCCTGTCTTTGCCATAGAAACGTTCCTCGATTTAGAAAGAGAAGGCATAGAACCTATAGTATTTCATAGCGACGCAATATCTGTGTTAATTCGGCATTGTGAGGGATCGACGGATGCAATAAAGAAAGAATAGTGCATCTGAAAAGAGATACGCGCTCCCAATAGAAGATCCTGTCGTTGCCATAGAAAAGTTCCTCGATTTAGAAAGAGAAAGCATAGAACCTATAGTATTTCATAGAGACGCAATTTCTGTGTTAATTCGTCATTGTGAGGGATCGACAGAAGCAATAAAGAAGGAATAATGCATCCGAACAGAGATATTCGCCTCCCAATAGAAGATCCTCTCGTTGCTATAGAAACGTTCCTCGATTCAGAAAGAGAAAGCATAGAACCTGTAGTATTTCAAAGCGACGCAAATTCTGCGTTAATTCGTCGTTGTGATGGATCGACGGATGCAATAAAGAAGGAATAATGCATCCGAAAAGAGATACTCGCCTCCCAATAGAAGATCCTGTCTTTGCCATAGAAACGTTCCTCGATTTAGAAAGAGAAGGCATAGAACCTATAGTATTTCATAGCGACGCAATTTCTGTGTTAATTCGGCATTGTGAGGGATCGACGGATGCAATAAAGAAGGAATAGTGCATCCGAAAAGAGATACGCGCTCCCAATAGAAGATCCTGTCGTTGCCATAGAAAAGTTCCTCGATTTGGAAAGAGAAGGCATAGAACCTATAGTATTTCATAGAGACGCAATTTCTGTGTTAATTCGTCATTGTGAGGGATCGACAGGAGCAATAAAGAAGGAATAATGCATCCGAACAGAGATATTCGCCTCCCAATAGAAGATCCTGTCGTTGCTATAGAAACGTTCCTCGATTCAGAAAGACAAGGCATAGAACCTGTAGTATTTCAAAGCGACGCAAATTCTGCGTTAATTCGTCGTTGTGAGGGATCGATGGATGCAATAAAGAAGGAATGGCGCATCCGTACAGAGATATTCGCCTCCCAATAGAAGATCCTGTCGTTGCTATAGAAACGTTTCTTGTTTCAGAAAGAGAAGGCATAGAACCTATAGTACTTCACAGCGACGCAATTTCCTTCTTAATTCGGCATTTTGAGGGATCGACGGATGCATAAAGAAGGAATAGTGCATCCGAAAAGAGATACGCGCTCCCAATAGAAGATCCTGTCGTTGCCATAGAAACGTTCCTCGATTTAGAAAGAGAAGGCATAGAAAGTACAGTATTTCATAGAGACGCAATTTCTGTGTTAATTCGTCATTGTGAGGGATCGACAGAAGCAACAAAGATGGAATAGTGCATCCGAACAGAGATATTCGCCTCCCAATAGAAGATCCTCTCGTTGCTATAGAAACGTTCTTCGATTCAGAAAGAGAAGGCATAGAACCTATAGTATTTCAAAGCGACGCAAATTCTGCGTTAATTCGTCGTTGTGAGGGATCGACGGATGCAATAAAGAAGGAATAATGCATCCGAAAAGAGATACTCGCCTCCCAATAGAAGATCCTGTCTTTGCCATAGAAACGTTCCTCGATTTAGAAAGAGAAGGCATAGAACCTATAGTATTTCATAGCGACGCAATTTCTGTGTTAATTCGTCATTGTGAGGGATCGACAGATGCAATAAAAAAGGAATAGTGCATTCGAAAAGAGATACTCGCCTCCCAATAGGACATCCTGTCGTTGCCATAGAAACGTTCCTCGATTTAGAAAGAGAAGGCATAGAACCCATAGTATTGCATACCGAAGCAATTTCTGTGTTAATTCGTCATTGTGAGGGATCGACGGATGCAATAACGAAGGGATAGTGCATCCGAAAAGAGATACTCGCCTCCCAATATAAGATCATGTCGTTGCAATAGAATTGTCCTTCGATTTAAAAGGAGAAGGCATAGAACCTATAGTATATCATAGCGACGCAATTTCTGCGTTAATTCGTCGTTGTGAGGGATCGACGGATGCAATAAAGAAGGAATAGTGCATCCGAAAAGAGATACTCGCCTCCCAATAGAAGATCCTGTCGTTACCATAGAAACGTACCTCGATTTAGAAAGAGAGGTCATAGAACCTATTTTATTTCACAGCAACGCAATTTCCGTGTTAATTCGGCATTCTGAGGGATCGACTGATGCAATAAAGAAGGAATAGCGCATCCGAACAGAGATAATCGCCTCCCAATAGAAGATCCTGTCGTTGCCATAGAAACGTTGCACGATTTAGAAAGAGAAGGCATAGAACCCATAGTATTTCATACCGAAGCAATTTCCGTGTTAATTCGTCATTGCGAGGGATCGACGGATGCAATAACGAAGGGATAGTGCATCCGAAAAGAGATACTCGCCTCCCAATATAAGATCATGTCGTTGCAATAGAAATGTTCCTCGATTTAGAAGGAGAAGGCATAGAACCTATAGTATTTCATAGCGACGCAATTTCTGTGTTAATTCGTCGTTGTGAGGGATCGACGGATGCAATAAAGAAGGAATACTGCATCCGAAAAGAGATACACGCCTCCCAATAGGCGATCCTGCCGTTGCCATTGAAATGTACCTCGATTTAGAAAGAGAGGTCATAGAACCTATATTATTTCATAGCAACGCAATTTCCGTGTTAATTCGGCATTCTGAGGGATCGACTGTTGCAATAAAGAAGGAATAGCGCATCCGAACAGAGATATTCGCCTCCCAATAGAAGATCCTGTCGTTGCTATAGAAACGTTCCTTGATTCAGGTAGAGAAGGCATAGAACCTATATTATTTCATAGCAACGCAAATTCTGCGTTAATTCGTCGTTGTGAGGGATCGACGGATGCAATAAAGAAGGAATAATGCATCCGAAAAGAGTTACTCGCCTCCCAATAGAAGATCCCGTCTTTGCCATAGAAACGTTCCTCGATTTAGAAAGAGAAGGCATAGAGCCTATAGTATTTCATAGCGACGCAATTTCTGTGTTAGTTCGTCATTGTGAGGGATCGACGGATGCAATAAAGAAGGAATAGTGCAATCGAAAGGAGATACTCGCTTCCCAATAGAAGATCCTGTCGTTGCCATAGAAACTTTCCTCGATTTAGAAAGAGAAGACATAGAACCTATGGTATTTCATAGCGACGCAATTTATGTGTTAATTCGTCATTGTGAGGGATCGACGGATGCAATAAAGAAGGAATAGTGCATCCGAAAAGAGATACTCGCCTCCCGATATAAGATCCTGTCGTTGCCATAGAAACGTTCCTCGATTTAGAAAGAGAAGGCATGAAACCTATAGTATTTCAAGGCGACGCAATTTCTGTGTTAATTCGTCATTGTGAGGAATCGACGGATGCAATGAATAAGGAATAGTGCATCCAAAAATACTCGCCTCCCAATAGAAGATCCTGTCGTTGCCTTAGGAACATTTCTCGATTTAGAAAGAGAAGGCATAGAACCTATAGTTTTCATAGCGACGCAATTTCTGTGTTAATTCGTCATTGTGAGGGATCGACAGAAGCAATAAAGAAGGAATAGTGGATCCGAACAAAGATATTCGCCTCCCAATAGAAGATCCTCTCGTTGCTATAGAAACGTTCCTCGATTCAGAAAGAGAAGGCATAGAACCTGTAGTATTTCAAAGCGACGCAAATTCTGTGTTAATTCGTCATTGTGAGGGATCGACGGATGCAATAAAGAAGGAATAGTGCATCCGAAAAGAGATACGCGCTCCCAATAGAAGATCCTGTCGTTGCCATAGATAAGTTCCTCGATTTAGAAAGAGAAGGCATAGAACCTATAGTATTTCATAGAGACGCAATTTCTGTGTTAATTCGTCATTGTGAGGGATCGACAGAAGCAATAAAGAAGGAATAGTGCATCCGAACAGAGATATTCGCCTCCCAATAGAAGATCCTGTCGTTACCATAGAAACGTACCTCGATTTAGAAAGAGAGGTCATAGAACCTATATTATTTCACAGCAACGCAATTTCCGTGTTAATTCGGCATTCTGAGGGGTCGACTGATGCAATAAAGAAGGAATAGCGCATCCGAACAGAGATATTCGCCTCCCAATAGAAGATCCTGTCGTTGCTATAGAAACGTTCCTTGATTCAGGAAGAGAAGGCATAGAACCTATAGTATTTCATAGGGACGCAATTTCTGTGTTAATTCGGCATTGTGAGGGATCGACTGATGCAATAAGAAGTAATAGTGCATCCGAAAAGAGTCACGCGACTTCCAGTAGAAGATCCTGTCGTTGCCATAGAAACGTTCCTCGATTCAGAAAGAGAAGGCATAGAGCCTAAAGTATTTCATAGCGACGCAATTTCTGTGTAAATTCGTCATTGTGAGGGATCGACAGATGCAATAATGAAGGAATAGTGCATCCGAAAAGAGATACTCGCCTCCCAATAGGAGATCCTGTCGTTGCCATAGAAAAGTTCCTCGATTTAGAAAGAGAAGGCATAGAACCTATAGTATTTCATAGAGACGCAATTTCTGTGTTAATTCGTCATTGTGAGGGATCGACAGAAGCAATAAAGAAGGAATAGTGGATCCGAACAGAGATATTCGCCTCCCAATTGAAGATCCTCTCGTTGCTATAGAAACGTTCCTCGATTCAGAAAGAGAAGGCATAGAACCTGTAGTATTTCAAAGCGACGCAAATTCTGCGTTAATTCGTCGTTGTGAGGGATCGACGGATGCAATAAAGAAGGAATAATGCATCCGAAAAGAGATACTCGCGTCCCAATAGAAGATCCTTTCTTTGCCATAGAAACGTTCCTCGATTTAGAAAGAGAAGGCATAGAACCTATAGTATTTCATAGATACGCAATTTCTGTGTTAATTCGTCATTGTGAGGGATCGACGGATGCAATAAAGAAGGAATAGTGCATTCGAAAAGAGATACTCGCCTCCCAACAGGAGATCCTGTCGTTGCCATAGAAACGTTCCTCGATTTAGAAAGAGAAGGCATAGAACCCATAGTATTTCATACCGAAGCAATTTCTGTGTTAATTCGTCATTGTGAGGGATCGACGGATGCAATAACGAAGGGATAGTGCATCCGAAATGAGATACTCGCCTCCCAATATAAGATCATGTCGTTGCAATAGAAATGTTCCTCGATTTAGAAGGAGAAGGCATAGGACCTATAGTATTTCATAGCGACGCAATTTCAGTGTTAATTCGTCGTTGTGAGGGATCGACGGATGCAATAAAGAACGAATACTGCATCCGAAAAGAGATACTCGCCTCCCAATAGAAGATCCTGTCGTTACCATAGAAACGTACCTCGATTTAGAAAGAGAGGTCATAGAACCTATATTATTTCATAGCAACGCAATTTCCGTGTTAATTCGGCATTCTGAGGGATCGACTGATGCAATAAAGAAGGAATAGCGCATCCGAACAGAGATATTCGCCTCCCAATAGAAGATCCTGTCGTTGCTATAGAAACGTTCCTTGATTCAGGAAGAGAAGGCATAGAACCTATAGTATTTCATAGCGACGCAATTTCTGTGTTAATTCGGCATTGTGAGGGATCGACGGATGCAATAAGAAGTAATAGTGCATCCGAAAAGAGTTACGCGACTTCCAGTAGAAGATGCTGTAGTTGCCATTGAAACGTTCCTCGATTCAGAAAGAGAAGGCATAGAGTAAATAGTATTTCATAGCGACGCAATTTCTCTGTTAATTCGTCATTGTGAGGGATCGACAGATGCAATAAAGAAGGAATAGTGCATCCGAAAAGAGATACTCGCCTCCCAATAGGAGATCCTGTCGTTGCCAAAGAAACGCTCCTCGATTTAGATAGATAAGTCATAGAACCCATAGTATTTCATAGCGAAGCAATTTCTGGGTTAATTCGTCATTGTGAGGGATCGACGGATGCAATAAAGAAGGAATGGCGCATCCGTACAGAGAAATTCGCCTCCCAATAGAAGATCCTGTCGTTGCTATTGAAACGTTTCTTGTTTCAGAAAGAGAAGGCATAGAACCTATAGTACTTCATAGCGACGCAATTTCCTTCTTAATTCGGCATTGTGAGGGATCGACGGATGCATAAAGAAGGAATAGTGCATCCGGAAAGAGATACGCGCTCCCAATAGAAGATCCTGTCGTTGCCATAGAAACGTTCCTCGATTTAGAAAGAGAAGGCATAGAACCTATAGTATTTCATAGAGACGCAATTTCTGGGTTAATTCGTCATTGTGAGGGATCGACAGCAGCAACAAAGAAGGAATAGTGCATCCGAACAGAGATAGTCGCCTCCCAATAGAAGATCCTCTCGTTTCTATAGAAACGTTCCTCGATTCAAAAAGAGAAGGCATAGAACCTATAGTATTTCAAAGCGACGCAAATTCTGCGTTAATTTGTCGTTGTGAGGGATCTACGGATGCAATAAAGAAGGAATAATGCATCCGAAAAGAGATACTCGCCTCCCAATAGAAGGTCCTGTCGTTGCCATAGAAACGTTGCTCGATTTTGAAAGAGAAGGCATAGAACCTATAGTATTTCATAGCGACGCAATTTCTGTGTTAATTCGTCATTGTGGGGGATCGACGGATGCAATAAAGAAGGAATAGTGCATCCGAAAAGAAATACTCGCCTCCCAATAGTAGATCCTGTCTTTGCCATAGAAACGTTCCTCGATTTAGGAAGAGAGGTCATAGAACCTATAGTATTTCATAGCGACGCAATTTCGATGTTAATTCGTCATTGTGAGGGATCGACGATTGCAATAAAGAAGGAATAGTGCATCCAAAAAGAGATACTCGCCTCCCAATAGAAGATCCTGTCGTTGCCATAGAAACGTTCCTCGATTTAGAAAGAGAAGGCATAGATCCTATAGTATTTCATAGCGACGCAATTTCTGTGTTAATTCGTCAATGTGAGGGATCGACGGATGCAATAAAGAAGGAATAGTGCATTCGAAAAGAGATACTGGCCTCCCAATAGGAGATCCTGTCGTTGCCATAGAAACGCTCCTCGATTTAGAAAGAGAAGGCATAGAACCCATAGTATTTCATACCGAAGCAATTTCTGAGTTAATTCGTCGTTGTGAGGGATCGACGGATGCAATAAAGAAGGAATAATGCATCCGAAAAGAGATACTCGCCTCCCAATAGAAGGTCCTGTCGTTGCCATAGAAACGTTGCTCGATTTTGAAAGACAAGGCATAGAACCTATAGTATTTCATAGCGACGCAATTTCTGTGCTAATTCGTCATTGTGAGGGGTCGACGGATGTAATAAAGAAGGAATAGTGCATCCGAAAAGAAATATTCGCCTCCGAATAGTAGATCCTGTCGTTGCCATAGAAACGTTCCCCGATTTAGAAAGAGAGGGCATAGAACATATACTATTTCATAGCGACGCAATTTCTGTGTTAATTCCTCATTGAGAGGGATCGACGGATGCAATTAGGAAGGAATAGTGCGTCCGAAAACAGATACTCGCCAGCCAATAAAGCATCATTTCGTTGCCATAGAAACGTTCCTCGATTTATATAAAGAAAGGGCATAGAACCTATAGTATTTCATAGCGACGCAATTTCTGTGTTAATTCGTCATTGTGAGGGATCGACGGATGCAATAAAGAAGGAATAGTGCAATCGAAAGGAGATACTCGCTTCCCAATAGAAGATCCTGTCGTTGCCATAGAAACTTTCCTCGATTTAGAAAGAGAAGACATAGAACCTATAGTATTTCATAGCGACGCAATTTATGTGTTAATTCGTCATTGTGAGGGATCGACGGATTCAATAAAGAAGGAATAGTGCATCCGAAAAGAGATACTCGCCTCCCGATATAAGATCCTGTCGTTGCCATAGAAACGTTCCTCGATTTAGAAAGAGAAGGCATGAAACCTATAGTATTTCAAGGCGACGCAATTTCTGTGTTAATTCGTCATTGTGTGGGATCGACGGATGCAATGAATAAGGAATAGTGCATCCAAAAATACTCGCCTCCCAATAGAAGATCCTGTCGTTGCCATAGGAACATTTCTCGATTTAGAAAGAGAAGGCATAGAACCTATAGTTTTCATAGCGACGCAATTTCTGTGTTAATTCGTCATTGTGAAGGATAGACGGAAGCAATAAAAAAGGAATAGCGCATCCGAGCAGAGATATTTGCCTCCTAATAGAAGATCCTGTCGTTGCTATAGAAACGTTCCTCGATTAAGAAGAGAAGGCATAGAACCTATAGTATTTCATAGCGACGCAGTTTCTGTGTTAATTCGGCATTGTGAGGGATCGACGGATGCTATAAAGAAGGAATAGTGCATCCGAAAAGAGATACGCGCCTCCCAATAGAAGATCCTGTCGTTGCCATAGAAACGTTCCTCGATTTAGAAAGAGAAGGCATAGAACCTATAGTATTTCAAAGCGACGCAAATTCTGCGTTAATTCGTCGTTGTGAGGGATCGACGGATGCAATAAAGAAGGAATAATGCATCCGAAAAGAGATACTCGCCTCCCAATAGAAGATCCTTTCTTTGCCATAGAAACGTTCCTCGATTTAGAAAGAGAAGGCATAGAACCTATAGTATTTCATAGCGACGCAATTTCTGTGTTAATTCGTCATTGTGAGGGATCGACGGATGCAATAAAGAAGGAATAGTGCATTCGAAAAGAGATACTCGCCTCCCAATAGGAGATCCTGTCGTTGCCATAGAAACGTTCCTCGATTTAGAAAGAGAAGGCATAGAACCCATAGTATTTCATACCGAAGCAATTTCTGTGTTAATTCGTCATTGTGAGGGATCGACGGATGCAATAACGAAGGGATAGTGCATCCGAAAAGAGATACTCGCCTCCCAATATAAGATCATGTCGTTGCAATAGAAATGTTCCTCGATTTAGAAGGAGAAGGCATAGAACCTATAGTATTTCATAGCGACGCAATTTCTGTGTTAATTCGTCGTTGTGAGGGATCGACGGATGCAATATAGAAGGAATACTGCATCCGAAAAGAGATACTCGCCTCCCAATACAAGATCCTGTCGTTACCATAGAAACGTACCTCGATTTAGAAAGAGAAGTCATAGAACCTATATTATTTCATAGCAACGCAATTTCCGTGTTAATTTGGCATTCTAAGTGATCGACTGATGCAATAAAGAAGGAATAGCGCATCCGAACAGAGATATTCGCCTCCCAATAGAAGATCCTGTCGTTGCTATAGAAACGTTTCTTGTTTCAGAAAGTGAAGGCATAGAAACTATAGTACTTCATAGCGACGCAATTTCCTTCTTAATTCGGCATTGTGAGGGATCGACGGATGCATAAAGAAGGAATAGTGCATCCGAAAAGAGATACTCGCCTCCCAATAGGAGATCTTGTCGTTGCCAAAGAAACGCTCCTCGATTTAGAAAGATAAGTCATAGAACCCATAGTATTTCATAGCGAAGCAATTTCCGGGTTAATTCGTCATTGTGAGGGATCGACGGATGCAATAAAGAAGGAATGGCGCATCCGTACAGAGATATTCGCCTCCCAATAGAAGATCCTGTCGTTGCTATAGAAACGTTTCTTGTTTCAGAAAGAGAAGGCATAGAAACTATAGTACTTCATAGCGACGCAATTTCCTTCTTAATTCGGCATTGTGAGGGATCGACGGATGCATAAAGAAGGAATAGTGCATCCGAAAAGAGATACGTGCTCCCAATACAAGATCCTGTCGTTGCCATAGTAACGTTCCTCGATTTAGAAAGAGAAGGCATAGAACCTATAGTATTTCATAGAGACGCAATTTCTGTGTTAATTCGTCATTGTGAGGGATCGACAGAAGCAACAAAGAAGGAATAGTGCATCCGAACAGAGATATTTTCCTCCCAATAGAAGATCCTCTCGTTGCTATAGAAACGTTCCTCGATTCAGAAAGAGAAGGCATAGAACATATAGTATTTCAAAGCAACGCAAATTCTGCGTTAATTCGTCGTTGTGAGGGATCGACGGATGAATAAAGAAGGAATAATGCATCCGAAAAGAGATACTTGCCTCCCAATAGAAGGTCCCGTCGTTGCCATAGAAACGTTGCTCGTTTTGAAAGAGAAGGCATAGAACCTATAGTATTTCATAGCGACGCAATTTCTGTGTTAATTCGTCATTGTGAAGGATCGACGGATGCAATAAAGAAGGAATAGTGCTTCCGAAAAGAAATACTCGCCTCCCAATAGTAGATCCTGTCTTTGCCATAGAAACGTTCCTCGATTTAGGAAGAGAGGTCATAGAACCTATAGTATTTCATAGCGACGCAATTTCGGTGTTAATTCGTCATTGTGAGGGATCGACGGATGCAGTAAAGAAGGAATAGTGCATCCGAAAAGAGATACTCGCCTCCCAATAGAAGGTCCTGTCGTTGCCATAGAAACGTTGCTCGATTTTGAAAGAGAAGGCATAGAACCTATAGTATTTCATAGCGACGCAATTTCTGTGCTAATTCGTCATTGTGAGGGATCGACAGATGCAATAATGAAGGAATAGTGCATCCGAAAAGAGATACTCGCCTCCCAATAGGAGAACCTGTCGTTGCCATAGAAAAGTTCCTCGATTTAGAAAGAGAAGGCATAGAACCTATAGTATTTCATAGAGACGCAATTTCTGTGTTAATTCGTCGTTGTGAGGGATCGACGGATGCAATAAAGAACGAATACTGCATCCGAAAAAAGATACTCGCTTCCCAATAGAAGATACTGTCGTTGCCTTGGAAGCTTTCCTCGATTTAGAAAGAGAAGACATAGAACCAATAGTATTTCATAGCGACGCAATTTATGTGTTAATTCGTCAATGTGAGGGATCGACGGATGCAATGAATAAGGAATAGTGCATATAAAAAGAGCTACTCGCCTCCCAATAGGAGATCCTGTCGTTGCCATAGGAACATCTCTCGATTTAGAAAGAGAAGGCATAGAACCTATAGTTTTCATAGCGACGCAATTTCTGTGTTAATTCGGCATTGTGAGGGATCGACGGATGCTATAAAGAAGGAATAGTGCATCGGAAAAGAGATACTCGCGTAGTAATAGGAGATCCTGTCGTTGCCAAAGAAACGCTCCTCGATTTAGAAAGAGAAGGCATAGAGCCTATAGTATTTCATAGCGACGCAATCTCTGTGTTAATTCGTCATTGTGAAGGATCGACAGATGCAATAAAGAAGGAATAGTGCATCCGAACAGAGATATTCGCCTCCCAATAGAAGATCCTGTCTATGCTATAGAAACGCTTCTCGATGCAGAAAGAGAAGGCATAGATCCTATAGTATTTCATAGCGACGCAATTTCTGTGTTAATTCGTCATTGTGAGGGATCGACGGATGCAATAAAGAAGGAATAGTGCATCCAATAAGGAAAGCTCGCCTCCCAATAGAATATCCTGTCGTTGCCATAGAAACGTTCCAAGATTTAGAAAGAGAAGGCACTGAACCTATAGTATTTCATAGCAACGCAATTTCTGTCTTAATTCGTCGTTGTGAAGGATCGACGGATGCAATAAAGAAGGAATAGCGCATCCGAACAGAGATATTCGCCTCCCAATAGAAGATCCTGTCGTTGCTATAGAAACGTTCCTTGTTTCAGAAGGAGAAGGCATAGAACCTATAGTAGTTCATAGCGACGCAATTTCTGTGTTAATTCGGCATTGTGAGGGATCGACGGATGCAATAAACCAGGAATAGTGCATCCGAAAAGAGATACGCGCCTCCCAATAGAAGATCCTGTCGTTGCCATAGAAACGTTCGTTGTTTCAGAAAGAGAAGGCATAGAACCTATAGTACTTCATAGCGACGCAATTTCTGTGTTAATTCGGCATTGTGAGGGATGGACGGATGCAATAAAGAAGGAATAGTGCATCCGAAAAGAGATACGCGCCTCCCAATAGAACATAGTGCCGTTTGCCATAGAAACGTTCCTTGATTTAGAAAGAGAAGGCATAGGACCTATAGTATTTCATAGAGACGCAATTTCTGTGTTAATTCGTCATTGTGAGGGATCGACAAAAGCAATAAAGAAGGAATAGTTCATCCGAACAGAGATAATCGCCTCCCAATTGAAGATCCTGTCGTTGCAATAGAAACGTTCCTCGATTCAGAAAGAGAAGGCATAGAACTTATAGTATTTCAAAGCGACGCAAATTCTGCTTTAATTCGTCGTTGTGACGCATCGACGGATGCAATAAAGAAGGAATAATGCATCCGAAAAGAGATACTCGCCTCCCAATAGAAGATCCTGTCGTTGCCATAGAAACGATGCTCGATTTTGAAAGAGAAGGCATAGAACCTATAGTATTTCATAGCGACGCAATTTCTGTGTTTATTCGTCATTGTGAGAGATCGACGGATGCAATAAAGAAGGAATACTGCATCCGAAAAGAGATACTCGCCTCCCAATAGAAGATCCTGTCGTTGCCATAGAAACGTTCCTCGATTTAGAGAGAGAGGGCATAGAACCTATAGTATTTCATAGCGACGCAGTTTCTGTGTTAATTCGTCATTGTGAGGGATCGACGGATGCAATAAAGAAGGAATAGTGCATCCAAAAAGAGATACTCGCCTCCCAATAGAAGATCCTGTCGTTGCCATAGAAACGTTTCTCGATTTAGAAAGACAAGGCATAGAACCTATACTATTTCATAGCGACGCAATTTCTGTGTTAATTCGTCATTGTGAGGGATCGACGGATGCAATAGAGAAGGAATAGTGCATCCGAAAAGAGATACTCGCATCCCAATGTAAGATCCTGTCGTTGCAATAGAAATGTTCCTCGATTTAGAAAGAGAAGGCATAGAACCTATAGTACTTCATAGCGACGCAATTTCTGTGTTAATTCGGCATTCTGAGGGATCGACGGTGTAATAAAGAAGGAATAGTGCATCCGAAACGAGATACTCGCCTCCCAATAGGAGATCCTGTCGTTGCCATAGAAACGCTCCTCGATTTAGGAAGATAAGGCACAGAACCCATAGTATTTCATAGCGAAGCAATTTCTGTGTTAATTCGTCATTGTGAGGGTTCGACTGATGCAATAAAGAAGGAATAGCGCATCCGAACAGAGATATTCGCCTCCCAATAGAAGATCCTGTCGTTGCTATAGAAACGTTACTTGTTTCAGAAAGAGAAGGCATAGAACCTATAGTAGTTCATAGCGACGCAATTTCTGTGTTAATGCGGCATTGTGAGGGATCGACGGATGCAATAAACAAGGAATAGTGCATCCGAAAAGAGATACGCGCCTCCCAATAGAAGATCCTGTCGTTGCCACAGAAACGTTCCTTGTTTCAGAAAGAGATGGCATAGAACCTATAGTACTTCATAGCGACGCAATTTCTGTGTTAATTCGGCATTGTGAGGGATCGACGGATGCAATAAAGAAGGAATAGTGCATCCGAAAAGAGATACGCGCCTCCCAATAGAACATCCTGCCGTTTGCCATAGAAACGTTCCTCGATTTAGAAAGAGAAGGCATAGGACCTATAGTATTTCATAGAGACGCAATTTCTGTGTTAATTCGTCATTGTGAGGGATCGACAGAAGCAATAAAGAAGGAATAGTTCATCCGAACAGAGATATTCGCCTCCCAATTGAAGATCCTTTCGTTGCTATAGAAACGTTCCTCGATTCAGAAAGAGAAGGCATAGAACTTATAGTATTTCAAAGCGATGCAAATTCTGCTTTAATTCGTCGTTGTGACGCATCGACGGATGCAATAAAGAAGGAATAATGCATCCGAAAAGAGATACTCGCCTCCCAATAGAAGATCCTGTCGTTGCCATAGACACGATGCTCGATTTTGAAAGAGAAGGCATAGAACCTATAGTATGTCATAGCGACGCAATTTTTGTGTTTATTCGTCATTGCGAGAGATCGACGGATGCAATAAAGAAGGAATACTGCATCCGAAAAGAGATACTCGCCTCCCAATAGTAGATCATGTCGTTGCCATAGAAACGTTCCTCGATTTAGAAAGAGAGGGCATAGAACCTATAGTATTTCATAGCGACGCAATTTCTGTGTTAATTCGTCATTGTGAGGGATCGACGGATGCAATAAAGAAGGAATAGTGCATCCAAAAAGAGATACTCGCCTCCCAATAGAAGATCCTGTCGTTGCCATAAAAACGTTTCTCGATTTAGAAAGCCAAGGCATAGAACCTATAGTATTTCATAGCGACCCAATTTCTGTGTTAATTCGTCATTGTGAGGGATCGACGGATGCAATAGAGAAGGAATAGTGCATCCGTAAAGAGATACTCGCATCCCAATATAAGATCCTGTCGTTGCAATAGAAATGTTTCTCGATTTAGAAAGAGAAGGCATAGAACCTATAGTATTTCATAGCGACGCAATTTCTGTGTTAATTCGGCATTGTGAGGGATCGACGGTGTAATAAAGAAGGAATAGTGCATCCGAAAAGAGATACTCGCCTCCCAATAGGAGATCCTGTCGTTGCCATAGAAACGCTCCTCGATTTAGGAAGATAAGGCACAGAACCCATAGTATTTCATAGCGAAGAAATTTCTGTGTTAATTCGTCATTGTGAGGGATCGACTGATGCAATAAAGAAGGAATAGCGCATCCGAACAGAGATATTCGCCTCCCAATAGAAGATCCTGTCGTTGCTATAGAAACGATACTTGTTTCAGAAAGAGAAGGCATAGAACCTATAGTAGTTCATAGCGACGCAATTTCTGTGTTAATTCGGCATTGTGAGGGATCGACGGATGCAATAAACAAGGAATAGTGCATCCGAAAAGAGATATGCGCCTCCCAATAGAAGATCCTGTCGTTGCCATAGAAACGTTCCTCGATTTAGAAAGAGAAGGCATAGAACCTATAGTATTTCATAGAGACGCAATTTCTGTGTTGATTCGTCATTGTGAAGGATCGACAGAAGCAATAAAGAAGGAATAGTGCATCCGAACCGAGAAATTCGCCTCCCAATAGAAGATCCTGTCGTTGCTATAGAAACGTTCCTCGTTTCAGAAAGAGAAGGCATAGAACCTATATAATTTCAAAGCGACACAAATTCTGCGTTAATTCGTCGTTGTGAGGGATCGACGGATGCAATAAAGAAGGAATAATGCATCCAAAAAGAGATACTCGCCTCCGAATAGAAGATCCTGTCGTTGCCATAGAAACGTTGCTCGATTTTGAAAGAGAAGGCATAGAACCCATAGTATTTCATAGCGACGCAATTTCTGTGTTAATTCGTCACTGTGAGGGATCGACGGATGCAATAACGAAGGAATAGTGCCTCCGAAAAGAGATACTCGCCTCCCAATAGAAGATCCTGTCGTTGCTATAGAAACGTTCCTTGATTCAGGAAGAGAAGGCATAGAACCTATAGTATTTCATAGCGACGCAATTTCTGTGTTAATTCGGCGTTGTGAGGGATCGACGGATGCAATAAAGAAGGAATAGTGCATCCGAAAAGAGTTACGCGCCTTCCAGTAGAAGATCCTGTCATTGCCATAGAAACGTTCCTCGATTTAGAAAGAGAAGGCATAGAACCTATAGTATTTCATAGCGACGCAATTTCTGTGTTAGTTTGACATTGTGAGGGATCGACGGATGCAATAAAGAAGGAATAGTGCATCCGAAAAGAGATATTCGCCTCCCATTAGAAGATCTTGTCGTTGCCATAGAAACGATCCTCGATTTAGAAAGAAAGGGCATAGAACCTATAGTATTTCATAGCGACGCAATTTCTGTGTTAATTCGTCATTGTGAGGGATCGACGGATGCAATAATAAAGGAATAGTGCATCCGAAAGGAGATACTCGCCTCCCAATAGAAGATCCTATCGTTGCCATAGAAACTTTTCTCGATTTAGAAAGAGAAGGCATAGAACCTATAGTATTTCATAGCGACGCAATTTCTGTGTTAATTCGTCATTGTGAGGGATCGACGGATGCAATAAAGAAGGAATAGTGCATCCAAAAAGAGATACTCGCCTCCCAATAGAAGATCCTGACGTTGCCATAGAAACGTTCCTCGATTTAGAAAGAGAAGGCATAGAACCCATAGTATTTCATAGCGAAGCAATTTCTGTGTTAATTCGGCATTGTGAGGGATCGACAGATGCAATAAAGAAGGAATAGTGCATCCAAAAAGAGTTACTTGCCTCCCAATATAAGATGTTGTCGTTGCCATAGAACGTTCCTCGATTTAGAAAGAGAAGGCATAGAACATATACTATTTCATAGCGACGCAGTTTCTGTGTTAATTCCTTATTGTGAGGGATCGACGGATGCAATAACGAAGGAATAGTGCATCCGAAAAGAGATATTCGCCTCCCAATAGAAGATCCTGTCGTTGCCATAGAAACGATCGTCGATTTAGAAAGAAAGGGCATAGAACCTATAGTATTTCATAGCGACGCAATTTCTGTGTTAATTCGTCATTGTGAGGGATCGACGGACGCAATAAAGAAGGAATAGTGCATCCGAAAAGAGATACTCGCCTCCCAACAGAAGATCCTGTCGTTGCCATAGAAACGATCCTCGATTTAGAAAGAGAAGGCGTAGAACCTATAGTATTTCATAGCGATGCAATTTCTGTGTTAATTCGTCATTGTGAGGGATCGACGGATGCAATAAAGTAGGAATAGTGCATTCGAAAAGAGATACTCGCCTCCCAATAGGAGATCCTGTCGTTGCAATAGAAATGTTCCTCGATTTAGAAGGAGAAGGCATAGAACCTATAGCATTTCATAGCGACGCAATTTCTGTGTTAATTCGTCGTTGTGAGGGATGGACGGATGCAATAAAGAAGGAATACTGCATCCGAAAAGAGATACTCGCCTCCCAATAGAAGATCCTGTCGTTGCCATAGAAACGTACCTCGATTTAGAAAGAGAGGTCATAGAACCTATATTATTTCATAGCGACGCAATTTCCGTGTTAATTCGGCATTGTGAGGGATCGACGGATGCAATCAAGAAGGAATAGTGCATCCAAAAAGAGATACTTGCCTCCCTATATAAGGTGTTGTCGTTGCCATAGAACGTTCCTCGATTTAGAAAGAGAAGGCATAGATCATATACTATTTCATAGCGACGCAGTTTCTGTGTTAATTCCTCATTGTGAGGGATCGACGGATGCAATAAGGAAGGAATAGTGTATCCGAAAACAGATACTCGCCTACCAATATAACATCATGTCGTTGCCATAGAAATGTTCCACGGCTTAGAAAGAGAAGGTTATAGCACCTATTGTATTTCATAGCGACCTAATTTCTGTGCCAATTCGACATGGTGAGGGATCGACGGATGCAATAAAGAAGGAATAGTGCATCCGAAAAGAGATATTCGCCTCCCAATAGAAGATCCCGTCGGTGCGAAAGAAACGTTCGTCTATTTAGAAAGAGAGATGGAATAGAAACTATAGAACTTCATAGCGACGCAATTTCTGTGTTAATTCGTCATTGTGAGGGATCGACGGATGCAATAAAGTAGGAATACTGCATCCGAAAATAGATACTCGCCTCCCAATATAAGATCCTGTCGTTGCCATAGAAACGTTCCTCAAATCAGAAAGAAAACGCATAGAACCTATAGTATTTCATAGCGACGCACTTTCTGTGTTAATTCGTCATTGTGAGGGATCGACGGATGCAATAAAGAAGGAATAGTGCATCCAAAAAGAGATACTCGCCTCGCAATAGAAGATCCTGTTGTGCCATAGGAACATTCCTCGATTTAGAAACAGAAGGCATAGAACCTATAGTATTTCATAGCGACGCAATTTCTGAGTTAATTCGTCGTTGTGAGGGATCGACGGATGCAATAAAGAAGGAATAGCGCATCCGAACAGAGATATTCGCCTCCCAATAGAAGATCCTGTCGTTGCTATCGAAACGTTCCTTGATTCAGAAAGAGAAGGCATAGAACCTATAGTATTTCATAGCGACGCATTTTCTGTGTTAATTCGGCATAGTGAGGGATCGACGGATGCAATAAAGAAGGAATAGTGCATCCGAAAAGAGATACGCGCCTCCCAATAGAAGATCCTGTCGTTGCCATAGAAACGTTCCTCGATTAAGAAAGAGAAGGCATAGAACCTATAGTATTTCAAAGCAAACGCAATTTCTGTGTTAATTCGTCATTGTGAAGAATCGACAGATGCAATAAAGAAGGAATAGTGCATCCGAACAGAGACATTCGCCTCCCAATTGAAGATCATGTCGTTGCTATAGAAACGTTCCTCGATTCAGAAAGAGAAGGCACAGAACCTATAGTATCTCATAGCGACGCAATTTCTGCGTTAATACGTCGTTGTGAGGGATCATCGGATGCAATAAAGAAGGAATAATGCATCCGAAAAGAGATACTTGCCTCCCAATAGAAGATCCTGTTGTTGCCATAGAAACGTTGCTCGATTTAGAAAGAGAAGGCATAGAACCTATAGTATTTCATAGCGACGCAATTTCTGTGTTAATTCGTCATTGTGAGGGATCGATGGATGCAATAAAGAAGGAATAATGCATCCAAAAAGAGATACTCGCCTCCCAATAGAAGATCCTCTCGTTGCTATAGAAACGTTCGTTGATTCAGAAAGAGAAGGCATAGAACCTATAGTACTTCATAGCGACGCAATTACTGTGTTAATTCGGCATTGTGAGGGATCGACGGATGCAATAAAGAAGGAATAGTGCATCCGGAAAGAGATATTCGCCTCCCATTAGAAGATCCTGTCGTTGCCATAGAAACGATCCTCGATTTAGAAAGAAAGGGCATAGAACCTATAGTATTTCATAGCGACGCAATTTCTGTGTTAATTCGTCATTGTGAGAGATCGACGGATGCAATAATAAAGGAATAGTGCATCCGAAAGGAGATACTCGCCTCCCAATAGAAGATCCTATCGTTGCCATAGAAACTTTTCTCGATTTAGAAAGAGAAGGCATAGAACCTATAGTATTTCATAGCGACGCAATTTCTGTGTTAATTCGTCATTGTGAGGGATCGACGGATGCAATAAAGAAGGAATAGTGCATCCAAAAAGAGATACTCGCCTCCCAATAGAAGATCCTGTCGTTGCCATAGAAACGTTCCTCGATTTAGAAAGAGAAGGCATAGAACCCATAGTATTTCATAGCGAAGCAATTTCTGTGTTAATTCGGCATTGTGAGGGATCGACAGATGCAATAAAGAAGGAATAGTGCATCCAAAAAGAGTTACTTGCCTCCCAATATAAGATGTTGTCGTTGCCATAGAACGTTCCTCGATTTAGAAAGAGAAGGCATAGAACATATACTATTTCATAGCGACGCAGTTTCTGTGTTAATTCCTCATTGTGAGGGATCGACGGATGCAATAAAGAAGGAATAGTGCATCCGAAGAGAGATACTCGCCTCCCAATAGGAGATCCTGTCGTTGCCATACAAACCCTCCTCGATCTAGAAAGAGAAGACATAAAACCCATAGTATTTCATAGCGAAGCAATATCTGTGTTAATTCGTCATTGTGAGGGATCGACGGATGCAATAAACAAGGAATAGCGCATCCGAACAGAGATATTCGCCTCCCAATAGAAGATCCCGTCGTTGCTATAGAAACGTTCCTTGTTTCAGAAAGAGAAGGCATAGAACCTATAGTACTTCATAGCGACGCAATTTCTGTGTTAATTCGGCATTGTGAGGGATCGACGGATGCAATAACGAAGGAATAGTGCATTCGAAAAGAGATACTCGCCTCCCAATAGGAGATCCTTTCGTTGCCATAGAAACGCTCCTCGATTTAGAAAGAGAGGGCATAGAACCCACAGTATTTCATACCGAAGCTATTTCTGTGTTAATTCGTCATTGTGAGGGATCGACGGATGCAATAACGAAGGAATAGTGCATCCGAAAAGAGATATTCGCCTCCCAATAGAAGATCCTGTCGTTGCCATAGAAACGATCGTCGATTTAGAAAGAAAGGGCATAGAACCTATAGTATTTCATAGCGACGCAATTTCTGTGTTAATTCGTCATTGTGAGGGATCGACGGACGCAATAAAGAAGGAATAGTGCATCCGAAAAGAGATACTCGCCTCCCAACAGAAGATCCTGTCGTTGCCATAGAAACGATCCTCGATTTAGAAAGAGAAGGCGTAGAACCTATAGTATTTCATAGCGATGCAATTTCTGTGTTAATTCGTCATTGTGAGGGATCGACGGATGCAATAAAGTAGGAATAGTGCATTCGAAAAGAGATACTCGCCTCCCAATAGGAGATCCTGTCGTTGCAATAGAAATGTTCCTCGATTTAGAAGGAGAAGGCATAGAACCTATAGCATTTCATAGCGACGCAATTTCTGTGTTAATTCGTCGTTGTGAGGGATGGACGGATGCAATAAAGAAGGAATACTGCATCCGAAAAGAGATATTCGCCTCCCATTAGAAGATCCTGTCGTTGCCATAGAAACGATTCTCGATTTAGAAAGAAAGGGCATAGAACCTATAGTATTTCATAGCGACGCAATTTCTGTGTTAATTCGTCATTGTGAGGGATCGACGGATGCAATAATAAAGGAATAGTGCATCCGAAAGGAGATACTCGCCTCCCAATAGAAGATCCTATCGTTGCCATAGAAACTTTTCTCGATTTAGAAAGAGAAGGCATAGAACCTATAGTATTTCATAGCGACGCAATTTCTGTGTTAATTCGTCATTGTGAGGGATCGACGGATGCAATAAAGAAGGAATAGTGCATCCAAAAAGAGATACTCGCCTCCCAATAGAAGATCCTGTCGTTGCCATTGAAACGTTCCTCGATTTAGAAAGAGAAGGCATAGAACCCATAGTATTTCATAGCGAAGCAATTTCTGTGTTAATTCGGCATTGTGAGGGATCGACAGATGCAATAAAGAAGGAATAGTGCATCCAAAAAGAGTTACTTGCCTCCCAATATAAGATGTTGTCGTTGCCATAGAACGTTCCTCGATTTAGAAAGAGAAGGCATAGAACATATACTATTTCATAGCGACGCAGTTTCTGTGTTAATTCCTCATTGTGAGGGATCGACGGATGCAATAAAGAAGGAATAGTGCATCCGAAGAGAGATACTCGCCTCCCAATAGGAGATCCTGTCGTTGCCATACAAACCCTCCTCGATCTAGAAAGAGAAGACATAAAACCCATAGTATTTCATAGCGAAGCAATATCTGTGTTAATTCGTCATTGTGAGGAATCGACGGATGCAATAAACAAGGAATAGCGCATCCGAACAGAGATATTCGCCTCCCAATAGAAGATCCCGTCGTTGCTATAGAAACGTTCCTTGTTTCAGAAAGAGAAGGCATAGAACCTATAGTACTTCATAGCGACGCAATTTCTGTGTTAATTCGGCATTGTGAGGGATCGACGGATGCAATAAAGAAGGAAGAGTGCATCCGAAAAGAGACACGCGCCTTGCAATAGGAGATCCTGTAGTTGCCATAGAAACGTTCCTCGATTTAGAAAGAGAAGGCATAGAACCTATAGTATTTCATAGAGACGCTATTTCTATGATAATTCGTCATTGTGAGGGATCGACAGAAGCAATAAAGAAGGAATAGTGCATTCGAAAAGAGATACTCGCCTCCCAATAGGAGATCCTTTCGTTGCCATAGAAACGCTCCTCGATTTAGAAAGAGACGGCATAGAACCCACAGTATTTCATACCGAAGCTATTTCTGTGTTAATTCGTCATTGTGAGGGATCGACGGATGCAATAACGAAGGAATAGTGCATCCGAAAAGAGATATTCGCCTCCCAATAGAAGATCCTGTCGTTGCCATAGAAACGATCGTCGATTTAGAAAGAAAGGGCATAGAACCTATAGTATTTCATAGCGACGCAATTTCTGTGTTAATTCGTCATTGTGAGGGATCGACGGACGCAATAAAGAAGGAATAGTGCATCCGAAAAGAGATACTCGCCTCCCAACAGAAGATCCTGTCGTTGCCATAGAAACGATCCTCGATTTAGAAAGAGAAGGCGTAGAACCTATAGTATTTCATAGCGATGCAATTTCTGTGTTAATTCGTCATTGTGAGGGATCGACGGATGCAATAAAGTAGGAATAGTGCATTCGAAAAGAGATACTCGCCTCCCAATAGGAGATCCTGTCGTTGCAATAGAAATGTTCCTCGATTTAGAAGGAGAAGGCATAGAACCTATAGCATTTCATAGCGACGCAATTTCTGTGTTAATTCGTCGTTGTGAGGGATGGACGGATGCAATAAAGAAGGAATACTGCATCCGAAAAGAGATACTCGCCTCCCAATAGAAGATCCTGTCGTTGCCATAGAAACGTACCTCGATTTAGAAAGAGAGGTCATAGAACCTATATTATTTCATAGCGACGCAATTTCCGTGTTAATTCGGCATTGTGAGGGATCGACGGATGCAATCAAGAAGGAATAGTGCATCCAAAAAGAGATACTTGCCTCCCTATATAAGGTGTTGTCGTTGCCATAGAACGTTCCTCGATTTAGAAAGAGAAGGCATAGATCATATACTATTTCATAGCGACGCAGTTTCTGTGTTAATTCCTCATTGTGAGGGATCGACAGATGCAATCAAGAAGGAATAGTGCATCCAAAAAGAGATACTTGCCTCCCTATATAAGGTGTTGTCGTTGCCATAGAACGTTCCTCGATTTAGAAAGAGAAGGCATAGATCATATACTATTTCATAGCGACGCAGTTTCTGTGTTAATTCCTCATTGTGAGGGATCGACGGATGCAATAAGGAAGGAATAGTGTATCCGAAAACAGATACTCGCCTACCAATATAACATCATGTCGTTGCCATAGAAATGTTCCACGGCTTAGAAAGAGAAGGTTATAGCACCTATTGTATTTCATAGCGACCTAATTTCTGTGCCAATTCGACATGGTGAGGGATCGACGGATGCAATAAAGAAGGAATAGTGCATCCGAAAAGAGATATTCGCCTCCCAATAGAAGATCCCGTCGGTGCGAAAGAAACGTTCCTCTATTTAGAAAGAGAGGGGGAATAGAAACTATAGAACTTCATAGCGACGCAATTTCTGTGTTAATTCGTCATTGTGAGGGATCGACGGATGCAATAAAGAAGGAATACTGCATCCGAAAATAGATACTCGCCTCCCAATATAAGATCCTGTCGTTGCCATAGAAACGTTCCTCAAATCAGAAAGAAAACGCATAGAACCTATAGTATTTCATAGCGACGCACTTTCTGTGTTAATTCGTCATTGTGAGGGATCGACGGATGCAATAAAGAAGGAATAGTGCATCCAAAAAGAGATACTCGCCTCGCAATAGAAGATCCTGTTGTGCCATAGGAACATTCCTCGATTTAGAAAGAGAAGGCATAGAACCTATTGTATTTCATAGCGACGCAATTTCTGAGTTCATTCGTCGTTGTGAGGGATCGACGGATGCAATAAAGAAGGAATAGCGCATCCGAACAGAGATATTCGCCTCCCAATAGAAGATCCTGTCGTTGCTATCGAGACGTTCCTTGATTCAGAAAGAGAAGGCATAGAACCTATAGTATTTCATAGCGACGCAATTTCTGTGTTAATTCGGCATAGTGAGGGATCGACGGATGCAATAAAGAAGGAATAGTGCATCAGAAAAGAGATACGCGCCTCCCAATAGAAGATCCTGTCGTTGCCATAGAAACGTTCCTCGATTAAGAAAGAGAAGGCATAGAACCTATAGTATTTCAAAGCAAACGCAATTTCTGTGTTAATTCGTCATTGTGAAGAATCGACAGATGCAATAAAGAAGGAATAGTGCATCCGAACAGAGACATTCGCCTCCCAATTGAAGATCATTTCGTTGCTATAGAAACGTTCCTCGATTCAGAAAGAGAAGGCACAGAACCTATAGTATCTCATAGCGACGCAATTTCTGCGTTAATACGTCGTTGTGAGGGATCATCGGATGCAATAAAGAAGGAATAATGCATCCGAAAAGAGATACTTGCCTCCCAATAGATCATCCTGTTGTTGCCATAGAAACGTTGCTCGATTTAGAAAGAGAAGGCATAGAACCTATAGTATTTCATAGCGACGCAATTTCTGTGTTAATTCGTCATTGTGAGGGATCGATGGATGCAATAAAGAAGGAATAGTGCATCCAAAAAGAGATACTCGCCTCCCAATAGAAGATCCTCTCGTTGCTATAGAAACGTTCGTTGATTCAGAAAGAGAAGGCATAGAACCTATAGTACTTCATAGCGACGCAATTACTGTGTTAATTCGGCATTGTGAGGGATCGACGGATGCAATAAAGAAGGAATAGTGCATCCGAGAATAGATACGCGCCTCCCAATAGAAGATCCTATCGTTGCCATAGAAACGTTCCTCGATTTAGAAAGAGAAGGCATAGAAACTATAGTATTTCATAGAGACGCAGTTTCAGTGTTAATTCGACATTGTGAGGGTTCGACAGATGCAATAAAGAAGGAATAGTGCATACGAACAGAGATATTCGCCTCCCAATAGAGGATCCTGTCGTTGCTATAGAAACGTTCCTCGATTCAGAAAGAGAAGGCATAGAACCTATAGAATTTCACAGCGACTCAAATTCTGTGTTAAGTCGTCGTTAAGAGGGATCGACCGATGCAATAAAGAAGGAATAATGCAACCGAAAAGAGTTACTCTCCTCCCAATAGAAGATCCTGTCGTTGCCATAGAAACGTTGCTCAATTTTGAAAGAGAAGGCATAGATCCTATAGTATTTCATAGTGACGCAATTTCTGTGTTAATTTGTCATTGTGAGGGATCGACGGATGCAACAAAGAAGGAATAGTGCATCCGAAAAGAGATATTCGCCTCCCAATAGAAGTTCCTGTCGTTGCCATAGAAACGTTCCTCGAATTAGAAAGAGAAGGCATAGAACCTGTAGTATTTCATAGCGACGCAATTTAGGTGTTTATTCGTCATTCTGAGAGATGGACGGATGCAATAAAGAAGGAATAGTGCATCGGAAAAGAGATAATCGCCTGTTAATAGAATATCATGTCGTTGCCATAGAAACGTTCATCCATTTAGAAAGAGAAGGCATAGAACCTAAAGTATATCATAGAGACGCAATTTCTGTGTTAATTCGTCATTGTGAGGGATCGACAGATGCAATAAAGAAGGGATAGTGCATCCGAAAAGAGATACTCGCCTCCCAATAGATGATAATGTCGTTGCCACAGAGACGTTCCTCGATTTAGAAAGAGAGGGCATAGAACTTATAGTATTTCATAGCGACGCAATTTCTGTGTTAATTCGTCATTATGAGGGATCGACGGATGCAATAAAGAAGGAATAGCGCATCCGAACAGAGATATTCGCCTCCCAATAGAAGATTATGTCGTTGTTATAAAGACGATCCTAGATTCAGAAAGAGAAGGCATAGAACCTATAGTATTTCATAGCAAACGCAATTTCTGTGTTAATTCGTCATTGTGAAGAATCGACAGATGCAATAAAGAAGGAATAGTGCATCCGAACAGAGACATTCGCCTCCCAATAGAAGATCCTGTCGTTGCTATAGAAACGTTCCTCGATTCAGAAAGAGAAGGCACAGAACCTATAGTATCTCATAGCGACGCAATTTCTGCGTTAATTCGTCGTTGTGAGGGATCATCGGATGCAATAAAGAAGGAATAATGCATCCGAAAAGAGATACTTGCCTCCCAATAGAAGATCCTGTCGTTGCCATAGAAACGTTGCTCGATTTAGAAAGAGAAGGCATAGAACCTATAGTATTTCATAGCGACGCAATTTCTGTGTTAATTCGTCATTGTGAGGGATCGACGGATGCAATAAAGAGGGAGTAGTGCATCCAAAAAGCGATACTCGCCTCCCAATAGAAGATCCTGTCGTTGCTATAGAAACGATCCTTGTTTCAGAAAGAGAAGGCATAGAACCAATAGTACTTCATAGCGACGCAATTTCTGTGTTAATTCGGCATTGTGAGGGATCGACGGATGCAATAAAGAAGGAATAGTCCATCCGAAAAGAGATACGCGCCTCCCAGTAGAAGATGCTGTCGTTGCCATAGAAACGTTCCTCGATTTAGAAAGAAAAGGCATAGAACCTATAGTATTTCATAGCGACGCAATTCCTGTGTTAATTCGTCGTTGTGTGGGATCGACGGACGCAATAAAGAATGAATAGTGCATCCCAAAAGAGCTACTCGCCTCCCAATATAAGATCCTGTCATTGCCATAAAAACGTTCCTTGATTTAGAAAGAGAACGCATAGGACCTATAGTATTTCATAACGACGCAATTTCTGTGTTAAATCGTCATAGTGAGTGATGGACGGATGCAATAAAGAAGGAATAGTGCATCCGAGAAGAGATACTCGCCTTCCAATGGAAGATCCTGTCGTTGCCATAGAAACATTCCTCGATTCAGAAAGAGAAGGCATAGAACCTATATTATTTCATAGCGACGCAATTTCCTTGCTAATTCGGCATTGTGTGGGATCGACGGATGCAATAAAGAAGGAATAGCGCATCCGAACAGAGATATTCGCCTCCCAATAGAAGATCCTGTCGTTGCTATAGAAACGTTCCTTGATTCAGAAAGAGATGGCATAGAACCTATAGTATTTCATAGCGACGCAATTTCTGTGTTAATCGGCATTGTGAGGGATCGACGGATGCAATAAAGAAGGAATAGTGCATCCGAAAAGAGATACGCGCCTCCCAGTAGAAGATGCTGTCGTTGCCATAGAAACGTTCCTCGATTTAGAAAGAAAAGGCATAGGACCTATAGTATTTCATAGCGACGCAATTTCTGTGTTAATTCGTCATTGTGAGGGATCGACAGATGCAATAAAGAAGGAATAGTGCATCCGAACAGAGATATTCGCCTGCCAATATAAGATACTGTCGTTGCTATAGAAACGTTCCTCGATTCAGAAAGAGAAGGCATAGAACCTATAGAATTTCACAGCGACTCAAATTCTGTGTTAAGTCGTCGTTAAGAGGGATCGACCGATGCAATAAAGAAGGAATAATGCAACCGAAAAGAGTTACTCTCCTCCCAATAGAAGATCCTGTCGTTGCCATAGAAACGTTGCTCAATTTTGAAAGAGAAGGCATAGATCCTATAGTATTTCATAGTGACGCAATTTCTGTGTTAATTTGTCATTGTGAGGGATCGACGGATGCAACAAAGAAGGAATAGTGCATCCGAAAAGAGATATTCGCCTCCCAATAGAAGTTCCTGTCGTTGCCATAGAAACGTTCCTCGAATTAGAAAGAGAAGGCATAGAACCTGTAGTATTTCATAGCGACGCAATTTAGGTGTTTATTCGTCATTCTGAGAGATGGACGGATGCAATAAAGAAGGAATAGTGCATCGGAAAAGAGATAATCGCCTGTTAATAGAATATCATGTCGTTGCCATAGAAACGTTCATCCATTTAGAAAGAGAAGGCATAGAACCTAAAGTATTTCATAGAGACGCAATTTCTGTGTTAATTCGTCATTGTGAGGGATCGACAGATGCAATAAATAAGGGATAGTGCATCCGAAAAGAGATACTCGCCTCCCAATAGAAGATAATGTCGTTGCCACAGAGACGTTCCTCGATTTAGAAAGAGAGGGCATAGAACTTATAGTATTTCATAGCGACGTAATTTCTGTGTTAATTCGGCATTGTGAGGGATCGACGGATTAAATAAAGAAGGAATAGCCTCCCAATAGAAGATCATGACGTTGCCATAGAAACGTTCCTCGATTTAGAAAGAGAAGGCATAGAACCTAAAGTATTTCATAGAGACGCAATTTCAGTGTTAATTCGACATTGTGAGGGTTCGACAGATGCAATAAAGAAGGAATAGTGCATACGAACAGAGATATTCGCCTCCCAATAGAAGATCCTGTCATTGCTATAGAAACGTTCCTCGATTCAGAAAGAGAAGGCATAGAACCTATAGTATTTCAAAGCGACGCAAATTCAGCGTTAATTCGTCGTTGTGAGGAATCGACGGATGCAATAAAAAAGGAATAGTGCATCCGAAAAGAGATACGCGCCTCCCAATAGAAGATGCTGTCGTTGCAATAGAAACGTTCCTCGATTAAGAAAGAGAAGGCATAGAACCTTTAGTATTTCATAGAGACGCAATTTCTGTGTTAATTCGTCATTGTGAGGGATCGACAGATGCAATAAGGAAGGAATAGTGCATCCTAAAAGAGATACTCGCCTCCCAATAGAAGATCCTGTCGTAGCCATAGAAACGTTCCTCGATTTAGAAACAGAGGGCATAGAAAATATATTATTTCATAGCAAAGCAATTTCTGTGTTAATTCGTCATTGTGAAGGATCGACGGATGCAATAAAGAAGGAATACTGCATCCGAAAAGAGATACTCGCCTCCCAATAGAAGATCCTGTCGTTGCCATAGAAACGTACTTCGATTTAGACAGAGAGGTCATAGAACCTATATTATTTCACAACGACGCAATTTCCGTGTTAATTCGGCATTGTGAGGGATCGACGGATGCAATAAAGAAGGAATAGCGCATCCGAACAGAGATATTCGCCTCCCAATAGAAGATCCTGTCGTTGCTATAGAAACGTTCCTTGATTCAGAAAGAGAAGGCATAGAACCTATAGTATTTCATAGCGACGCAATTTCTGTGTTAATTCGGCATTGTGAGGGATCGACGGATGCAATAAAGAAGGAATAGACCATCCGAAAAGAGATACGCGCCTCCCAGTAGAAGATGCTGTCGTTGCCATAGAAACGTTCCTCGATTTAGAAAGAAAAGGCATAGAACCTATAGTATTTCATAGCGACGCAATTCCTGTGTTAATTCGTCGTTGTGTGGGATCGACGGACGCAATAAAGAAGGAATAGTGCATCCCAAAAGAGCTACTCGCCTCCCAATATAAGATCCTGTCATTGCCATAAAAACGTTCCTTGATTTAGAAAGAGAACGCATAGGACCTATAGTATTTCATAACGACGCAATTTCTGTGTTAAATCGTCATAGTGAGTGATGGACGGATGCAATAAAGAAGGAATAGTGCATCCGAGAAGAGATACTCGCCTTCCAATGGAAGATCCTGTCGTTGCCATAGAAACGTTCCTCGATTCAGAAAGAGAAGGCATAGAACCTATATTATTTCATAGCGACGAAATTTCCTTGCTAATTCGGCATTGTGTGGGATCGACGGATGCAATAAAGAAGGAATAGCGCATCCGAACACAGATATTCGCCTCCCAATATAAGATCCTGTCGTTGCTATAGAAACGTTCCTTGATTCAGAAAGAGATGGCATAGAACCTATAGTATTTCATAGCGACGCAATTTCTGTGTTAATCGGCATTGTGAGGGATCGACGGATGCAATAAAGAAGGAATAGTGCACCCGAAAAGAGATACGCGCCTCCCAGTAGAAGATGCTGTCGTTGCCATAGAAACGATCCTCGATTTAGAAAGAAAAGGCATAGAACCTATAGTATTTCATAGCGACGCAATTCCTGTGTTAATTCGTCGTTGTGTGGGATCGACGGACGCAATAAAGAAGGAATAGTGCATCCCAAAAGAGCTACTCGCCTCCCAATATAAGATCCTGTCATTGCCATAAAAACGTTCCTTGATTTAGAAAGAGAACGCATAGGACCTATAGTATTTCATAACGACGCAATTTCTGTGTTAAATCGTCATAGTGAGTGATGGACGGATGCAATAAAGAAGGAATAGTGCATCCGAGAAGAGATACTCGCCTTCCAATGGAAGATCCTGTCGTTGCCATAGAAACGTCCCTCGATTCAGAAAGAGAAGGCATAGAACCTATATTATTTCATAGCGACGCAATTTACTTGCTAATTCGGCATTGTGTGGGATCGACGGATGCAATAAAGAAGGAATAGCGCATCCGAAGAGAGATATTCGCCTCCCAATATAAGATCCTGTCGTTGCTATAGAAACGTTCCTTGATTCAGAAAGAGATGGCATAGAACCTATAGTATTTCATAGCAAACGCAATTTCTGTGTTAATTCGTCATTGTGAAGAATCGACAGATGCAATAAAGAAGGAATAGTGCATCCGAACAGAGACATTCGCCTCCCAATAGAAGATCCTGTCGTTGCTATAGAAACGTTCCTCGATTCAGAAAGAGAAGGCACAGAACCTATAGTATCTCATAGCGACGCAATTTCTGCGTTAATTCGTCGTTGTGAGGGATCATCGGATGCAATAAAGAAGGAATAATGCATCCGAAAAGAGATACTTGCCTACCAATAGAAGATCCTGTCGTTGCCATAGAAACGTTGCACGATTTAGAAAGAGAAGGCATAGAACCTATAGTATTTCATAGCGACGCAATTTCTGTGTTAATTCGTCATTGTGAGGGATCGACGGATGCAATAAAGAAGGAGTAGTGCATCCAAAAAGAGATACTCGCCTCCCAATAGAAGATCCTGTCGTTGCTATAGAAACGATCCTTGTTTCAGAAAGAGAAGGCATAGAACCTATAGTACTTCATAGCGACGCAATTACTGTGTTAATTCGGCATTGTGAGGGATCGACGGATGCAATAAAGAAGGAATAGTGCATCCGAGAATAGATACGCGCCTCCCAATAGAAGATCTTATCGATGCCATAGAAACGTTCCTCGATTTAGAAAGAGAAGGCATAGAACCTATAGTATTTCATAGAGACGCAATTTCAGTGTTAATTCGACATTGTGAGGGTTCGACAGATGCAATAAAGAAGGAATAGTGCATACGAACAGAGATATTCGCCTCCCAATAGAAGATCCTGTCGTTACTATAGAAACGTTCCTCGATTCAGAAAGAGAAGGCATAGAACCTATAGTATTTCACAGCGACTCAAATTCTGTGTTAAGTCGTCGTTGTGAGGGATCGACCGATGCAATAAAGAAGGAATAATGCAACCGAAAAGAGTTACTCTCCTCCCAATAGAAGATCCTGTCGTTGCCATAGAAACGTTGCTCGATTTTGAAAGAGAAGGCATAGATCCTATAGTATTTCATAGTGACGCAATTTCTGTGTTAATTTGTCATTGTGAGGGATCGACGGATGCAATAAAGAAGGAATAGTGCATCCGAAAAGAGATACTCGCCTCCCAATAGAAGATCCTGTCGTTGCCATAGAAACGTTCCTCGAATTAGAAAGAGAAGGCATAGAACCTGTAGTATTTCATAGCGACGCAATTTATGTGTTTATTCGTCATTCTGAGGGATCGACGGATGCAATAAAGAAGGAATAGTGCATCGGAAAAGAGATACTCGCCTCTTAATAGAATATCATGTCGTTGCCAAAGAAACGTTCATCCATTTAGAAAGAGAAGGCATAGAACCTAAAGTATTTCATAGAGACGCAATTTCTGTGTTAATTCGTCATTGTGAGGGATCGACAGATGCAATAAAGAAGGGATAGTGCATCCGAAAAGAGATACTCGCCTGCCAATAGAAGATAATGTCGTTGCCACAGAGACTTTCCTCGATTTAGAAAGAGAGGGCATAGAACTTATAGTATTTCATAGCGACGTAATTTCTGTGTTAATTCGGCATTGTCAGGGATCGACGGATTAAATAAAGAAGGAATAGTGCATCCGAAAAGAGATACGCGCCTCCCAATAGAAGATCCTGTCGTTGCCATAGAAACGTTCCTCGATTTAGAAAGAGAAGGCATAGAACCTTTAGTATTTCATAGAGACGCAATTTCTGTGTTAATTCGTCATTGTGAGGGATCGACAGATGCAATAAGGAAGGAATAGTGCATCCTAAAAGAGATACTCGCCTCCCAATAGAAGATCCTGTCGTAGCCATAGAAACGTTCCACGATTTAGAAAGAGAGGGCATAGAAAATATATTATTTCATAGCAAAGCAATTTCTGTGTTAATTCGTCATTGTGAAGGATCGACGGATGCAATATAGAAGGAATACTGCATCCGAAAAGAGATACTCGCCTCCCAATAGAAGATCCTGTCGTTGCCATAGAAACGTACTTCGATTTAGACAGAGAGGTCATAGAACCTATATTATTTCACAACGACGCAATTTCCGTGTTAATTCGGCATTGTGAGGGATCGACGGATGCAATAAAGAAGGAATAGCGCATCCGAACAGAGATATTCGCCTCCCAATAGAAGTTCCTGTCGTTGCTATAGAAACGTTCCTTGATTCAGAAAGAGAAGGCATAGAACCTATAGTATTTCATAGCGACGCAATTTCTGTGTTAATTCGGCATTGTGAGGGATCGACGGATGCAATAAAGAAGGAATAGTCCATCCGAAAAGAGATACGCGCCTCCCAGTAGAAGATGCTGTCGTTGCCATAGAAACGTTCCTCGATTTAGAAAGAAAAGGCATAGAACCTATAGTATTTCATAGCGACGCAATTCCTGTGTTAATTCGTCGTTGTGTGGGATCGACGGACGCAATAAAGAAGGAATAGTGCATCCCAAAAGAGCTACTCGCCTCCCAATATAAGATCCTGTCATTGCCATAAAAACGTTCCTTGATTTAGAAAGAGAACGCATAGGACCTATAGTATTTCATAACGACGCAATTTCTGTGTTAAATCGTCATAGTGAGTGATGGACGGATGCAATAAAGAAGGAATAGTGCATCCGAGAAGAGATACTCGCCTTCCAATGGAAGATCCTGTCGTTGCCATAGAAACGTTCCTCGATTCAGAAAGAGAAGGCATAGAACCTATATTATTTCATAGCGACGCAATTTCCTTGCTAATTCGGCATTTTGTGGGATCGACGGATGCAATAAAGAAGGAATAGCGCATCCGAACAGAGATATTCGCCTCCCAATAGAAGATCCTGTCGTTGCTATAGAAACGTTCCTTGATTCAGAAAGAGATGGCATAGAACCTATAGTATTTCATAGCGACGCAATTTCTGTGTTAATCGGCATTGTGAGGGATCGACGGATGCAATAAGGAAGGAATAGTGCATCCGAAAAGAGATACGCGCCTCCCAGTAGAAGATGCTGTCGTTGCCATAGAAACGTTCCTCGATTTAGAAAGAAAAGGCATAGAACCTATAGTATTTCATAGCGACGCAATTTCTGTGTTAATTCGTCATTGTGAGGGATCGACAGATGCAATAAAGAAGGAATAGTGCATCCGAACAGAGATATTCGCCTCCCAATATAAGATACTGTCGTTGCTATAGAAACGTTCCTCGATTCAGAAAGAGAAGGCATAGAACCTATTTTATTTCATAGCGGCGCAATTTCTGCGTTAATTCGTCGTTGTGAGGGATCGACGGATGCAATAAATAAAGGAATAGTGCTTCCGAATAGAGACATTCGCCTCCCAATAGAAGATCCTCTCGTTGCTATAGAAACGTTCCTCGATTCAATAAGAGATGGCATAGAACCTATAATAATTCATAGCGACGCAATTTCTGTGTTAATTCGTCATTGTGAGGGATCGACGGATGGAATTAAGAAGGAATAGTACATCCAAAAAGAGATACTCGCCTCCCAATAGAAGATTCTGTCGTTGCCATAGAAACGTTCCTCGATTTTGAAAGAGAAGGCATAGAACCTATATTATTTCATAACGACGCAAATGTCTGTGTTAAATCGTCATTGTGAGGGATCGACGAATGGAATTAAGAAGGAATAGTACATCCAAAAAGAGATACACGCCTCCCAATAGAAGATCCTGTCGTTGCCATAGAAACGTTCCTCGAATTAAAAAGAGAAGGCATAGAACCTAAAGTATTTCATAGAGACGCAATTTCAGTGTTAATTCGTCTTTGTGAGGGATCGACGGATGCAATAAAGAAGGAATAGTGCATCCGAAAAGAGATACGCGCCTCCCAATAGAAGATGCTGTCGTTGCCATAGAAACGTTCCTCGATTAAGAAAGAGAAGGCATAGAACCTTTAGTATTTCATAGAGACGCAATTTCTGTGTTAATTCGTCATTGTGAGGGATCGACAGATGCAATAAGGAAGGAATAGTGCATCCGAAAAGAGATCCTCGCCTCCCAATAGAAGATCCTGTCGTTGCCATAGAAACGTTCCTCGATTTAGAAAGAGAGGGCATAGAAAATATATTACTTCATAGCAAAGCAATTTCTGTGTTAATTCGTCATTGTGAAGGATCGACGGATGCAATAAAGAAGGAATACTGCATCCGAAAAGAGATACTCGCCTCCCAATAGAAGATCCTGTCGTTGCCATAGAAACGTACTTCGATTTAGAAAGAGAGGTCATAGAACCTATATTATTTCACAGCGACGCAATTTCCGTGTTAATTCTGCATTGTGAGGGATCGACGGATGCAATAAAGAAGGAATAGCGCAACCGAACAGAGATATTCGCCTCCCAATAGAAGATCCTGTCGTTGCTATAGAAACGTTCCTTGATTCAGAAAGAGAAGGCATAGAACCTATAGTATTTCATAGCGACGCAATTTCTGTGTTAATTCGGCATTGTGAGGGATCGACGGATGCAATAAAGAAGGAATAGTCCATCCGAAAAGAGATACGCGCCTCCCAGTAGAAGAAGCTGTCGTTGAAATAGAAACGTTCCTCGATTTAGAAAGAAAAGGCATAGAACCTATAGTATTTCATAGCGACGCAATTCCTGTGTTAATTCGTCATTGTGTGGGATCGACGGACGCAATAAAGAAGGAATAGTGCATCCCAAAAGAGCTACTCGCCTCCCATTATAAGATCCTGTCATTGCCATAAAAACGTTCCTTGATTTAGAAGGAGAACGCATAGAACCTATAGTATTTCACAGCGACTCAAATTCTGTGTTAAGTCGTCGTTGTGAGGGATCGACCGATGCAATAAAGAAGGAATAATGCAACCGAAAAGAGTTACTCTCCTCCCAATAGAAGATCCTGTCGTTGCCATAGAAACGTTGCTCGATTTTGAAAGAGAAGGCATAGATCCTATAGTATTTCATAGTGACGCAATTTCTGTGTTAATTTGTCATTGTGAGGGATCGACGGATGCAATAAAGAAGGAATAGTGCATCCGAAAAGAGATACTCGCCTCCCAATAGAAGATCCTGTCGTTGCCATAGAAACGTTCCTCGAATTAGAAAGAGAAGGCATAGAACCTGTAGTATTTCATAGCGACGCAATTTATGTGTTTATTCGTCATTCTGAGGGATCGACGGATGCAATAAAGAAGGAATAGTGCATCGGAAAAGAGATACTCGCCTCTTAATAGAATATCATGTCGTTGCCAAAGAAACGTTCATCCATTTAGAAAGAGAAGGCATAGAACCTAAAGTATTTCATAGAGACGCAATTTCTGTGTTAATTCGTCATTGTGAGGGATCGACAGATGCAATAAAGAAGGGATAGTGCATCCGAAAAGAGATACTCGCCTGCCAATAGAAGATAATGTCGTTGCCACAGAGACTTTCCTCGATTTAGAAAGAGAGGGCATAGAACTTATAGTATTTCATAGCGACGTAATTTCTGTGTTAATTCGGCATTGTCAGGGATCGACGGATTAAATAAAGAAGGAATAGTGCATCCGAAAAGAGATACGCGCCTCCCAATAGAAGATCCTGTCGTTGCCATAGAAACGTTCCTCGATTTAGAAAGAGAAGGCATAGAACCTTTAGTATTTCATAGAGACGCAATTTCTGTGTTAATTCGTCATTGTGAGGGATCGACAGATGCAATAAGGAAGGAATAGTGCATCCTAAAAGAGATACTCGCCTCCCAATAGAAGATCCTGTCGTAGCCATAGAAACGTTCCACGATTTAGAAAGAGAGGGCATAGAAAATATATTATTTCATAGCAAAGCAATTTCTGTGTTAATTCGTCATTGTGAAGGATCGACGGATGCAATATAGAAGGAATACTGCATCCGAAAAGAGATACTCGCCTCCCAATAGAAGATCCTGTCGTTGCCATAGAAACGTACTTCGATTTAGACAGAGAGGTCATAGAACCTATATTATTTCACAACGACGCAATTTCCGTGTTAATTCGGCATTGTGAGGGATCGACGGATGCAATAAAGAAGGAATAGCGCATCCGAACAGAGATATTCGCCTCCCAATAGAAGTTCCTGTCGTTGCTATAGAAACGTTCCTTGATTCAGAAAGAGAAGGCATAGAACCTATAGTATTTCATAGCGACGCAATTTCTGTGTTAATTCGGCATTGTGAGGGATCGACGGATGCAATAAAGAAGGAATAGTCCATCCGAAAAGAGATACGCGCCTCCCAGTAGAAGATGCTGTCGTTGCCATAGAAACGTTCCTCGATTTAGAAAGAAAAGGCATAGAACCTATAGTATTTCATAGCGACGCAATTCCTGTGTTAATTCGTCGTTGTGTGGGATCGACGGACGCAATAAAGAAGGAATAGTGCATCCCAAAAGAGCTACTCGCCTCCCAATATAAGATCCTGTCATTGCCATAAAAACGTTCCTTGATTTAGAAAGAGAACGCATAGGACCTATAGTATTTCATAACGACGCAATTTCTGTGTTAAATCGTCATAGTGAGTGATGGACGGATGCAATAAAGAAGGAATAGTGCATCCGAGAAGAGATACTCGCCTTCCAATGGAAGATCCTGTCGTTGCCATAGAAACGTTCCTCGATTCAGAAAGAGAAGGCATAGAACCTATATTATTTCATAGCGACGCAATTTCCTTGCTAATTCGGCATTTTGTGGGATCGACGGATGCAATAAAGAAGGAATAGCGCATCCGAACAGAGATATTCGCCTCCCAATAGAAGATCCTGTCGTTGCTATAGAAACGTTCCTTGATTCAGAAAGAGATGGCATAGAACCTATAGTATTTCATAGCGACGCAATTTCTGTGTTAATCGGCATTGTGAGGGATCGACGGATGCAATAAGGAAGGAATAGTGCATCCGAAAAGAGATACGCGCCTCCCAGTAGAAGATGCTGTCGTTGCCATAGAAACGTTCCTCGATTTAGAAAGAAAAGGCATAGAACCTATAGTATTTCATAGCGACGCAATTTCTGTGTTAATTCGTCATTGTGAGGGATCGACAGATGCAATAAAGAAGGAATAGTGCATCCGAACAGAGATATTCGCCTCCCAATATAAGATACTGTCGTTGCTATAGAAACGTTCCTCGATTCAGAAAGAGAAGGCATAGAACCTATTTTATTTCATAGCGGCGCAATTTCTGCGTTAATTCGTCGTTGTGAGGGATCGACGGATGCAATAAATAAAGGAATAGTGCTTCCGAATAGAGACATTCGCCTCCCAATAGAAGATCCTCTCGTTGCTATAGAAACGTTCCTCGATTCAATAAGAGATGGCATAGAACCTATAATAATTCATAGCGACGCAATTTCTGTGTTAATTCGTCATTGTGAGGGATCGACGGATGGAATTAAGAAGGAATAGTACATCCAAAAAGAGATACTCGCCTCCCAATAGAAGATTCTGTCGTTGCCATAGAAACGTTCCTCGATTTTGAAAGAGAAGGCATAGAACCTATATTATTTCATAACGACGCAAATGTCTGTGTTAAATCGTCATTGTGAGGGATCGACGAATGGAATTAAGAAGGAATAGTACATCCAAAAAGAGATACACGCCTCCCAATAGAAGATCCTGTCGTTGCCATAGAAACGTTCCTCGAATTAAAAAGAGAAGGCATAGAACCTAAAGTATTTCATAGAGACGCAATTTCAGTGTTAATTCGTCTTTGTGAGGGATCGACGGATGCAATAAAGAAGGAATAGTGCATCCGAAAAGAGATACGCGCCTCCCAATAGAAGATGCTGTCGTTGCCATAGAAACGTTCCTCGATTAAGAAAGAGAAGGCATAGAACCTTTAGTATTTCATAGAGACGCAATTTCTGTGTTAATTCGTCATTGTGAGGGATCGACAGATGCAATAAGGAAGGAATAGTGCATCCGAAAAGAGATCCTCGCCTCCCAATAGAAGATCCTGTCGTTGCCATAGAAACGTTCCTCGATTTAGAAAGAGAGGGCATAGAAAATATATTACTTCATAGCAAAGCAATTTCTGTGTTAATTCGTCATTGTGAAGGATCGACGGATGCAATAAAGAAGGAATACTGCATCCGAAAAGAGATACTCGCCTCCCAATAGAAGATCCTGTCGTTGCCATAGAAACGTACTTCGATTTAGAAAGAGAGGTCATAGAACCTATATTATTTCACAGCGACGCAATTTCCGTGTTAATTCTGCATTGTGAGGGATCGACGGATGCAATAAAGAAGGAATAGCGCAACCGAACAGAGATATTCGCCTCCCAATAGAAGATCCTGTCGTTGCTATAGAAACGTTCCTTGATTCAGAAAGAGAAGGCATAGAACCTATAGTATTTCATAGCGACGCAATTTCTGTGTTAATTCGGCATTGTGAGGGATCGACGGATGCAATAAAGAAGGAATAGTCCATCCGAAAAGAGATACGCGCCTCCCAGTAGAAGAAGCTGTCGTTGAAATAGAAACGTTCCTCGATTTAGAAAGAAAAGGCATAGAACCTATAGTATTTCATAGCGACGCAATTCCTGTGTTAATTCGTCATTGTGTGGGATCGACGGACGCAATAAAGAAGGAATAGTGCATCCCAAAAGAGCTACTCGCCTCCCATTATAAGATCCTGTCATTGCCATAAAAACGTTCCTTGATTTAGAAGGAGAACGCATAGAACCTATAGTATTTCATAACGACGCAATTTCTGTGTTAAATCGTCATAGTGAGTGATCGACGGATGCAATAAAGAAGGAATAGTGCATCCGAGAAGAGTTACTCGCCTCTCAATGGAAGACCCTGTCGTTGCCATAGAAACGTTCCTCGATTCAGAAAGAGAAGGCATAGAACCTATATTATTTCATAGCGACGCAATTTCCTTGCTAATTCGGCATTGTGTGGGATCGACGGATGCAATAAAGAAGGAATAGCGCATCGGAAAAGAGATAATCGCCTCCCAATAGAAGATCCTGTCGTTGCTATAGAAACGTTCCTTGTATCAGAAAGAGATGGCATAGAACCTATAGTATTTCATAGCGACGCAATTTAGGTGTTTATTCGTCATTCTGAGAGATCGACGGATGCAATAAAGAAGGAATAGTGCATCGGAAAAGAGATAATCGCCTGTTAATAGAATATCATGTCGTTGCCACAGAGACGTTCCTCGATTTAGAAAGAGAGGGCATAGAACTTATAGTATTTCATAGAGACGCAATTTCTGTGTTAATTCGTCATTGTGAGGGATCGACAGATGCAATAAAGATGGGATAGTGCATCCGAAAAGAGATACTCGCCTCCCAATAGAAGATAATGTCGTTGCCACAGAGACGTTCCTCGATTTAGAAAGAGAGGGCATAGAACTTATAGTATTTCATAGCGACGCAATTTCTGTGTTAATTCGTCATTATGAGGGATCGACGGATGCAATAAAGAAGGAATAGCGCATCCGAACAGAGATATTCGCCTCCCAATAGAAGATTATGTCGTTGCTATAAAGACGATTCTTGATTCAGAAAGAGAAGGCATAGAACCTATAGTATTTCATAGCAAACGCAATTTCTGTGTTAATTCGTCATTGTGAAGAATCGACAGATGCAATAAAGAAGGAATAGTGCATCCGAACAGAGACATTCGCCTCCCAATAGAAGATCCTGTCGTTGCTATAGAAACGTTCCTCGATTCAGAAAGAGAAGGCACAGAACCTATAGTATCTCATAGCGACGCAATTTCTGCGTTAATTCGTCGTTGTGAGGGATCATCGGATGCAATAAAGAAGGAATAATGCATCCGAAAAAAGATACTTGCCTCCCAATAGAAGATCCTGTCGTTGCCATAGAAACGTTGCTCGATTTAGAAAGAGAAGGCATAGAACCTATAGTATTTCATAGCGACGCAATTTCTGTGTTAATTCGTCATTGTGAGGGATCGACGGATGCAATAAAGAAGGAATAGTGCATCCAAAAAGAGATACTCGCCTCCCAATAGAAGATCCTGTCGTTGCTATAGAAACGATCCTTGTTTCAGAAAGAGAAGGCATAGAACCTATAGTACTTCATAGCGACGCAATTACTGTGTTAATTCGGCATTGTGAGGGATCGACGGATGCAATAAAGAAGGAATAGTGCATCCGAGAATAGATACGCGCCTCCCAATAGAAGATCTTATCGTTGCCATAGAAACGTTCCTCGATTTAGAAAGAGAAGGCATAGAACCTATAGTATTTCATAGAGACGCAATTTCAGTGTTAATTCGACATTGTGAGGGTTCGACAGATGCAATAAAGAAGGAATAGTGCATACGAACAGAGATATTCGCCTCCCAATAGAAGATCCTGTCGTTACTATAGAAACGAACCTCGATTCAGAAAGAGAAGGCATAGAATCTATAGTATTTCACAGCGACTCAAATTCTGTGTTAAGTCGTCGTTGTGAGGGATCGACCGATGCAATAAAGAAGGAATAATGCAACCGAAAAGAGTTACTCTCCTCCCAATAGAAGATCCTGTCGTTGCCATAGAAACGTTGCTCGATTTTGAAAGAGAAGGCATAGATCCTATAGTATTTCATAGTGACGCAATTTCTGTGTTAATTTGTCATTGTGAGGGATCGACGGATGCAATAAAGAAGGAATAGTCCATCCGAAAAGAGATACTCGCCTCCCAATAGAAGATCCTGTCGTTGCCATAGAAACGTTCCTCGAATTAGAAAGAGAATACATAGAACCTGTAGTATTTCATAGCGAGGCAATTTATGTGTTTATTCGTCATTCTGAGGGATCGACGGATGCAATAAAGAAGGAATAGTGCATCGGAAAAGAGATACTCGCCTCTTAATAGAATATCATGTCGTTGCCATAGAAACGTTCATCCATTTAGAAAGAGAAGGCATAGAACCTAAAGTATTTCATAGAGACGCAATTTCTGTGTTAATTCGTCATTGTGAGGGATCGACAGATGCAATAAAGAAGGGATAGTGCATCCGAAAAGAGATACTCGCCTGCCAATAGAAGATAATGTCGTTGCCACAGAGACTTTCCTCGATTTAGAAAGAGAGGGCATAGAACTTATAGTATTTCATAGAGACGT
Source organism: Schistocerca cancellata (assembly GCF_023864275.1). Taxonomy (NCBI): domain Eukaryota; kingdom Metazoa; phylum Arthropoda; class Insecta; order Orthoptera; family Acrididae; genus Schistocerca; species Schistocerca cancellata. The sequence goes on along the minus strand of NW_026046791.1, from coordinate 4,286,243 downwards.
AATTTCTGTGTTAATTCGGCATTGTGAGGGATCGACGGATTAAATAAAGAAGGAATAGTGCATCCGAAAAGAGATACGCGCCTCCCAATAGAAGATCCTGTCGTTGCCATAGAAACGTTCCTCGATTTAGAAAGAGAAGGCATAGAACCTAAAGTATTTCATAGAGACGCAATTTCAGTGTTAATTCGACATTGTGAGGGTTCGACAGATGCAATAAAGAAGGAATAGTGCATACGAACAGAGATATTCGCCTCCCAATAGAAGATCCTGTCATTGCTATAGAAACGTTCCTCGATTCAGAAAGAGAAGGCATAGAACCTATAGTATTTCAAAGCGACGCAAATTCAGCGTTAATTCGTCGTTGTGAGGGATCGACGGATGCAATAAAGAAGGATTAGTGCATCCGAAAAGAGATACGCGCCTCCCAATAGAAGATGCTGTCGTTGCCATAGAAACGTTCCTCGATTAAGAAAGAGAAGGCATAGAACCTTTAGTATTTCATAGAGACGCAATATCTGTGTTAATTCGTCATTGTGAGGGATCGACAGATGCAATAAGGAAGGAATAGTGCATCCTAAAAGAGATACTCGCCTCCCAATAGAAGATCCTGTCGTAGCCATAGAAACGTTCCTCGATTTAGAAAGAGAGGGCATAGAAAATATATTATTTCATAGCAAAGCAATTTCTGTGTTAATTCGTCATTGTGAAGGATCGACGGATGCAATAAAGAAGGAATACTGCATCCGAAAAGAGATACTCGCCTCCCAATAGAAGATCCTGTCGTTGCCATAGAAACGTACTTCGATTTAGACAAAGAGGTCATAGAACCTACATTATTTCACAGCGACGCAATTTCCGTGTTAATTCGGCATTGTGAGGGATCGACGGATGCAATAAAGAAGGAATAGCGCATCCGAACAGAGATATTCGCCTCCCAATAGAAGATCCTGTCGTTGCTATAGAAACGTTCCTTGATTCAGAAAGAGAAAGCATAGAACCTATAGTATTTCATAGCGACGCAATTTCTGTGTTAATTCGGCATTGTGAGGGATCGACGGATGCAATAAAGAAGGAATAGTCCATCCGAAAAGAGATACGCGCCTCCCAGTAGAAGATGCTGTCGTTGCCATAGAAACGTTCCTCGATTTAGAAAGAAAAGGCATAGAACCTATAGTATTTCATAGCGACGCAATTCCTGTGTTAATTCGTCGTTGTGTGGGATCGACGGACGCAATAAAGAAGGAATAGTGCATCCCAAAAGAGCTACTCGCCTCCCAATATAAGATCCTGTCATTGCCATAAAAACGTTCCTTGATTTAGAAAGAGAACGCATAGAACCCATAGTATTTCATAACGACGCAATTTCTGTGTTAAATCGTCATAGTGAGTGATGGACGGATGCAATAAAGAAGGAATAGTGCATCCGAGAAGAGATACTCGCCTTCCAATGGAAGATCCTGTCGTTGCCATAGAAACGTTCCTCGATTCAGAAAGAGAAGTCATAGATCCTATATTATTTCATAGCGACGCAATTTCCTTGCTAATTCGGCATTGTGTGGGATCGTCGGATGCAATAAAGAAGGAATAGCGCATCCGAACAGAGATATTCGCCTCCCAATAGAAGATCCTGTCGTTGCTATAGAAACGTTCCTTGATTCAGAAAGAGATGGCATAGAACCTATAGTATTTCATAGCGACGCAATTTCTGTGTTAATTCGTCATTGTGAGGGATCGACAGATGCAATAAAGAAGGAATAGTGCATCCGAACAGAGATATTCGCCTGCCAATATAAGATACTGTCGTTGCTATAGAAACGTTCCTCGATTCAGAAAGAGAAGGCATAGAACCTATAGAATTTCACAGCGACTCAAATTCTGTGTTAAGTCGTCGTTAAGAGGGATCGACCGATGCAATAAAGAAGGAATAGTGCATCCGAAAAGAGATATTCGCCTCCCAATAGAAGTTCCTGTCGTTGCCATAGAAACGTTCCTCGAATTAGAAAGAGAAGGCATAGAACCTGTAGTATTTCATAGCGACGCAATTTAGGTGTTTATTCGTCATTCTGAGAGATGGACGGATGCAATAAAGAAGGAATAGTGCATCGGAAAAGAGATAATCGCCTGTTAATAGAATATCATGTCGTTGCCATAGAAACGTTCATCCATTTAGAAAGAGAAGGCATAGAACCTAAAGTATTTCATAGAGACGCAATTTCAGTGTTAATTCGACATTGTGAGGGTTCGACAGATGCAATAAAGAAGGAATAGTGCATACGAACAGAGATATTCGCCTCCCAATAGAAGATCCTGTCATTGCTATAGAAACGTTCCTCGATTCAGAAAGAGAAGGCATAGAACCTATAGTATTTCAAAGCGACGCAAATTCAGCGTTAATTCGTCGTTGTGAGGGATCGACGGATGCAATAAAAAAGGAATAGTGCATCCGAAAAGAGATACGCGCCTCCCAATAGAAGATGCTGTCGTTGCCATAGAAACGTTCCTCGATTAAGAAAGAGAAGGCATAGAACCTTTAGTATTTCATAGAGACGCAATTTCTGTGTTAATTCGTCATTGTGAGGGATCGACAGATGCAATAAGGAAGGAATAGTGCATCCTAAAAGAGATACTCGCCTCCCAATAGAAGATCCTGTCGTAGCCATAGAAACGTTCCTCGATTTAGAAACAGAGGGCATAGAAAATATATTATTTCATAGCAAAGCAATTTCTGTGTTAATTCGTCATTGTGAAGGATCGACGGATGCAATAAAGAAGGAATACTGCATCCGAAAAGAGATACTCGCCTCCCAATAGAAGATCCTGTCGTTGCCATAGAAACGTACTTCGATTTAGACAGAGAGGTCATAGAACCTATATTATTTCACAACGACGCAATTTCCGTGTTAATTCGGCATTGTGAGGGATCGACGGATGCAATAAAGAAGGAATAGCGCATCCGAACAGAGATATTCGCCTCCCAATAGAAGATCCTGTCGTTGCTATAGAAACGTTCCTTGATTCAGAAAGAGAAGGCATAGAACCTATAGTATTTCATAGCGACGCAATTTCTGTGTTAATTCGGCATTGTGAGGGATCGACGGATGCAATAAAGAAGGAATAGACCATCCGAAAAGAGATACGCGCCTCCCAGTAGAAGATGCTGTAGTTGCCATAGAAACGTTCGTCGATTTAGAAAGAAAAGGCATAGAACCTATAGTATTTCATAGCGACGCAATTCCTGTGTTAATTCGTCGTTGTGTGGGATCGACGGACGCAATAAAGAAGGAATAGTGCATCCCAAAAGAGCTACTCGCCTCCCAATATAAGATCCTGTCATTGCCATAAAAACGTTCCTTGATTTAGAAAGAGAACGCATAGGACCTATAGTATTTCATAACGACGCAATTTCTGTGTTAAATCGTCATAGTGAGTGATGGACGGATGCAATAAAGAAGGAATAGTGCATCCGAGAAGAGATACTCGCCTTCCAATGGAAGATCCTGTCGTTGCCATAGAAACGTTCCTCGATTCAGAAAGAGAAGGCATAGAACCTATATTATTTCATAGCGACGAAATTTCCTTGCTAATTCGGCATTGTGTGGGATCGACGGATGCAATAAAGAAGGAATAGCGCATCCGAACAGAGATATTCGCCTCCCAATATAAGATCCTGTCGTTGCTATAGAAACGTTCCTTGATTCAGAAAGAGATGGCATAGAACCTATAGTATTTCATAGCGACGCAATTTCTGTGTTAATCGGCATTGTGAGGGATCGACGGATGCAATAAAGAAGGAATAGTGCACCCGAAAAGAGATACGCGCCTCCCAGTAGAAGATGCTGTCGTTGCCATAGAAACGATCCTCGATTTAGAAAGAAAAGGCATAGAACCTATAGTATTTCATAGCGACGCAATTCCTGTGTTAATTCGTCGTTGTGTGGGATCGACGGACGCAATAAAGAAGGAATAGTGCATCCCAAAAGAGCTACTCGCCTCCCAATATAAGATCCTGTCATTGCCATAAAAACGTTCCTTGATTTAGAAAGAGAACGCATAGGACCTATAGTATTTCATAACGACGCAATTTCTGTGTTAAATCGTCATAGTGAGTGATGGACGGATGCAATAAAGAAGGAATAGTGCATCCGAGAAGAGATACTCGCCTTCCAATGGAAGATCCTGTCGTTGCCATAGAAACGCCCCTCGATTCAGAAAGAGAAGGCATAGAACCTATATTATTTCATAGCGACGCAATTTACTTGCTAATTCGGCATTGTGTGGGATCGACGGATGCAATAAAGAAGGAATAGCGCATCCGAACAGAGATATTCGCCTCCCAATATAAGATCCTGTCGTTGCTATAGAAACGTTCCTTGATTCAGAAAGAGATGGCATAGAACCTATAGTATTTCATAGCAAACGCAATTTCTGTGTTAATTCGTCATTGTGAAGAATCGACAGATGCAATAAAGAAGGAATAGTGCATCCGAACAGAGACATTCGCCTCCCTATAGAAGATCCTGTCGTTGCTATAGAAACGTTCCTCGATTCAGAAAGAGAAGGCACAGAACCTATAGTATCTCATAGCGACGCAATTTCTGCGTTAATTCGTCGTTGTGAGGGATCATCGGATGCAATAAAGAAGGAATAATGCATCCGAAAAGAGATACTTGCCTCCCAATAGAAGATCCTGTCGTTGCCATAGAAACGTTGCTCGATTTAGAAAGAGAAGGCATAGAACCTATAGTATTTCATAGCGACGCAATTTCTGTGTTAATTCGTCATTGTGAGGGATCGACGGATGCAATAAAGAAGGAGTAGTGCATCCAAAAAGAGATACTCGCCTCCCAATAGAAGATCCTGTCGTTGCTATAGAAACGATCCTTGTTTCAGAAAGAGAAGGCATAGAACCTATAGTACTTCATAGCGACGCAATTACTGTGTTAATTCGGCATTGTGAGGGATCGACGGATGCAATAAAGAAGGAATATTGCATCCGAGAATAGATACGCGCCTCCCAATAGAAGATCTTATCGATGCCATAGAAACGTTCCTCGATTTAGAAAGAGAAGGCATAGAACCTATAGTATTTCATAGAGACGCAATTTCAGTGTTAATTCGACATTGTGAGGGTTCGACAGATGCAATAAAGAAGGAATAGTGCATACGAACAGAGATATTCGCCTCCCAATAGAAGATCCTGTCGTTACTATAGAAACGTTCCTCGATTCAGAAAGAGAAGGCATAGAACCTATAGTATTTCACAGCGACTCAAATTCTGTGTTAAGTCGTCGTTGTGAGGGATCGACCGATGCAATAAAGAAGGAATAATGCAACCGAAAAGAGTTACTCTCCTCCCAATAGAAGATCCTGTCGTTGCCATAGAAACGTTGCTCGATTTTGAAAGAGAAGGCATAGATCCTATAGTATTTCATAGTGACGCAATTTCTGTGTTAATTTGTCATTGTGAGGGATCGACGGATGCAATAAAGAAGGAATAGTGCATCCGAAAAGAGATACTCGCCTCCCAATAGAAGATCCTGTCGTTGCCATAGAAACGTTCCTCGAATTAGAAAGAGAAGGCATAGAACCTGTAGTATTTCATAGCGACGCAATTTATGTGTTTATTCGTCATTCTGAGGGATCGACGGATGCAATAAAGAAGGAATAGTGCATCGGAAAAGAGATACTCGCCTCTTAATAGAATATCATGTCGTTGCCATAGAAACGTTCATCCATTTAGAAAGAGAAGGCATAGAACCTAAAGTATTTCATAGAGACGCAATTTCTGTGTTAATTCGTCATTGTGAGGGATCGACAGATGCAATAAAGAAGGGATAGTGCATCCGAAAAGAGATACTCGCCTGCCAATAGAAGATAATGTCGTTGCCACAGAGACTTTCCTCGATTTAGAAAGAGAGGGCATAGAACTTATAGTATTTCATAGCGACGTAATTTCTGTGTTAATTCGGCATTGTCAGGGATCGACGGATTAAATAAAGAAGGAATAGTGCATCCGAAAAGAGATACGCGCCTCCCAATAGAAGATCCTGTCGTTGCCATAGAAACGTTCCTCGATTTAGAAAGAGAAGGCATAGAACCTAAAGTATTTCATAGAGACGCAATTTCAGTGTTAATTCGACATTGTGAGGGTTCGACAGATGCAATAAAGAAGGAATAGTGCATACGAACAGAGATATTCGCCTCCCAATAGAAGATCCTGTCATTGCTATAGAAACGTTCCTCGATTCAGAAAGAGAAGGCATAGAACCTATAGTATTTCAAAGCGACGCAAATTCAGCGTTAATTCGTCGTTGTGAGGGATCGACGGATGCAATAAAAAAGGAATAGTGCATCCGAAAAGAGATACGCGCCTCCCAATAGAAGATGCTGTCGTTGCCATAGAAACGTTCCTCGATTAAGAAAGAGAAGGCATAGAACCTTTAGTATTTCATAGAGACGCAATTTCTGTGTTAATTCGTCATTGTGAGGGATCGACAGATGCAATAAGGAAGGAATAGTGCATCCTAAAAGAGATACTCGCCTCCCAATAGAAGATCCTGTCGTAGCCATAGAAACGTTCCACGATTTAGAAAGAGAGGGCATAGAAAATATATTATTTCATAGCAAAGCAATTTCTGTGTTAATTCGTCATTGTGAAGGATCGACGGATGCAATATAGAAGGAATACTGCATCCGAAAAGAGATACTCGCCTCCCAATAGAAGATCCTGTCGTTGCCATAGAAACGTACTTCGATTTAGACAGAGAGGTCATAGAACCTATATTATTTCACAACGACGCTATTTCCGTGTTAATTCGGCATTGTGAGGGATCGACGGATGCAATAAAGAAGGAATAGCGCATCCGAACAGAGATATTCGCCTCCCAATAGAAGTTCCTGTCGTTGCTATAGAAACGTTCCTTGATTCAGAAAGAGAAGGCATAGAACCTATAGTATTTCATAGCGACGCAATTTCTGTGTTAATTCGGCATTGTGAGGGATCGACGGATGCAATAAAGAAGGAATAGTCAATCCGAAAAGAGATACGCGCCTCCCAGTAGAAGATGCTGTCGTTGCCATAGAAACGTTCCTCGATTTAGAAAGAAAAGGCATAGAACCTATAGTATTTCATAGCGACGCAATTCCTGTGTTAATTCGTCGTTGTGTGGGATCGACGGACGCAATAAAGAAGGAATAGTGCATCCCAAAAGAGCTACTCGCCTCCCAATATAAGATCCTGTCATTGCCATAAAAACGTTCCTTGATTTAGAAAGAGAACGCATAGGACCTATAGTATTTCATAACGACGCAATTTCTGTGTTAAATCGTCATAGTGAGTGATGGACGGATGCAATAAAGAAGGAATAGTGCATCCGAGAAGAGATACTCGCCTTCCAATGGAAGATCCTGTCGTTGCCATAGAAACGTTCCTCGATTCAGAAAGAGAAGGCATAGAACCTATATTATTTCATAGCGACGCAATTTCCTTGCTAATTCGGCATTGTGTGGGATCGACGGATGCAATAAAGAAGGAATAGCGCATCCGAACAGAGATATTCGCCTCCCAATAGAAGATCCTGTCGTTGCTATAGAAACGTTCCTTGATTCAGAAAGAGATGGCATAGAACCTATAGTATTTCATAGCGACGCAATTTCTGTGTTAATCGGCATTGTGAGGGATCGACGGATGCAATAAAGAAGGAATAGTGCATCCGAAAAGAGATACGCGCCTCCCAGTAGAAGATGCTGTCGTTGCCATAGAAACGTTCCTCGATTTAGAAAGAAAAGGCATAGAACCTATAGTATTTCATAGCGACGCAATTTCTGTGTTAATTCGTCATTGTGAGGGATCGACAGATGCAATAAAGAAGGAATAGTGCATCCGAACAGAGATATTCGCCTCCCAATATAAGATACTGTCGTTGCTATAGAAACGTTCCTCGATTCAGAAAGAGAAGGCATAGAACCTATTTTATTTCATAGCGGCGCAATTTCTGCGTTAATTCGTCGTTGTGAGGGATCGACGGATGCAATAAATAAAGGAATAGTGCTTCCGAATAGAGACATTCGCCTCCCAATAGAAGATCCTCTCGTTGCTATAGAAACGTTCCTCGATTCAATAAGAGATGGCATAGAACCTATAATAATTCATAGCGACGCAATTTCTGTGTTAATTCGTCATTGTGAGGGATCGACGGATGGAATTAAGAAGGAATAGTACATCCAAAAAGAGATACTCGCCTCCCAATAGAAGATTCTGTCGTTGCCATAGAAACGTTCCTCGATTTTGAAAGAGAAGGCATAGAACCTATATTATTTCATAACGACGCAAATGTCTGTGTTAAATCGTCATTGTGAGGGATCGACGGATGGAATTAAGAAGGAATAGTACATCCAAAAAGAGATACACGCCTCCCAATAGAAGATCCTGTCGTTGCCATAGAAACGTTCCTCGAATTAGAAAGAGAAGGCATAGAACCTTTAGTATTTCATAGAGACGCAATATCTGTGTTAATTCGTCATTGTGAGGGATCGACAGATGCAATAAGGAAGGAATAGTGCATCCTAAAAGAGATACTCGCCTCCCAATAGAAGATCCTGTCGTAGCCATAGAAACGTTCCTCGATTTAGAAAGAGAGGGCATAGAAAATATATTATTTCATAGCAAAGCAATTTCTGTGTTAATTCGTCATTGTGAAGGATCGACGGATGCAATAAAGAAGGAATACTGCATCCGAAAAGAGATACTCGCCTCCCAATAGAAGATCCTGTCGTTGCCATAGAAACGTACTTCGATTTAGACAGAGAGGTCATAGAACCTACATTATTTCACAGCGACGCAATTTCCGTGTTAATTCGGCATTGTGAGGGATCGACGGATGCAATAAAGAAGGAATAGCGCATCCGAACAGAGATATTCGCCTCCCAATAGAAGATCCTGTCGTTGCTATAGAAACGTTCCTTGATTCAGAAAGAGAAAGCATAGAACCTATAGTATTTCATAGCGACGCAATTTCTGTGTTAATTCGGCATTGTGAGGGATCGACGGATGCAATAAAGAAGGAATAGTCCATCCGAAAAGAGATACGCGCCTCCCAGTAGAAGATGCTGTCGTTGCCATAGAAACGTTCCTCGATTTAGAAAGAAAAGGCATAGAACCTATAGTATTTCATAGCGACGCAATTCCTGTGTTAATTCGTCGTTGTGTGGGATCGACGGACGCAATAAAGAAGGAATAGTGCATCCCAAAAGAGCTACTCGCCTCCCAATATAAGATCCTGTCATTGCCATAAAAACGTTCCTTGATTTAGAAAGAGAACGCATAGAACCCATAGTATTTCATAACGACGCAATTTCTGTGTTAAATCGTCATAGTGAGTGATGGACGGATGCAATAAAGAAGGAATAGTGCATCCGAGAAGAGATACTCGCCTTCCAATGGAAGATCCTGTCGTTGCCATAGAAACGTTCCTCGATTCAGAAAGAGAAGTCATAGATCCTATATTATTTCATAGCGACGCAATTTCCTTGCTATTTCGGCATTGTGTGGGATCGTCGGATGCAATAAAGAAGGAATAGCGCATCCGAACAGAGATATTCGCCTCCCAATAGAAGATCCTGTCGTTGCTATAGAAACGTTCCTTGATTCAGAAAGAGATGGCATAGAACCTATAGTATTTCATAGCGACGCAATTTCTGTGTTAATCGGCATTGTGAGGGATCGACGGATGCAATAAAGAAGGAATAGTGCATCCGAAAAGAGATACGCGCCTCCCAGTAGAAGATGCTGTCGTTGCCATAGAAACGTTCCTCGATTTAGAAAGAAAAGGCATAGAACCTATAGTATTTCATAGCGACGCAATTTCTGTGTTAATTCGTCATTGTGAGGGATCGACAGATGCAATACAGAGGGAATAGTGCATCCGAACAGAGATATTCGCCTCCCAATATAAGATACTGTCGTTGCTATAGAAACGTTCCTCGATTCAGAAAGAGAAGGCATAGAACCTATTTTATTTCATAGCGGCGCAATTTCTGCGTTAATTCGTCGTTGTGAGGGATCGACGGATGCAATAAATAAAGGAATAGTGCTTCCGAATAGAGACATTCGCCTCCCAATAGAAGATCCTCTCGTTGCTATAGAAGCGTTCCTCGATTCAATAAGAGATGGCATAGAACCTATAGTATTTCATAGCGACGCAATTTCTGTGTTAATTCGTCATTGTGAGGGATCGACGGATGGAATTAAGATGGAATAGTACATCCAAAAAGAGATACTCGCCTCCCAATAGAAGATTCTGTCGTTGCCATAGAAACGTTCCTCGATTTTGAAAGAGAAGGCATAGAACCTATATTATTTCATAACGACGCAATTTCTGTGTTAAATCGTCATTGTGAGGGATCGACGGGTGGAATTAAGAAGGAATAGTACATCCAAAAAGAGATACACGCCTCCCAATAGAAGATCCTGTCGTTGCCATAGAAACGTTCCTCGAATTAAAAAGAGAAGGCATAGAACCTAAAGTATTTCATAGAGACGCAATTTCAGTGTTAATTCGACATTGTGAGGGTTCGACAGATGCAATAAAGAAGGAATAGTGCATACGAACAGAGATATTCGCCTCCCAATAGAAGATCCTGTCTTTGCTATAGAAACGTTCCTCGATTCAGAAAGAGAAGGCATAGAACCTATTTTATTTCATAGCGGCGCAATTTCTGCGTTAATTCGTCGTTGTGAGGGATCGACGGATGCAATAAATAAAGGAATAGTGCTTCCGAATAGAGACATTCGCCTCCCAATAGAAGATCCTCTCGTTGCTATAGAAGCGTTCCTCGATTCAATAAGAGATGGCATAGAACCTATAGTATTTCATAGCGACGCAATTTCTGTGTTAATTCGTCGTTGTGAGGGATCGACGGATGCAATAAAGAAGGAGTAGTGCATCCCAAAAGAGATACGCGCCTCCCAATAGAAGATGCTGTCGTTGCCATAGAAACGTTCCTCGATTAAGAAAGAGAGGGCATAGAAAATTTATTACTTCATAGCAAAGCAATTTCTGTGTTAATTCGTCATTGTGAAGGATCGACGGATGCAATAAAGAAGGAATACTGCATCCGAAAAGAGATACTCGCCTCCCAATAGAAGATCCTGTCGTTGCCATAGAAACGTACTTCGATTTAGAAAGAGAGGTCATAGAACCTATATTATTTCACAGCGACGCAATTTCCGTGTTAATTCGGCATTGTGAGGGATCGACGGATGCAATAAAAAAGGAATAGTGCATCCGAAAAGAGATACGCGCCTCCCAATAGAAGATCCTGTCGTTGCCATAGAAACGTTCCTCGATTTAGAAAGAGAAGGCATAGAACCTAAAGTATTTCATAGAGACGCAATTTCAGTGTTAATTCGACATTGTGAGGGTTCGACAGATGCAATAAAGAAGGAATAGTGCATACGAACAGAGATATTCGCCTCCCAATAGAAGATCCTGTCATTGCTATAGAAACGTTCCTCGATTCAGAAAGAGAAGGCATAGAACCTATAGTATTTCAAAGCGACGCAAATTCAGCGTTAATTCGTCGTTGTGAGGGATCGACGGATGCAATAAAAAAGGAATAGTGCATCCGAAAAGAGATACGCGCCTCCCAATAGAAGATGCTGTCGTTGCCATAGAAACGTTCCTCGATTAAGAAAGAGAAGGCATAGAACCTTTAGTATTTCATAGAGACGCAATTTCTGTGTTAATTCGTCATTGTGAGGGATCGACAGATGCAATAAGGAAGGAATAGTGCATCCTAAAAGAGATACTCGCCTCCCAATAGAAGATCCTGTCGTAGCCATAGAAACGTTCCACGATTTAGAAAGAGAGGGCATAGAAAATATATTATTTCATAGCAAAGCAATTTCTGTGTTAATTCGTCATTGTGAAGGATCGACGGATGCAATATAGAAGGAATACTGCATCCGAAAAGAGATACTCGCCTCCCAATAGAAGATCCTGTCGTTGCCATAGAAACGTACTTCGATTTAGACAGAGAGGTCATAGAACCTATATTATTTCACAACGACGCTATTTCCGTGTTAATTCGGCATTGTGAGGGATCGACGGATGCAATAAAGAAGGAATAGCGCATCCGAACAGAGATATTCGCCTCCCAATAGAAGTTCCTGTCGTTGCTATAGAAACGTTCCTTGATTCAGAAAGAGAAGGCATAGAACCTATAGTATTTCATAGCGACGCAATTTCTGTGTTAATTCGGCATTGTGAGGGATCGACGGATGCAATAAAGAAGGAATAGTCAATCCGAAAAGAGATACGCGCCTCCCAGTAGAAGATGCTGTCGTTGCCATAGAAACGTTCCTCGATTTAGAAAGAAAAGGCATAGAACCTATAGTATTTCATAGCGACGCAATTCCTGTGTTAATTCGTCGTTGTGTGGGATCGACGGACGCAATAAAGAAGGAATAGTGCATCCCAAAAGAGCTACTCGCCTCCCAATATAAGATCCTGTCATTGCCATAAAAACGTTCCTTGATTTAGAAAGAGAACGCATAGGACCTATAGTATTTCATAACGACGCAATTTCTGTGTTAAATCGTCATAGTGAGTGATGGACGGATGCAATAAAGAAGGAATAGTGCATCCGAGAAGAGATACTCGCCTTCCAATGGAAGATCCTGTCGTTGCCATAGAAACGTTCCTCGATTCAGAAAGAGAAGGCATAGAACCTATATTATTTCATAGCGACGCAATTTCCTTGCTAATTCGGCATTGTGTGGGATCGACGGATGCAATAAAGAAGGAATAGCGCATCCGAACAGAGATATTCGCCTCCCAATAGAAGATCCTGTCGTTGCTATAGAAACGTTCCTTGATTCAGAAAGAGATGGCATAGAACCTATAGTATTTCATAGCGACGCAATTTCTGTGTTAATCGGCATTGTGAGGGATCGACGGATGCAATAAAGAAGGAATAGTGCATCCGAAAAGAGATACGCGCCTCCCAGTAGAAGATGCTGTCGTTGCCATAGAAACGTTCCTCGATTTAGAAAGAAAAGGCATAGAACCTATAGTATTTCATAGCGACGCAATTTCTGTGTTAATTCGTCGTTGTGAGGGATCGACGGATGCAATAAAGAAGGAGTAGTGCATCCCAAAAGAGATACGCGCCTCCCAATAGAAGATGCTGTCGTTGCCATAGAAACGTTCCTCGATTAAGAAAGAGAGGGCATAGAAAATTTATTACTTCATAGCAAAGCAATTTCTGTGTTAATTCGTCATTGTGAAGGATCGACGGATGCAATAAAGAAGGAATACTGCATCCGAAAAGAGATACTCGCCTCCCAATAGAAGATCCTGTCGTTGCCATAGAAACGTACTTCGATTTAGAAAGAGAGGTCATAGAACCTATATTATTTCACAGCGACGCAATTTCCGTGTTAATTCGGCATTGTGAGGGATCGACGGATGCAATAAAAAAGGAATAGTGCATCCGAAAAGAGATACGCGCCTCCCAATAGAAGATCCTGTCGTTGCCATAGAAACGTTCCTCGATTTAGAAAGAGAAGGCATAGAACCTAAAGTATTTCATAGAGACGCAATTTCAGTGTTAATTCGACATTGTGAGGGTTCGACAGATGCAATAAAGAAGGAATAGTGCATACGAACAGAGATATTCGCCTCCCAATAGAAGATCCTGTCATTGCTATAGAAACGTTCCTCGATTCAGAAAGAGAAGGCATAGAACCTATAGTATTTCAAAGCGACGCAAATTCAGCGTTAATTCGTCGTTGTGAGGGATCGACGGATGCAATAAAAAAGGAATAGTGCATCCGAAAAGAGATACGCGCCTCCCAATAGAAGATGCTGTCGTTGCCATAGAAACGTTCCTCGATTAAGAAAGAGAAGGCATAGAACCTTTAGTATTTCATAGAGACGCAATTTCTGTGTTAATTCGTCATTGTGAGGGATCGACAGATGCAATAAGGAAGGAATAGTGCATCCTAAAAGAGATACTCGCCTCCCAATAGAAGATCCTGTCGTAGCCATAGAAACGTTCCACGATTTAGAAAGAGAGGGCATAGAAAATATATTATTTCATAGCAAAGCAATTTCTGTGTTAATTCGTCATTGTGAAGGATCGACGGATGCAATATAGAAGGAATACTGCATCCGAAAAGAGATACTCGCCTCCCAATAGAAGATCCTGTCGTTGCCATAGAAACGTACTTCGATTTAGACAGAGAGGTCATAGAACCTATATTATTTCACAACGACGCTATTTCCGTGTTAATTCGGCATTGTGAGGGATCGACGGATGCAATAAAGAAGGAATAGCGCATCCGAACAGAGATATTCGCCTCCCAATAGAAGTTCCTGTCGTTGCTATAGAAACGTTCCTTGATTCAGAAAGAGAAGGCATAGAACCTATAGTATTTCATAGCGACGCAATTTCTGTGTTAATTCGGCATTGTGAGGGATCGACGGATGCAATAAAGAAGGAATAGTCAATCCGAAAAGAGATACGCGCCTCCCAGTAGAAGATGCTGTCGTTGCCATAGAAACGTTCCTCGATTTAGAAAGAAAAGGCATAGAACCTATAGTATTTCATAGCGACGCAATTCCTGTGTTAATTCGTCGTTGTGTGGGATCGACGGACGCAATAAAGAAGGAATAGTGCATCCCAAAAGAGCTACTCGCCTCCCAATATAAGATCCTGTCATTGCCATAAAAACGTTCCTTGATTTAGAAAGAGAACGCATAGGACCTATAGTATTTCATAACGACGCAATTTCTGTGTTAAATCGTCATAGTGAGTGATGGACGGATGCAATAAAGAAGGAATAGTGCATCCGAGAAGAGATACTCGCCTTCCAATGGAAGATCCTGTCGTTGCCATAGAAACGTTCCTCGATTCAGAAAGAGAAGGCATAGAACCTATATTATTTCATAGCGACGCAATTTCCTTGCTAATTCGGCATTGTGTGGGATCGACGGATGCAATAAAGAAGGAATAGCGCATCCGAACAGAGATATTCGCCTCCCAATAGAAGATCCTGTCGTTGCTATAGAAACGTTCCTTGATTCAGAAAGAGATGGCATAGAACCTATAGTATTTCATAGCGACGCAATTTCTGTGTTAATCGGCATTGTGAGGGATCGACGGATGCAATAAAGAAGGAATAGTGCATCCGAAAAGAGATACGCGCCTCCCAGTAGAAGATGCTGTCGTTGCCATAGAAACGTTCCTCGATTTAGAAAGAAAAGGCATAGAACCTATAGTATTTCATAGCGACGCAATTTCTGTGTTAATTCGTCATTGTGAGGGATCGACAGATGCAATAAAGAAGGAATAGTGCATCCGAACAGAGATATTCGCCTCCCAATATAAGATACTGTCGTTGCTATAGAAACGTTCCTCGATTCAGAAAGAGAAGGCATAGAACCTATTTTATTTCATAGCGGCGCAATTTCTGCGTTAATTCGTCGTTGTGAGGGATCGACGGATGCAATAAATAAAGGAATAGTGCTTCCGAATAGAGACATTCGCCTCCCAATAGAAGATCCTCTCGTTGCTATAGAAACGTTCCTCGATTCAATAAGAGATGGCATAGAACCTATAATAATTCATAGCGACGCAATTTCTGTGTTAATTCGTCATTGTGAGGGATCGACGGATGGAATTAAGAAGGAATAGTACATCCAAAAAGAGATACTCGCCTCCCAATAGAAGATTCTGTCGTTGCCATAGAAACGTTCCTCGATTTTGAAAGAGAAGGCATAGAACCTATATTATTTCATAACGACGCAAATGTCTGTGTTAAATCGTCATTGTGAGGGATCGACGGATGGAATTAAGAAGGAATAGTACATCCAAAAAGAGATACACGCCTCCCAATAGAAGATCCTGTCGTTGCCATAGAAACGTTCCTCGAATTAGAAAGAGAAGGCATAGAACCTTTAGTATTTCATAGAGACGCAATATCTGTGTTAATTCGTCATTGTG
This sequence comes from Schistocerca cancellata, assembly GCF_023864275.1. Taxonomy (NCBI): domain Eukaryota; kingdom Metazoa; phylum Arthropoda; class Insecta; order Orthoptera; family Acrididae; genus Schistocerca; species Schistocerca cancellata. Next base: position 4,270,235 of record NW_026046791.1, on the reverse strand, counting down.
AGGGATCGACAGATGCAATAAGGAAGGAATAGTGCATCCTAAAAGAGATACTCGCCTCCCAATAGAAGATCCTGTCGTAGCCATAGAAACGTTCCTCGATTTAGAAAGAGAGGGCATAGAAAATATATTATTTCATAGCAAAGCAATTTCTGTGTTAATTCGTCATTGTGAAGGATCGACGGATGCAATAAAGAAGGAATACTGCATCCGAAAAGAGATACTCGCCTCCCAATAGAAGATCCTGTCGTTGCCATAGAAACGTACTTCGATTTAGACAGAGAGGTCATAGAACCTACATTATTTCACAGCGACGCAATTTCCGTGTTAATTCGGCATTGTGAGGGATCGACGGATGCAATAAAGAAGGAATAGCGCATCCGAACAGAGATATTCGCCTCCCAATAGAAGATCCTGTCGTTGCTATAGAAACGTTCCTTGATTCAGAAAGAGAAAGCATAGAACCTATAGTATTTCATAGCGACGCAATTTCTGTGTTAATTCGGCATTGTGAGGGATCGACGGATGCAATAAAGAAGGAATAGTCCATCCGAAAAGAGATACGCGCCTCCCAGTAGAAGATGCTGTCGTTGCCATAGAAACGTTCCTCGATTTAGAAAGAAAAGGCATAGAACCTATAGTATTTCATAGCGACGCAATTCCTGTGTTAATTCGTCGTTGTGTGGGATCGACGGACGCAATAAAGAAGGAATAGTGCATCCCAAAAGAGCTACTCGCCTCCCAATATAAGATCCTGTCATTGCCATAAAAACGTTCCTTGATTTAGAAAGAGAACGCATAGAACCCATAGTATTTCATAACGACGCAATTTCTGTGTTAAATCGTCATAGTGAGTGATGGACGGATGCAATAAAGAAGGAATAGTGCATCCGAGAAGAGATACTCGCCTTCCAATGGAAGATCCTGTCGTTGCCATAGAAACGTTCCTCGATTCAGAAAGAGAAGTCATAGATCCTATATTATTTCATAGCGACGCAATTTCCTTGCTATTTCGGCATTGTGTGGGATCGTCGGATGCAATAAAGAAGGAATAGCGCATCCGAACAGAGATATTCGCCTCCCAATAGAAGATCCTGTCGTTGCTATAGAAACGTTCCTTGATTCAGAAAGAGATGGCATAGAACCTATAGTATTTCATAGCGACGCAATTTCTGTGTTAATCGGCATTGTGAGGGATCGACGGATGCAATAAAGAAGGAATAGTGCATCCGAAAAGAGATACGCGCCTCCCAGTAGAAGATGCTGTCGTTGCCATAGAAACGTTCCTCGATTTAGAAAGAAAAGGCATAGAACCTATAGTATTTCATAGCGACGCAATTTCTGTGTTAATTCGTCATTGTGAGGGATCGACAGATGCAATACAGAGGGAATAGTGCATCCGAACAGAGATATTCGCCTCCCAATATAAGATACTGTCGTTGCTATAGAAACGTTCCTCGATTCAGAAAGAGAAGGCATAGAACCTATTTTATTTCATAGCGGCGCAATTTCTGCGTTAATTCGTCGTTGTGAGGGATCGACGGATGCAATAAATAAAGGAATAGTGCTTCCGAATAGAGACATTCGCCTCCCAATAGAAGATCCTCTCGTTGCTATAGAAGCGTTCCTCGATTCAATAAGAGATGGCATAGAACCTATAGTATTTCATAGCGACGCAATTTCTGTGTTAATTCGTCATTGTGAGGGATCGACGGATGGAATTAAGATGGAATAGTACATCCAAAAAGAGATACTCGCCTCCCAATAGAAGATTCTGTCGTTGCCATAGAAACGTTCCTCGATTTTGAAAGAGAAGGCATAGAACCTATATTATTTCATAACGACGCAATTTCTGTGTTAAATCGTCATTGTGAGGGATCGACGGGTGGAATTAAGAAGGAATAGTACATCCAAAAAGAGATACACGCCTCCCAATAGAAGATCCTGTCGTTGCCATAGAAACGTTCCTCGAATTAAAAAGAGAAGGCATAGAACCTAAAGTATTTCATAGAGACGCAATTTCAGTGTTAATTCGACATTGTGAGGGTTCGACAGATGCAATAAAGAAGGAATAGTGCATACGAACAGAGATATTCGCCTCCCAATAGAAGATCCTGTCTTTGCTATAGAAACGTTCCTCGATTCAGAAAGAGAAGGCATAGAACCTATTTTATTTCATAGCGGCGCAATTTCTGCGTTAATTCGTCGTTGTGAGGGATCGACGGATGCAATAAATAAAGGAATAGTGCTTCCGAATAGAGACATTCGCCTCCCAATAGAAGATCCTCTCGTTGCTATAGAAGCGTTCCTCGATTCAATAAGAGATGGCATAGAACCTATAGTATTTCATAGCGACGCAATTTCTGTGTTAATTCGTCGTTGTGAGGGATCGACGGATGCAATAAAGAAGGAGTAGTGCATCCCAAAAGAGATACGCGCCTCCCAATAGAAGATGCTGTCGTTGCCATAGAAACGTTCCTCGATTAAGAAAGAGAGGGCATAGAAAATTTATTACTTCATAGCAAAGCAATTTCTGTGTTAATTCGTCATTGTGAAGGATCGACGGATGCAATAAAGAAGGAATACTGCATCCGAAAAGAGATACTCGCCTCCCAATAGAAGATCCTGTCGTTGCCATAGAAACGTACTTCGATTTAGAAAGAGAGGTCATAGAACCTATATTATTTCACAGCGACGCAATTTCCGTGTTAATTCGGCATTGTGAGGGATCGACGGATGCAATAAAGAAGGAATAGCGCATCCGAACAGAGATATTCGCCTCCCAATAGAAGATCCTGTCGTTGCTATAGAAACGTTCCTTGATTCAGAAAGAGAAGGCATAGAACCTATAGTATTTCATAGCGACGCAATTTCTGTGTTAATTCGGCATTGTGAGGGATCGACGGATGCAATAAAGAAGGAATAGTCCATCCGAAAAGAGATACGCGCCTCCCAGTAGAAGATGCTGTCGTTGTCATAGAAACGTTCCTCGATTTAGAAAGAAAAGGCATAGAACCTATAGTATTTCATAGCGACGCAATTCCTGTGTTAATTCGTCATTGTGTGGGATCGACGGACGCAATAAAGAAGGAATAGTGCATCCCAAAAGAGCTACTCGCCTCCCAATATAAGATCCTGTCATTGCCATAAAAACGTTCCTTGATTTAGAAAGAGAACGCATAGAACCTATAGTATTTCATAACGACTCAATTTCTGTGTTAAATCGTCATAGTGAGTGATCGACGGATGCAATAAAGAAGGAATAGTGCATCCGAGAAGAGATACTCGCCTCTCAATGGAAGATCCTGTCGTTGCCATAGAAACGTTCCTCGATTCAGAAAGAGAAGGCATAGAACCTATATTATTTCATAGCGACGCAATTCCCTTGCTAATTCGGCATTGTGTGGGATCGACGGATGCAATAAAGAAGGAATAGCGCATCCGAAAAGAGATATTCGCCTCCCAATAGAAGATCCTGTCGTTGCTATAGAAACGATCCTTGTTTCAGAAACAGATGGCATAGAACCTATAGTAATTCATTGCGACGCAATTTAGGTGTTTATTCGTCATTCTGAGAGATCGACGGATGCAATAAAGAAGGGATAGTGCATCCGAAAAGAGATACTCGCCTCCCAATAGAAGATAATGTCGTTGCCACAGAGACGTTCCTCGATTTAGAAAGAGAGGGCATAGAACTTATAGTATTTCATAGCAACGCAATTTCTGTGTTAATTCGTCATTATGAGGGATCGACGGATGCAATAAAGAAGGAATAGCGCATCCGAACAGAGATATTCGCCTCCCAATACAAGATTATGTCGTTGCTATATAGACGATCCTTGATTCAGAAAGAGAAGGCATAGAACCTATAGTATTTCATAGCAAACGCAATTTCTGTGTTAATTCGTCATTGTGAAGAATCGACAGATGCAATAAAGATGGAATAGTGCATCCGAACAGAGACATTCGCCTCCCAATAGAAGATCCTGTCGTTGCTATAGAAACGATCCTTGTTTCAGAAACAGATGGCATAGAACCTATAGTAATTCATTGCGACGCAATTTAGGTGTTTATTCGTCATTCTGAGAGATCGACGGATGCAATAAAGAAGGAATAGTGCATCGGAAAAGAGATAATCGCCTGTTAATAGAATATCATGTCGTTGCCATAGAAACGTTCATCCATTTAGAAAGAGAAGGCATAGAACCTAAAGTATTTCATAGAGACGCAATTTCTGTGTTAATTCGTCATTGTGAGGGAACGACAGATGCAATAAAGAAGGGATAGTGCATCTGAAAAGAGATACTCGCCTCCCAATAGAAGATAATGTCGTTGCCACAGAGACGTTCCTCGATTCAGAAAGAGAAGGCACAGAACCTATTGTATCTCATAGCGACGCAATTTCTGCGTTAATTCGTCGTTGTGAGGGATCATCGGATGCAATAAAGAAGGAATAATGCATCCGAAAAGAGATACTTGCCTCCCAATAGAAGATCCTGTCGTTGCCATAGAAACGTTGCTCGATTTAGAAAGAGAAGGCATAGAACCTATAGTATTTCATAGCGACGCAATTTCTGTGTTAATTCGTCATTGTGAGGGATCGACGGATGCAATAAAGAAGGAATAGTGCATCCAGAAAGAGATACTCGCCTCCCAATAGAAGATCCTGTCGTTGCTATAGAAACGATCCTTGTTTCAGAAAGAGAAGGCATAGAACCTATAGTACTTCATAGCGACGCAATTACTGTGTTAATTTGGCATTGTGTGGGATCGACGGATGCAATAAAGAAGGAATAGTGCATCCAAGAATAGATACGCGCCTCCCAATAGATGATCCTATCGTTGCCATAGAAACGTTCCTCGATTTAGAAAGAGAAGGCATAGAACCTATAGTATTTCATAGAGACGCAATTTCAGTGTTAATTCGACATTGTGAGGGTTCGACAGATGCAATAAAGAAGGAATAGTGCATACGAACAGAGATATTCGCCTCCCAATAGAAGATCCTGTCGTTACTATAGAAACGTTGCTCCATTTAGAAAGAGAAGGCATAGAACCTATAGTATGTCATATCAACGCAATTTCTGTGTTAAATCGTCATTGTGAGGGATCGACGGATGCAATAAAGAAGGAATAGTGCATCCGAAAAGAGATACTCGCCTCCCAATAGAAGATCCTGTCGTTGCCATAGAAACGTTTCTCGATTTAGAAAGAGAGGGCATAGAACCTATATTTTTTCATAGCGAAGCAATTTCTGTGTTAATTCGTCATTGTGAAGGATCGACGGATGCAATAAAGAAGGAATAGTGCATCCGAAAAGAGATACTCGCCTCCCAATATAACATCCTGTCGTTGCCATAGAAACGTTCCTCGATTTAGAAAGAGAAGGGATAGGTCCTATAGCATTTCATAGCGACGCAATTTACGTGTTAATTCGTCATTGTGAGTGATCGACGGATGCAATAAAGAAGGAATAGCGCATCCGAAAAGAGATAATCGCCTCCCAATATAAGATACTTTCGTTGCCATAGAAACGTTCCTCTACTTACAAAGAGAAGGCATACGTCCTATAGTATTTCATAGCGACGCAATTTCTGTGTTAAATTGTCATTGGGAGGGATCGACGGATGCAATAAAAAGGTATAGTGCAATCGAAAAGAGATACTCGCCTCCCAATAGATCATGTCGTTGCCATGGAAACGTTCTTCGATTTAGAAAGAGAAGGCATAGATCCTATAGTATTTCATAGCGACGCAATTTCTGTGTTACTTCGTCATTGTGAGGGATCGAAGGATGCAATAAAGAAGGAATAGAGCATCCGAAAAGAGATACTCGCCTCCCAATAGAAGATCCTGTCGTTGCCATAGAAACGTTCCTCGATTTAGAAAGAGAAGGCATAGAACCTATAGTATTTCATAGCGACGCATTTTCTGTGTTAATTCGTCATAGTGAGGGATCGACAGATGCAATAAACAAGGAATAGTCCATCCGAAAATAGAAACTCGCCTCGCAATAGAAGACCCTGCCGTTACCATAGAAACGTTCCTCGATTTAGAAGGAGAAGGCATAGAACCTGTAGTATTTCATAGCTACGCAATTTCTGTGTTAATTCGTCATTGTGAGGGATCGACGGATGCAATAAAGAAGGAATAGTGCATCCGAAAAGAGATACACGCCTCCCAATAGAAGATCCTGTCGTTTCCATAAAAACGTTCGTCGATTTAGATACACGCCTCCCAATTGAAGATCCTGTCGTTGCCATAGAAACGTTCTTCGATTTAAGAAGAGAAGGCATAGAATTTATAGTATTTCATAGGGACGAAATTTCTGTGATAATTCGTCATTGTGAGGGATCGACGGATTAGATAAAGAAGGAATAGCGCATACGAACAGAGATATTCGACTCCCAATAGAAGATCCTGTCGTTGCTATAGAAACGTTCCTCGATATAGAAAGAGGAGGCATAGAACCTATTGTATATCATAGCGACGCAATTTCTGTGTTAATTCGTCGTTGTGAGGGATCGACGAATGCAATAAAAAAGGAATACTGCATCCGAAAGGAGATACTCGCCTCCCAATATAAGATCCTCTCGTTGCCATAGAAATGTTCCTCGATTTAGAAAGAGAAGGCATCGAACCTATAGTATTTCATAGCGACGCAATTTCTGTGTTAATTCGTCATTGTGAGGGATCGACGGATGCAATAAAGAAGGAAAGTGCACCCGAAAAAGATATTCGCTTCCCAATAGGAGATCCTGTCGTTGACATAGAAACGCTCCTCGATTTAGAAAGAGAAGGCATAGAACCTATAGCATTTCATTGCGACGCTATTTCTGTATGAATTCGTTATTGTGAGGGATCGACGGATGCAATAAAGAAGAAATAGTATATCTGAAAAGAGATACTCGCTTCCCAAAAGAAAATCCTGTCGGTGCCATACAAAAGTTCCTCGATTTACAAAGAGAAGGCATAGGACCTATAGTATTTCATAGCGACACAATTTCTGTGTTAATTCGTCATTGTGAGGGATCGACGGATGCAATCAAGAAGGAATAGTGCATCCGAAAAGAGATACTCGCCTCCCAATATAAGATCCTGTCGTTGCCATAGATACGTTCCTCGATTTAGAAAGAGAAGCCATAGAACCTATAGTATTTCATAGCAACGCTGTTTCTGTGTTAATTCGTCATTGTGAGGGATCGACGGATACAATAAACAAAAAATAGAGCATCCGAAAAGAGATACACGCCTCACACGGGATGATCCTGCGTTGCCATAGAAACGTTCCTCTATTTAGAAAGAGAAGCCATAGAACATATACTATTTCATAACGACGCAATTTCTGTGTTAATTCGTCATTGTGAGGGATCGACGGATGCAATAAAGAAGGAATAGTGCATCCGAAAAGAGATACACGCCTCACAATGGAAGATCCTATCGTTGCCATAGAAACGTTTCTCTATTTAGAAAGAGAAGCCATAGAACATATACTATTTCATAGCGACGCAATTTCTGTGTTAATTCGTCATTGTGAGGGATCGACGGATGCAATAAAGAAGGAATAGTGCATCCGAAAAGAGATACACGCCTCACAATGGAAGATCCATTCGTTGCCATACAAACGTTTCTCGATTTAGAAAGAGACGGCATAGGACCTATAGTATTTCATAGCGACACAATTTCTGTGTTAATTCGTCATTGTGAGGGATCGACGGATGCAATAAAGAAGGAATAGTGCATCCGAAAAGAGATACTCGCCACCCAATAGAGGATCCTGCCGTTGCAATAGAACCGTTCCTCGATTTAGAAAGAGAAGTCATAGAACCAATTGTATTTCATAGCGACGCATTTTCTGTGTTAATTCGTCATTGTGTGGGATCAATGGATGCAATAAAGAAGGAATAGTGCATCCGAAAAAAGATACTCGCCTCTTAAGAGAAGATCATGTCGTTTCCACAGAAACGTTCCTCAATTTAGAAGGAGAAGGCATAGAACCTATAGTATTTCATAGCGACGCAAATTTTTGTGTTAAGTCGTCATTGAGAGTATCGATGGATGCAATAAAGGAAAATTAGTGCATCCGAAAAGAGAAACACGCCTCCCAATTGAAGATCCTGTTGGTGCCATAGAAACGTTCCTCGATTTAGAAAGAGAAGGCATCGAAGCTATAGTATTTCATAGCGACGTGTTTTCTGTGTTAATTCGTAGTTGTGAGGGATCGACGGATGCAATAACGAAGGAAAGTGCATCCGAAAAAGATACTCGCCCCCCAACAGGAGATCCTGTCGTTGCCATAGAAACGCTCCTCGATTTAGAAAGAGAACGCATGGAACCTACAGTATTTCATAGGGACGCAATTTCTGTGTTTATTCGTCATTGTGAGGGATCGACGGATGCAATAAAGAAGGTATAGTGCATCCCAATAGAGATACTCGCCTCCCAATAGAAAATCCTGTCGTTGCCATAGAAACGTTCTTCGATTTAGAAAGAGAAGTCATAGAACCTATAGTATTTCATAGCGACGCAATTTCTGCTTTAATTCGTAATTGTGAGGGATCGACGGATTAAATAAAGAAGGAATAGTGCATCCGAACAGAGATATTCGCCTCCCAATAGAAGATCCTGTCGTTGCCATAGGAAAGTACCTCGATATGGAAAGAGAAGGCAAAGAACTTATAGTATTTCATAGGGACCCAATTTCTGTTTTAATTCGTCATTCTGAAGGACAGACGGATGCAATAAAGAAGGAATAGTGCATCCGAAAAGAGATACTCGCTTCCCAATAGAAGATCCTGACGTTGCCATAGAAACGGTCCTCGATTTAGAAAGAGAAGGCATAGAACCTATAGTATTTCATAGCGACGCAAATTTTTGTGTTAATTCGTCATTGTGAGGGATCGACTTATGCAATAAAGGAAAAATAGTGAATCCGAAAAGAGAAACTCGACTCGCAATTGAAGATCCTGTCGTTGCCATAGAAACGTTCCTCGATTTAGAAATAGAAAGCTTGGAACCTATAGTATTTCATAGCGATGCAATTTCTGTGTTAATTCGTCATTGTGAGGGATCGACGGATGGAATTAAGATGGAATAGTACATCCAAAAAGAGATACTCGCCTCCCAATAGAAGATTCTGTCGTTGCCATAGAAACGTTCCTCGATTTTGAAAGAGAAGGCATAGGACCTATATTATTTCATAACGACGCAATTTCTGTGTTAAATCGTCATTGTGAGGGATCGACGGATGGAATTAAGAAGGAATAGTACATCCAAAAAGAGATACACGCCTCCCAATAGAAGATCCTGTCGTTGCCATAGAAACGTTCCTCGAATTAAAAAGAGAAGGCATAGAACCTAAAGTATTTCATAGAGACGCAATTTCAGTGTTAATTCGACATTGTGAGGGTTCGACAGATGCAATAAAGAAGGAATAGTGCATACGAACAGAGATATTCGCCTCCCAATAGAAGATCCTGTCTTTGCTATAGAAACGTCCCTCGATTCAGAAAGAGAAGGCATAGAACCTATAGTATTTCAAAGCGACGCAAATTCAGCGTTAATTCGTCGTTGTGAGGGATCGACGGATGCAATAAAGAAGGAATAGTGCATCCGAAAAGAGATACGCGACTCCCAATAGAAGATGCTGTCGTTGCCATAGAAAGTTTCCTCGATTAAGAAAGAGAAGGCATAGAACCTTTAGTATTTCATAGAGACGCAGTCTCTGTGTTAATTCGTCATTGTGAGGGATCGACAGATGCAATAAGGAAGGAATAGTGCATCCGAAAAGAGATACTCGCCTCCCAATAGAAGATCCTGTCGTTGCCATAGAAACGTTCCTCGATTTAGAAAGAAAGGGCATAGAAAATATATTACTTCATAGCAAAGCAATTTCTGTGTTAATTCGTCATTGTGAAGGATCGACGGATGCAATAAAGAAGGAATACTGCATCCGAAAAGAGATACTCGCCTCCCAATAGAAGATCCTGTCGTTGCCATAGAAACGTACTTCGATTTAGAAAGAGAGGTCATAGAACCTATATTATTTCACAGCGACGCAATTTCCGTGTTAATTCGGCATTGTGAGGGATCGACGGATGCAATAAAGAAGGAATAGCGCATCCGAACAGAGATATTCGCCTCCCAATAGAATATCCTGTCGTTGCTATAGATACGTTCCTTGATTCAGAAAGAGAAGGCATAGAACCTATAGTATTTCATAGCGACGCAATTTCTGTGTTAATTCGGCATTGTGAGGGATCGACGGATGCAATAAAGAAGGAATAGTCCATCCGAAAAGAGATACGCGCCTCCCAGTAGAAGATGCTGTCGTTGTCATAGAAACGTTCCTCGATTTAGAAAGAAAAGGCATAGAACCTATAGTATTTCATAGCGACGCAATTCCTGTGTTAATTCGTCATTGTGTGGGATCGACGGACGCAATAAAGAAGGAATAGTGCATCCCAAAAGAGCTACTCGCCTCCCAATATAAGATCCTGTCATTGCCATAAAAACGTTCCTTGATTTAGAAAGAGAACGCATAGAACCTATAGTATTTCATAACGACTCAATTTCTGTGTTAAATCGTCATAGTGAGTGATCGACGGATGCAATAAAGAAGGAATAGTGCATCCGAGAAGAGATACTCGCCTCTCAATGGAAGATCCTGTCGTTGCCATAGCAACGTTCCTCGATTCAGAAAGAGAAGGCATAGAACCTATATTATTTCATAGCGACGCAATTTCCTTGCTAATTCGGCATTGTGTGGGATCGACGGATGCAATAAAGAAGGAATAGCGCATCCGAAAAGAGATATTCGCCTCCCAATAGAAGATCCTGTCGTTGCTATAGAAACGTTCCTTGATTCAGAAACAGATGGCATAGAACCTATTGTATTTCATAGCGACGCAATTTAGGTGTTTATTCGTCATTCTGAGAGATCGACGGATGCAATAAAGAAGGAATAGTGCATCGGAAAAGAGATAATCGCCTGTTAATAGAATATCATGTCGTTGCCATAGAAACGTTCATCCATTTAGAAAGAGAAGGCATAGAACCTAAAGTATTTCATAGAGACGCAATTTCTGTGTTAATTCGTCATTGTGAGGGATCGACAGATGCAATAAAGAAGGGATAGTGCATCCGAAAAGAGATACTCGCCTCCCAATAGAAGATAATGTCGTTGCCACAGAGACGTTCCTCGATTTAGAAAGAGAGGGCATAGAACTTATAGTATTTCATAGCGACGCAATTTCTGTGTTAATTCGTCATTATGAGGGATTGACGGATGCAATAAAGAAGGAATAGCGCATCCGAACAGAGATATTTGCCTCCCAATAGAAGATTATGTCGTTGCCATATAGACGATCCTTGATTCAGAAAGAGAAGGCATAGAACCTATAGTATTTCATAGCAAACGCTATTTCTGTGTTAATTCGTCATTGTGAAGAATCGACAGATGCAATAAAGAAGGAATAGTGCATCCGAACAGAGACATTCGCCTCCCAATAGAAGATCCTGTCGTTGCTATAGAAACGATCCTCGATTCAGAAAGAGAAGGCACAGAACCTATTGTATCTCATAGCGACGCAATTTCTGCGTTAATTCGTCGTTGTGAGGGATCATCGGATGCAATAAAGAAGGAATAATGCATCCGAAAAGAGATACTTGCCTCCCAATAGAAGATCCTGTCGTTGCCATAGAAACGTTGCTCGATTTAGAAAGAGAAGGCATAGAACCTATAGTATTTCATAGCGACGCAATTTCTGTGTTAATTCGTCATTGTGAGGGATCGACGGATGCAATAAAGAAGGAATAGTGCATCCAGAAAGAGATACTCGCCTCCCAATAGAAGATCCTGTTGTTGCTATAGAAACGATCCTTGTTTCAGAAAGAGAAGGCATAGAACCTATAGTACTTCATAGCGACGCAATTACTGTGTTAATTCGGCATTGTGAGGGATCGACGGATGCAATAAAGAAGGAATAGTGCATCCGAGAATAGATACGAACCTCCCAATAGATGATCCTATCGTTGCCATAGAAACGTTCCTCGATTTAGAAAGAGAAGGCATAGAACCTATAGTATTTCATAGAGACGCAATTTCAGGGTTAATTCGACATTGTGAGGGTTCGACAGATGCAATAAAGAAGGAATAGTGCATACGAACAGAGATATTCGCCTCCCAATAGAAGATCCTGTCGTTACTATAGAAACGTTGCTCGATTTAGAAAGAGAAGGCATAGAACCTATAGTATGTCATATCAACGCAATTTCTGTGTTAAATCGTCATTGTGAGGGATCGACGGATGCAATAAAGAAGGAATAGTGCATCCGAAAAGAGATACTCGCCTCCCAATAGAAGATCCTGTCGTTGCCATAGAAACGTTTCTCGATTTAGAAAGAGAGGGCATAGAACCTATATTTTTCATAGCGAAGCAATTTCTGTGTTAATTCGTCATTGTGAAGGATCGACGGATGCAATAAAGAAGGAATAGTGCATCCGAAAAGAGATACTCGCCTCCCAATATAACATCCTGTCGTTGCCATAGAAACGTTCCTCGATTTAGAAAGAGAAGGGATAGGTCCTATAGCATTTCATAGCGACGCAATTTACGTGTTAATTCGTCATTGTGAGTGATCGACGGATGCAATAAAGAAGGAATAGCGCATCCGAAAAGAGATAATCGCCTCCCAATATAAGATCCTTTCGTTGCCATACAAACGTTCCTCTATTTACAAAGAGAAGGCATACGTCCTATAGTATTTCATAGCGACGCAATTTCTGTGTTAAATTGTCATTGGGAGGGATCGACGGATGCAATAAAAAGGTATAGTGCAATCGAAAAGAGATACTCGCCTCCCAATAGAAGATCATGTCGTTGCCATGGAAACGTTCTTCGATTTAGAAAGAGAAGGCATAGATCCTATAGTATTTCATAGCGACGCAATTTCTGTGTTACTTCGTCATTGTGAGGGATCGAAGGATGCAATAAAGAAGGAATAGAGCATCCGAAAAGAGATACTCGCCTCCCAATAGAAGATCCTGTCGTTGCCATAGAAACGTTCCTCGATTTAGAAAGAGAAGGCATAGAACCTATAGTATTTCATAGCGACGCATTTTCTGTGTTAATTCGTCATAGTGAGGGATCGACAGATGCAATAAACAAGGAATAGTCCATCCGAAAGTAGAAACTCGCCTCGCAATAGAAGATCCTGCCGTTACCATAGAAACGTTCCTCGATTTAGAAGGAGAAGGCATAGAACCTGTAGTATTTCATAGCTACGCAATTTCTGTGTTAATTCGTCATTGTGAGGGATCGACGGATGCAATAAAGAAGGAATAGTGCATCCGATAAGAGATACTCGCCTCCCAATAGAAGATCCTGTCGTTTCCATAAAAACGTTCGTCGATTTAGATACACGCCTCCCAATAGAAGATCCTGTCGTTGCCATAGAAACGTTCTTCGATTTAAGAAGAGAAGGCATAGAATTTATAGTATTTCATAGGGACGAAATTTCTGTGATAATTCGTCATTGTGAGGGATCGACGGATTAGATAAAGAAGGAATAGCGCACCCGAACAGAGATATTCGACTCCCAATAGAAGATCCTGTCGTTGCTATAGAAACGTTCCTCGATATAGAAAGAGGAGGCATAGAACCTATTGTATATCATAGCGACGCAATTTCTGTGTTAATTCGTCGTTGTGAGGGATCGACGAATGCAATAAAAAAGGAATACTGCATCCGAAAGGAGATACTCGCCTCCCAATATAAGATCCTCTCGTTGCCATAGAAATGTTCCTCGATTTAGAAAGAGAAGGCATCGAACCTATAGTATTTCATAGCGACGCAATTTCTGTGTTAATTCGTCATTGTGAGGGATCGACGGATGCAATAAAGAAGGAAAGTGCATCCGAAAAAGATATTCGCTTCCCAATAGGAGATCCTGTCGTTGACATAGAAACGCTCCTCGATTTAGAAAGAGAAGGCATAGGACCTATAGCATTTCATTGCGACGCTATTTCTGTATGAATTCGTTATTGTGAGGGATCGACGGATGCAATAAAGAAGAAATAGTATATCTGAAAAGAGATACTCGCTTCCCAAAAGAAAATCCTGTCGGTGCCATACAAAAGTTCCTCGATTTACAAAGAGAAGGCATAGGACCTATAGTATTTCATAGCGACACAATTTCTGTGTTAATTCGTCATTGTGCAATCAAGAAGGAATAGTGCATCCGAAAAGAGATACTCGCCTCCCAATATAAGATCCTGTCGTTGCCATAGATACGTTCCTCGATTTAGAAGGGATCGACGGATGCAATAAAGAAGGAATAGTGCATCCGAAAAGAGATACACGCCTCACAATGGAAGATCCATTCGTTGCCATAGAAACGTTTCTCGATTTAGAAAGAGAAGGCATAGGACCTATAGTATTTCATAGCGACACAATTTCTGTGTTAATTCGTCATTGTGAGGGATCGACGGATGCAATAAAGAAGGAATAGTGCATCCGAAAAGAGATACTCGCCACCCAATAGAGGATCCTGCCGTTGCAATAGAACCGTTCCTCGATTTAGAAAGAGAAGTCATAGAACCTATAGTATATCATAGCGACGCATTTTCTGTGTTAATTCGTCATTGTGTGGGATCAATGGATGCAATAAAGAAGGAATAGTGCATCCGAAAAAAGATACTCGCCTCTTAAGAGAAGATCATGTCGTTTCCACAGAAACGTTCCTCAATTTAGAAGGAGAAGGCATAGAACCTATAGTATTTCATAGCGACGCAAATTTTTGTGTTAATTCGTCATTGAGAGTATCGATGGATGCAATAAAGGAAAATTAGTGCATCCGAAAAGAGAAACACGCCTCCCAATTGACGATCGTGTTGGTGCCATAGAAACGTTCCTCGATTTAGAAAGAGAAAGCATCGAAGCTATAGTATTTCATAGCGACGTGATTTCTGTGTTAATTCGTAGTTGTGAGGGATCGACGGATGCAATAACGAAGGAAAGTGCATCCGAAAAAGATACTCGCCCCCCAACAGGAGATCCTGTCGTTGCCATAGAAACGCTCCTCGATTTAGAAAGAGAACGCATGGAACCTACAGTATTTCATAGGGACGCAATTTCTGCTTTAATTCGTCATTGTGAGGGATCGACGGATGCAATAAAGAAGGTATAGTGCATCCCAATAGAGATACTCGCCTCCCAATAGAAAATCCTGTCGTTGCCATAGAAACGTTCCTCGATTTAGAAAGAGAAGTCATAGAACCTATAGTATTTCATAGCGACGCAATTTCTGCTTTAATTCGTAATTGTGAGGGATCGACGGATTAAATAAAGAAGGAATAGTGCATCCGAACAGAGATATTCGCCTCCCAATAGAAGATCCTGTCGTTGCCATGGGATAGTACCTCGATTTGGAAAGAGAAGGCAAAGAACTTATAGTATTTCGTAGGGACCCAATTTCTGTTTTAATTCGTCATTGTGGGGGACAGACGGATGCAATAAAGAAGGAATAGTGCATCCGAAAAGAGATACTCGCTTCCCAATAGAAGATCCTGTCGGTGCCATAGAAACGTTCCTCGATTTAGAAAAAGAAGGCATAGGACCTATAGTATTTCATAGCGACACAATTTCTATGTTAATTCGTCACTGTGAGGGATCGACGGATGCAATAAAGAAGGAAAGTGCATCCGAAAAAGATGCTCGCTTCCCTATAGGAGGTCCTGTCGTTGACATAGAAACGCTCCTCAATTTAGAAAGACAAGGCATAGAACCAATAGCATTTCATGGCGACGCAATTTCTGTGTTAATTCTTCATTGTGAGGGATCGATGGATGCAATAAAGAAGGAATAGTGCATCCGAAAAGAGATACTCGCCTCCCAATATAAGATCCTGTCGTTGCCATAGAAACGTTCCTCGATTTAGAAAGTGAAGGCATAGAACCTATAGTATTTCATAGCAACGCTATTTCTGTGTTAATTCGTCATTGTGAGGGATCGACGGATGCAATAAAGAAGGAATAGTGCATCCGAAAAGAGATACACGCCCCACAATGGAAGATCCTGTCGTTGCCATAGAAACGTTTCTCTATTTAGAAAGAGAAGCCATAGAACATATAGTATGTCATAGCGACGCAATTTCTGTGTTCATTCGTCATTGTGAGGGATCGACGGATGCAATAAAGAAGGAATAGTGCATCCGAAAAGAGATACTCGCCTCTTAATAGAAGATCATGTCGTTGCCACAGAAACGTTCCTCGTTTCAGAAAGAGAAGACATGGAACCTATAGCATTTCATAGCGACGCAAATTTTTGTGTTAATTCGTCATTGAGAGTGATCGACGGATGCAATAAAGGAAAAGTAGTGCATCCGAAAAGAGAAACACGCCTCGCAATTGAAGAAGCTGTCGTTGCCATAGAAACGTTCCTCGATTTAGAAAGAGAAAGCATAGAACCTAAAGTATTTCATAGCGACGCAATTTCTGTGTTAATTCTGCATTGTGTGGGAACGACGGATGCAATAAAGAAGTAAAAGTGCATCCGAAATGAGATACTCGCCTCCCAACATGAGATCCTGTCGTTGCCATAGAAACGATACTCGATTTAGAATGAGGTGGCATATAACCTATTGCATTTCCTAGCGACGCAATTTCTGTGTTAATTCGTCATTGTGAGGGATCGACGGATGCAATAAAGAAGGAATTGTTCATCCGAAAAGAGATACTCGCCACCCAATAGAAGATCCTGTCGTTGCCATAGAAACGTTCCTCGATGTAGAAAGATAAGGCATAGAACCTATAGTAATTCATTGCGACGCAATTTCTGTGTTAATTCGTCATTGTGGGGGATCGACGGATGCAATAAAGAAGAAATAGTGCATCCGAAAAGAGATACTCGCCTCCCAATAGAAGATCCTGTTGGTGCCATAGAAACGTTCCTCGATTTAGAAAGAGAAGGCATGGAACCTATAGTATTTCATAGCGAAGCAATTTCTGTGTTAATTCGTCATTGTGAGGGCTCGACGGAATAAAAAAGAAGGAATAGTGCATCCGAACAGAGGTATTCGAATCCCAATAGAAGATCCTGTCGTTGCTATGTAAATGTTACTCGATTTAGGAAGAGAAGGCATCGATCCTATGGTATTTCATAGCGACGCAATTTCTGTGTTAATTCGTAATTGTGAGGGATCGACGGATTAAATAAAGAAGGAATAGTGCATCCGAACAGATATATTCGCCTCCCAATAGAAGATCCTGTCGTTGCTATACAAACGTTCCTCGATTTAGAAATAGAAAGCTTGGAACCTATAGTATTTCATAGCGACGCAATTTCTGTGTTAAGTCTGCATTGTGTGGGATCGACGGATGCAATAAAGAAGGCATACTGCATCCGAAATATATACTTGACTCCCAATAGAAGATCCAAACGTTGCCATAGAAACGTTCCTCGATTTAGAAAGAGAAGGTATAGAACCTATAGTATTTCATAGGGACGCAATGTCCGTGTTAATTCGTCATTGTGAGAGATCGACGGATGCAATAAAGAAGGAATAGTGCATCAGAAAAGAGATACTCGCCTCCCAATAGAAGAAACTGTCGTTGCCATAGAAACGTACCTCGATACAGAAAGAGGAGGCATAGAACCTATAGTATTTAATAGCGACGCAATTTCTGTCTTAAATCGTCATTGTGAGGGATCGACGGATGCAATAAAGAAGGAATAGTGCATCCAAAAAGAGATACACGCCTCACAATGGTAGATCCTCTCGTTGCCATAGAAACGTTTCTCGATTTTGAAAGAGAAGGTATAGAACCTATAGTATTTCATAGGGACGCAATTTCCGTGTTAATTCGTCATTGTGAGAGATCGACGGATGCAATAAAGAAGGAATAGTGCATCCGAAAAGAGATACTCGCCACCCAATAGAGGATCCTGTCGTTGCCATAGAATCGTTATCGATTTAAAAAGAGAAGGCAAAGAACCTATAGTATTTCATAGCGACGCAATTTCTGTGTTAATTCTGCATTGTGTGGGATCGACGGATGCAATAAAGAAGTAAAAGTGCATCCGAAATGAGATACTCGCCTCCCAACATAAGATCCTGTCGTTGCCATAGAAACGATACTCGATTTAGAATGAGGTGGCATATAACGTATTGTATTTCCTAGCGACGCAATTTTAGTGTTAAATCGTCATTGTCAGGGATCGACGGATGCAATAAAGATGGAATAGTGCATCCGAAAAGAGATACTCGCCTCCCAATAGAAGATCCTGTCGTTGCCATAGAAACGTTCCTCGATTTAGAAAGAGAAGGCATGGAACCTATAGTATTTCATAGCGACGCAATTTCTGTGTTAATTCGTCATTGTGAGGGCTCGACGGATTAAAAAAGAAGGAATAGTGCATCCGAACAGAGGTATTCGAATCCCAATAGAAGATCCTGTCGTTGATATGTAAACGTTCCTCGATTTAGGAAGAGAAGGCATCGAACCTATAGTATTTCATAGCGATGCAATTTCTGTGTTAATTCGTAATTGTGAGGGATCGACGGATTAAATAAAGAAGGAATAGCGCATCCGAACAGAGATATTCGCCTCCCAATAGAATATCCTGTCGTTGCTATAGATACGTTCCTTGATTCAGAAAGAGAAGGCATAGAACCTATAGTATTTCATAGCGACGCAATTTCTGTGTTAATTCGGCATTGTGAGGGATCGACGGATGCAATAAAGAAGGAATAGTCCATCCGAAAAGAGATACGCGCCTCCCAGTAGAAGATGCTGTCGTTGTCATAGAGACGTTCCTCGATTTAGAAAGAAAAGGCATAGAACCTATAGTATTTCATAGCGACGCAATTCCTGTGTTAATTCGTCATTGTGTGGGATCGACGGACGCAATAAAGAAGGAATAGTGCATCCCAAAAGAGCTACTCGCCTCCCAATATAAGATCCTGTCATTGCCATAAAAACGTTCCTTGATTTAGAAAGAGAACGCATAGAACCTATAGTATTTCATAACGACTCAATTTCTGTGTTAAATCGTCATAGTGAGTGATCGACGGATGCAATAAAGAAGGAATAGTGCATCCGAGAAGAGATACTCGCCTCTCAATGGAAGATCCTGTCGTTGCCATAGCAACGTTCCTCGATTCAGAAAGAGAAGGCATAGAACCTATATTATTTCATAGCGACGCAATTTCCTTGCTAATTCGGCATTGTGTGGGATCGACGGATGCAATAAAGAAGGAATAGCGCATCCGAAAAGAGATATTCGCCTCCCAATAGAAGATCCTGTCGTTGCTATAGAAACGTTCCTTGATTCAGAAACAGATGGCATAGAACCTATTGTATTTCATAGCGACGCAATTTAGGTGTTTATTCGTCATTCTGAGAGATCGACGGATGCAATAAAGATGGAATAGTGCATCGGAAAAGAGATAATCGCCTGTTAATAGAATATCATGTCGTTGCCATAGAAACGTTCATCCATTTAGAAAGAGAAGGCATAGAACCTAAAGTATTTCATAGAGACGCAATTTCTGTGTTAATTCGTCATTGTGAGGGATCGACAGATGCAATAAAGAAGGGATAGTGCATCCGAAAAGAGATACTCGCCTCCCAATAGAAGATAATGTCGTTGCCACAGAGACGTTCCTCGATTTAGAAAGAGAGGGCATAGAACTTATAGTATTTCATAGCGACGCAATTTCTGTGTTAATTCGTCATTATGAGGGATCGACGGATGCAATAAAGAAGGAATAGCGCATCCGAACAGAGATATTTGCCTCCCAATAGAAGATTATGTCGTTGCTATATAGACGATCCTTGATTCAGAAAGAGAAGGCATAGAACCTATAGTATTTCATAGCAAACGCAATTTCTGTGTTAATTCGTCATTGTGAAGAATCGACAGATGCAATAAAGAAGGAATAGTGCATCCGAACAGAGACATTCGCCTCCCAATAGAAGATCCTGTCGTTGCTATAGAAACGATCCTCGATTCAGAAAGAGAAGGCACAGAACCTATTGTATCTCATAGCGACGCAATTTCTGCGTTAATTCGTCGTTGTGAGGGATCATCGGATGCAATAAAGAAGGAATAATGCATCCGAAAAGAGATACTTGCCTCCCAATAGAAGATCCTGTCGTTGCCATAGAAACGTTGCTCGATTTAGAAAGAGAAGGCATAGAACCTATAGTATTTCATAGCGACGCAATTTCTGTGTTAATTCGTCATTGTGAGGGATCGACGGATGCAATAAAGAAGGAATAGTGCATCCAGAAAGAGATACTCGCCTCCCAATAGAAGATCCTGTTGTTGCTATAGAAACGATCCTTGTTTCAGAAAGAGAAGGCATAGAACCTATAGTACTTCATAGCGACGCAATTACTGTGTTAATTCGGCATTGTGAGGGATCGACGGATGCAATAAAGAAGGAATAGTGCATCCGAGAATAGATACGAACCTCCCAATAGATGATCCTATCGTTGCCATAGAAACGTTCCTCGATTTAGAAAGAGAAGGCATAGAACCTATAGTATTTCATAGAGACGCAATTTCAGGGTTAATTCGACATTGTGAGGGTTCGACAGATGCAATAAGGAAGGAATAGTGCATACGAACAGAGATATTCGCCTCCCAATAGAAGATCCTGTCGTTACTATAGAAACGTTGCTCGATTTAGAAAGAGAAGGCATAGAACCTATAGTATGTCATATCAACGCAATTTCTGTGTTAAATCGTCATTGTGAGGGATCGACGGATGCAATAAAGAAGGAATAGTGCATCCGAAAAGAGATACTCGCCTCCCAATAGAAGATCCTGTCGTTGCCATAGAAACGTTTCTCGATTTAGAAAGAGAGGGCATAGAACCTATATTTTTCATAGCGAAGCAATTTCTGTGTTAATTCGTCATTGTGAAGGATCGACGGATGCAATAAAGAAGGAATAGTGCATCCGAAAAGAGATACTCGCCTCCCAATATAACATCCTGTCGTTGCCATAGAAACGTTCCTCGATTTAGAAAGAGAAGGGATAGGTCCTATAGCATTTCATAGCGACGCAATTTACGTGTTAATTCGTCATTGTGAGTGATCGACGGATGCAATAAAGAAGGAATAGCGCATCCGAAAAGAGATAATCGCCTCCCAATATAAGATCCTTTCGTTGCCATAGAAACGTTCCTCTATTTACAAAGAGAAGGCATACGTCCTATAGTATTTCATAGCGACGCAATTTCTGTGTTAAATTGTCATTGGGAGGGATCGACGGATGCAATAAAAAGGTATAGTGCAATCGAAAAGAGATACTCGCCTCCCAATAGAAGATCATGTCGTTGCCATGGAAACGTTCTTCGATTTAGAAAGAGAAGGCATAGATCCTATAGTATTTCATAGCGACGCAATTTCTGTGTTACTTCGTCATTGTGAGGGATCGAAGGATGCAATAAAGAAGGAATAGAGCATCCGAAAAGAGATACTCGCCTCCCAATAGAAGATCCTGTCGTTGCCATAGAAACGTTCCTCGATTTAGAAAGAGAAGGCATAGAACCTATAGTATTTCATAGCGACGCATTTTCTGTGTTAATTCGTCATAGTGAGGGATCGACAGATGCAATAAACAAGGAATAGTCCATCCGAAAGTAGAAACTCGCCTCGCAATAGAAGATCCTGCCGTTACCATAGAAACGTTCCTCGATTTAGAAGGAGAAGGCATAGAACCTGTAGTATTTCATAGCTACGCAATTTCTGTGTTAATTCGTCATTGTGAGGGATCGACGGATGCAATAAAGAAGGAATAGTGCATCCGAAAAGAGATACTCGCCTCCCAATAGAAGATCCTGTCGTTTCCATAAAAACGTTCGTCGATTTAGATACACGCCTCCCAATAGAAGATCCTGTCGTTGCCATAGAAACGTTCTTCGATTTAAGAAGAGAAGGCATAGAATTTATAGTATTTCATAGGGACGAAATTTCTGTGATAATTCGTCATTGTGAGGGATCGACGGATTAGATAAAGAAGGAATAGCGCACCCGAACAGAGATATTCGACTCCCAATAGAAGATCCCGTCGTTGCTATAGAAACGTTCCTCGATATAGAAAGAGGAGGCATAGAACCTATTGTATATCATAGCGACGCAATTTCTGTGTTAATTCGTCGTTGTGAGGGATCGACGAATGCAATAAAAAAGGAATACTGCATCCGAAATGAGATACTCGCCTCCCAATATAAGATCCTCTCGTTGCCATAGAAATGTTCCTCGATTTAAAAAGAGAAGGCATCGAACCTATAGTATTTCATAGCGACGCAATTTCTGTGTTAATTCGTCATTGTGAGGGATCGACGGATGCAATAAAGAAGGAAAGTGCATCCGAAAAAGATATTCGCTTCCCAATAGGAGATCCTGTCGTTGACATAGAAACGCTCCTCGATTTAGAAAGAGAAGGCATAGGACCTATAGCATTTCATTGCGACGCTATTTCTGTATGAATTCGTTATTGTGAGGGATCGACGGATGCAATAAAGAAGAAATAGTATATCTGAAAAGAGATACTCGCTTCCCAAAAGAAAATCCTGTCGGTGCCATACAAAAGTTCCTCGATTTACAAAGAGAAGGCATAGGACCTATAGTATTTCATAGCGACACAATTTCTGTGTTAATTCGTCATTGTGCAATCAAGAAGGAATAGTGCATCCGAAAAGAGATACTCGCCTCCCAATATAAGATCCTGTCGTTGCCATAGATACGTTCCTCGATTTAGAAGGGATCGACGGATGCAATAAAGAAGGAATAGTGCATCCGAAGAGAGATACACGCCTCGCAATGGAAGATCCATTCGTTGCCATAGAAACGTTTCTCGATTTAGAAAGAGAAGGCATAGGACCTATAGTATTTCATAGCGACACAATTTCTGTGTTAATTCGTCATTGTGAGGGATCGACGGATGCAATAAAGAAGGAATAGTGCATCCGAAAAGAGATACTCGCCACCCAATAGAGGATCCTGCCGTTGCAATAGAACCGTTCCTCGATTTAGAAAGAGAAGTCATAGAACCTATAGTATATCATAGCGACGCATTTTCTGTGTTAATTCGTCATTGTGTGGGATCAATGGATGCAATAAAGAAGGAATAGTGCATCCGAAAAAAGATACTCGCCTCTTAAGAGAAGATCATGTCGTTTCCACAGAAACGTTCCTCAATTTAGAAGGAGAAGGCATAGAACCTATAGTATTTCATAGCGACGCAAATTTTTGTGTTAATTCGTCATTGAGAGTATCGATGGATGCAATAAAGGAAAATTAGTGCATCCGAAAAGAGAAACACGCCTCCCAATTGACGATCGTGTTGGTGCCATAGAAACGTTCCTCGATTTAGAAAGAGAAAGCATCGAAGCTATAGTATTTCATAGCGACGTGATTTCTGTGTTAATTCGTAGTTGTGAGGGATCGACGGATGCAATAACGAAGGAAAGTGCATCCGAAAAAGATACTCGCCCCCCAACAGGAGATCCTGTCGTTGCCATAGAAACGCTCCTCGATTTAGAAAGAGAACGCATGGAACCTACAGTATTTCATAGGGACGCAATTTCTGCTTTAATTCGTCATTGTGAGGGATCGACGGATGCAATAAAGAAGGTATAGTGCATCCCAATAGAGATACTCGCCTCCCAATAGAAAATCCTGTCGTTGCCATAGAAACGTTCCTCGATTTAGAAAGAGAAGTCATAGAACCTATAGTATTTCATAGCGACGCAATTTCTGCTTTAATTCGTTATTGTGAGGGATCGACGGATTAAATAAAGAAGGAATAGTGCATCCGAACAGAGATATTCGCCTCCCAATAGAAGATCCTGTCGTTGCCATGGGAAAGTACCTCGATTTGGAAAGAGAAGGCAAAGAACTTATAGTATTTCATAGGGACCCAATTTCTGTTTTAATTCGTCATTGTGGGGGACAGACGGATGCAATAAAGAAGGAATAGTGCATCCGAAAAGAGATACTCGCTTCCCAATAGAAGATCCTGTCGGTGCCATAGAAACGTTCCTCGATTTAGAAAAAGAAGGCATAGGACCTATAGTATTTCATAGCGACACAATTTCTATGTTAATTCGTCACTGTGAGGGATCGACGGATGCAATAAAGAAGGAAAGTGCATCCGAAAAAGATGCTCGCTTCCCTATAGGAGGTCCTGTCGTTGACATAGAAACGCTCCTCGATTTAGAAAGACAAGGCATAGAACCAATAGCATTTCATGGCGACTCAATTTCTGTGTTAATTCTTCATTGTGAGGGATCGATGGATGCAATAAAGAAGGAATAGTGCATCCGAAAAGAGATACTCGCCTCCCAATATAAGATCCTGTCGTTGCCATAGAAACGTTCCTCGATTTAGAAAGTGAAGGCATAGAACCTATAGTATTTCATAGCAACGCTATTTCTGTGTTAATTCGTCATTGTGAGGGATCGACGGATGCAATAAAGAAGGAATAGTGCATCCGAAAAGAGATACACGCCCCACAATGGAAGATCCTGTCGTTGCCATAGAAACGTTTCTCTATTTAGAAAGAGAAGCCATAGAACATATAGTATGTCATAGCGACGCAATTTCTGTGTTCATTCGTCATTGTGAGGGATCGACGGATGCAATAAAGAAGGAATAGTGCATCCGAAAAGAGATACTCGCCTCTTAATAGAAGATCATGTCGTTGCCACAGAAACGTTCCTCGTTTCAGAAAGAGAAGACATGGAACCTATAGCATTTCATAGCGACGCAAATTTTTGTGTTAATTCGTCATTGAGAGTGATCGACGGATGCAATAAAGGAAAAGTAGTGCATCCGAAAAGAGAAACACGCCTCGCAATTGAAGAAGCTGTCGTTGCCATAGAAACGTTCCTCGATTTAGAAAGAGAAAGCATAGAACCTAAAGTATTTCATAGCGACGCAATTTCTGTGTTAATTCTGCATTGTGTGGGAACGACGGATGCAATAAAGAAGTAAAAGTGCATCCGAAATGAGATACTCGCCTCCCAACATGAGATCCTGTCGTTGCCATAGAAACGATACTCGATTTAGAATGAGGTGGCATATAACCTATTGCATTTCCTAGCGACGCAATTTCTGTGTTAATTCGTCATTGTGAGGGATCGACGGATGCAATAAAGAAGGAATTGTTCATCCGAAAAGAGATACTCGCCACCCAATAGAAGATCCTGTCGTTGCCATAGAAACGTTCCTCGATGTAGAAAGATAAGGCATAGAACCTATAGTAATTCATTGCGACGCAATTTCTGTGTTAATTCGTCATTGTGGGGGATCGACGGATGCAATAAAGAAGAAATAGTGCATCCGAAAAGAGATACTCGCCTCCCAATAGAAGATCCTGTTGGTGCCATAGAAACGTTCCTCGATTTAGAAAGAGAAGGCATAGAAGCTATAGTATATAATAGCGACGTGATTTCTGTGTTAATTTGTAATGGTGATTGATCGACGGATGCAATAAAGAAGGAAAGTGCATCCGAAAAAGATACTCGCCCCCCAATTCCTGTCGTTGCCTAAGAAAAGCTCTTCGATTTAGAAAGAGAAGGCATGGAACCTATAGTATTTCATAGCGACGCAATTTCTGTGTTAATTCGACATTGTCAGGAATCGACGGATGCAATAAAGATGGAATAGTGCATCAGAAAAGAGATACTCGCCTCCCAATAGAAGAAACTGTCGTTGCCATAGAAACGTACCTCGATACAGAAAGAGGAGGCATAGAACCTATAGTATTTAATAGCGACGCAATTTCTGTCTTAATTCGTCATTGTGAGGGATCGACGGATGCAATAAAGAAGGAATAGTGCATCCAAAAAGAGATACACGCCTCACAATGGTAGATCCTCTCGTTGCCATAGAAACGTTTCTCGATTTTGAAAGAGAAGGTATAGAACCTATAGTATTTCATAGGGACGCAATTTCCGTGTTAATTCGTCATTGTGAGAGATCGACGGATGCAATAAAGAAGGAATAGTGCATCCGAAAAGAGATACTCGCCACCCAATAGAGGATCCTGTCGTTGCCATAGAATCGTTATCGATTTAGAAAGAGAAGGCAAAGAACCTATAGTATTTCATAGCGACGCAATTTCTGTGTTAATTCTGCATTGTGTGGGATCGACGGATGCAATAAAGAAGTAAAAGTGCATCCGAAATGAGATACTCGCCTCCCAACATAAGATCCTGTCGTTGCCATAGAAACGATACTCGATTTAGAATGAGGTGGCATATAACGTATTGTATTTCCTAGCGACGCAATTTTAGTGTTAAATCGTCATTGTCAGGGATCGACGGATGCAATAAAGATGGAATAGTGCATCCGAAAAGAGATACTCGCCTCCCAATAGAAGATCCTGTCGTTGCCATAGAAACGTTCCTCGATTTAGAAAGAGAAGGCATGGAACCTATAGTATTTCATGGCGACGCAATTTCTGTGTTAATTCGTCATTGTGAGGGCTCGACGGATTAAAAAAGAAGGAATAGTGCATCCGAACAGAGGTATTCGAATCCCAATAGAAGATCCTGTCGTTGATATGTAAACGTTCCTCGATTTAGGAAGAGAAGGCATCGAACCTATAGTATTTCATAGCGATGCAATTTCTGTGTTAATTCGTAATTGTGAGGGATCGACGGATTAAATAAAGAAGGAATAGTGCATCCGAACAGATATATTCGCCTCCCAATTGAAGATCCTGTCGTTGCTATACAAACGCTCCTCGATTTAGAAAGAGAAGGCATATAACTTATAGTATTTCATAGCGACGTGATTTCTGTGGTAAATCGTTATTGTGAGGGATCGACGGATGCAATAAAGAAGGAATAGCCGATCCGAAAAGAGATACTCGCCTCCCAATATAAGATCCTGTCGTTGCCATAGAAACGTTCCTCGATTTAGAAAGGGAACGCATAGAACCTATAGTACTTCATAGCGACGCAATTTCTGTGTTAATTCGTCATTGTGAGGAATCGAAGGATGCAATAAAGAAGGAATAGTGCATCCGAAAAGAGATACTCGCCTCCGAATAGAAGATCCATTCGTTGCCATAGAAACGTTCCTTAATTTAGAAAGAGAACGCATAGAACCTATAGTACTTCATAGCGACGCAATTTCTGCGTTAATTCGTCATTGTGAGGGATCGACGGATGCAATAAAGAAGGAATAGTGCATCCGATAAGAGATACACGCCTCCCAAAAGAAGATCCTGTCGTTGCCATAGGAATGTACCTCGATTTGGAAAGAGAAGGCATAGAACCTATAGTATTTCATAGGGACACAATTTCTGTGTTAATTCGTAATTGTGAGGGATCGACGGATGCAATAAAGAAGGAATAGTGCATCCGAAAAGAGATACTCGCCTCCCAATAGAGGATCCTTTCGTTGCCATAGAACCGTACCTCGATTTAGAAAGAGAAGGCATAGAACCTATAGTATTTCATAGCGACGCAATTTCTGTGTTAATTCGTCATTGTGAGGGATCGACGGATGCAATAAAGAAGGAATAGTGCATCCGAAAAGAGATAGTCGCCTCTTAATAGAAGATAATGTCGTTGCCACAGAAACGTTCCTCGATTTAGAAAGAGAAGGCATAGAACATACAGTATTTCGTAGCAACGCAAATTTTTGTGTTAATTCGTCATTGAGAGTGATCGACGGATGCAATAAAGGAAAAATAGTGCATCCGAAAAGAGAAACATTCCTCGCAATTGAAGATCCTGTCGTTGCCATAGAAACGTACCTCGATACAGAAACAGAAGGCATAGAACCTGTAGTATTTCATAGCGACGCAATTTCTGTGTTAATTCTGCATTGTGTGGGATCGACGAATGCAATAAAGAAGGAATACTACATCCGAAAAGAGATAATCGCCTCCCAACAGAAGATCCTGTCGTTGCCATGGAAACGTTCCTTGATTTAGAAAGAGAATGCATAGAACCTATAGAATTTCATAGCAACGCAATTTCTGTGTAAATTCGTCATTGTGAGGGATCGATGGATGCAATAAAGAAGTAAAAGTGCATCCGTAATGAGATACTCGCCTCCCAACATAAGATCCTGTCGTTGCCATAGAAACGATACTTGATTTTGAAAGAGGTGTTATATAACCTATAGTATTTCATAGCGACGCAATTTCTGTGTTAATTCGTCATTGTGAGGGATCGACGGATGCAATAAAGAAGGAATAGTGCATCCGAAAAGAGAAACACGCCACGCAATTGAAGATCCTGTCGTTGCCATAGAAACGTTCCTCGATTTAGGAAGAGAAAGCATAGAACCTTTAGTATTTCATAGCGACGCAATTTCTGTGTTAATTCTGCATTGTGTGGGATCGACGGATGCAATAAAGAAGGAATACTACATCCGAAAAGAGATAATCGCTACCCAATAGAAGATCCTGTCGTTGCCATAGAAACGTTCCTTGATTTAGAAAGAGAAGGCATAGAACATATAGTATTTCATAGCGACGCAAATTTTTGTGTTAATTCGTCATTGGGAGTGATCGACGGATGCAATAAAGGAAAAATAGTGCATCCGAAAAGAGAAACACGCCTCGCAATTGAAGATCCTGTCGTTGCCATAGAAACGTTCCTCGATTTAGAAAGAGAAAGCATAGAACCTGTAGTATTTCATAGCGACGCAATTTCTGTGTTAATTCTGCATTGTGTGGGATCGACGGATGCAATAAAGAAGGAATACTACATCCGAAAAGAGATAATCGCTTCCCAATAGAAGATCCTGTCGTTGCCATAGAAACGTTCCTTGATTTAGAAAGAGAAGGCATAGAACCTATAGAATTTCATAGCGACGAAATTTTTGTGTTCATTCGTCATTGTGAGGGATCGAAGGATGTAATAAAGAAGTAAAAGTGCATCCGAAATGAGATACTCGCCTCCCAACATAAATTCCTGTCGTTGCCATAGAAACGATACTTGATTTAGAAAGAGGTGGCATATAACCTATAGTATTTCATAGCGACGCATTTTCTGTGTTAATTCGTCATTGTGAGGGATCGACGGATGCAATAAAGAAGGAATAGAGCATCCGAAAAGAGATACTCGCCTCCCAATATAAGATACAGTCGTTGCCATAGAAACGTTCCACGATTTAGAAAGAGAAGGCATAGAACCTATAGTATTTCATAGCGACGCAATTTCTGTGTTAAATCGCCATTGTGAGGGATCGACGGATTAAATATAGAAGGAATAGTGCATCAGAACAGAGAAATTCGCCTCCCAATAGAAGATCCTGTCGTTGCCATAGAAACGTTCCTCAATGCAGAAAGAGTAGGTATTGAACCTATAGTATTTCATAGCGACGCAATTTCTGTGTTAATTCGCCATTGTGAGGGATCGACGGATGCAATAAAGAAGGAATAGTGCATCCGAAAAGAGATACTCGCCTCGCAATAGAAGAAACTGACTTTGCCATAGAAACGTACCTCGATACAGAAAGAGAAGGGATAGAACCCATAGTATTTCATAGCGACGAAATTTCTGTGTTAATTCGTCATTGTGAGGGAACGACGGATTACATAAAGAAGGAATAGTGCATCAGAACAGAGATATTCGATTCCCAATAGGAGATCAGGTCGTTGCTATAGAAACGTACCTCGATTTATAAAGAGAAGAAATAGAACCCATAGTATTTCATAGCGACGCAATTTCTGTGTTAATTCGACATTGTGAGGGATCGACGGATGCAATAAAGATGGAATAGTACATCCGAAAAGAGATACTAGCTTCCCAATAGAAGATACTGTCGTTGCCATTGGAACGTTCCTCGATTTAGAAAGAGAATGCATAGAACCTATAGTATTTCATAACGACGCAATTTCTGTGTCAATTCGTCATTGTGAGGGATCGACGGATTACATAAAGAAGGAATAGTGAATCAGAACAGAGATATTCGCTTCCCAATAGGAGATCCAGTCGTTGCTATAGAAACGTACCTCGATTTAGAAAGAGAAGAAATAGAACCTATAGTATTTCATAACGACGAAATTTCTGTGTTAATTCGCCATTGTGAGGGATCGGCGGATGCAATGAAGAAGGAATAGTGCACCCGAAAAGAGATACTCGCCTCCCAATAGAAGAACCTGACGTTGCCATAGAAACGTACCTCGATTTAGAAAGAGAAGAAATAGAACCTATAGTATTTCACAACGACGCAATTTCTGTGTTAATTCGCCATTGTGAGGGATCGACGGATGCAATAAAGCAGGAATAGTGCATCCGAAAAGAGATACTCGCCTCCCATTAGAAGAACCTGACGTTGCCATAGAAACGTACCTCGATACAGAAAGAGAAGGGATAGAACCTATAGTATTTCATAGCGACGCAATTTCTGTGTTAATTCGTCATTGTGAGGGATCGACGGATGCAATAAAGATGGAATAGTGCATCCGAAACGAGATACTCGCCTCCCAATAGAAGATCCTGTCGTTGCCATAGGAACGTTCCTATATTTAGAAAGAGAAGGCACAGAACATACAGTATTTCATAGCGACGCAATTTCTGTGTTAATTCGTCATTGTGAGGCATCGAAGGATTAAATAAAAAAGGAATAGTGCATCCGAACAGAGATATTCGCCTCCCAATAGAAGATCCTGTCGTTGCTATAGAAACGTTCCTCGATTAAGAAAGAGAAGAAATAGAACCTATAGTATTTCATAGCGACGTAATTACTGTGTTAATTCGTTATTGTGAGGGATCCACGGATGCAATAAAGAAGGAATAGTCCATCCGAAAAGAGTTACTCGCCTCCCAATATAAGATCCTGTCGTTGCCATAGAAACGTTCCTCGATTTACAAAGAGAAGGCATAGAACCTATAGTATTTCATAGCGACGCAATTTCTGTGTTAATTCGTCATTGTGAGGGATCGACGGATGCAATAAATAAGGAATAGTGTATCCGAAAAGAGATACTCGCCTCCCAACATAAGATCCTGTCTTTAACATAGAAACGATCTTCGATTTAGAAAGATAGTGCATCCGAAAAGAGATACTCGCTTCCCAATATAAGATCCTGTCGTTGCCATAGAAACGTTCCTCGATTTAGAAAGAGAAGGCATAGAACCTATAGTATTTCATAGCGACGCTATTTCTGTGTTAATTCGTCATTGTGAGTGATTGACGGATGCAATAAAGAAGGAATAGTGCATCCGAAAAGAGATACACGCCTCACAATGGAAGATCCTGTCGTTGCCATAGAAACGTTCTCGATTAAGAAAGAGAAGGCTTAGAACATTTAGTATTTCATAGCGACGCTATTTCTGTGTTAATTCGTCATTGTGAGTGATTGACGGATGCAATAAAGAAGGAATAGTGCATCGGAAAAGAGATACACGCCTCACAATGGAAGATCCTGTCGTTGCCATAGAAACGTTCTCGATTAAGAAAGAGAAGGCTTAGAACATTTAGTATTTCATAGCGACGCAATTAATGTGTTAATTCGTCATTGTGAGGGATCGACGGATGCAATAAAGAAGGAATAGAGCATCCGAAGAGAGAAACTCGCCTCCAAATATAAGATCCTGTCGTTGCCATAGAACCGTTCTTCGATTTAGAAAGTGAAGGCATAGAACGTATAGTATTACATAGCGACGCAATTTCTGTAATGATTCGTCATTGTAAGGGATCGACGGATGCAATAAAGAAGGAATAGTGCATCCGAAAAGAGATACTCGCCTCTTAATAGAAGATCTTGTCGTTGCCACAGAAACGTTCCTCGATTTAGAAAGAGAAGGCATAGAACCTATAGAATTTCATAGCGACGCAAATTTTTGTGTTAATTCGTCATTGAGAGGGATCGATGGATGCAATAAAGGAAAAATAGTGCATCGGAAAAGAGAAACACGCCTCGCAATCCAAGATCCTGTCATTGCCATAGAAACGTTCCTCGATTTAGAAAGAGAAAGCAAAGAACCTATAGTATTTCATAGCGACGCAATTTCTGTGTTAATTCTGCATTGCGTGGGATCGACGGAAGCAATAAAGAAGGAATACTACATCCGAAAAGAGATACTCGCCTCCCAATAGAAGATCCTGTCCTTGTCATAGAAACGTTCTTCGATTTAGAAAGAGAAGGCATAAAACCTATAGAATTTCATAGCGACGCAATTTCTGTGTTAATTCGTCATTGTGAGGGATCGACGGATTAAATAAAGAAGGAATAGGGCATCCGAACAGAGATATTCGACTCCCAATAGAAGATACTGTCCTTGCTGCAGAAACGTTCCTCGATATAGAAAGAGAAGGCATAAAACCAATAGTATTTCATAGCGAAGTGATTTCTGTGTTAATTCGTCATTGTGAGGGATCGACGGATTACATAAAGAAGGAATAGTGGATCAGAACAGAGATATTCGCCTCCCAGTTGAAGATCCTGTCGTTGCTATAGAGACGTTCCACGATTTTGAAAGAGAAGAAATAGAAGCTATAGTATTTCATAGCGACGTGATTTCTGTGTTAATTCGTAATTGTGAAGGATCGACGGATGCAATAAAGAAGGAATAGTGCATCCGAAAGTAGATACTCGCCTCCCAATATAAGATCCTGTCGTTGCCATAGAAACGGTTCTCAATTTAGAAAGAGAAGGCATTGAACCTATAGTATTTTATAGCGACGCAATTTCTGTGTTAATTCGTCATTGTGAGGGATCAACGGATGCAATAAAGAAGGAATAGTGCATCCGAAAAGAGATACTCGCCTCTTAATAGAAGATCATGTCGTTGCCACAGAAACGTACCTCGATTTAGAAAGAGAGGCCATAGAACCTATAGTATTTCATAGCGACGCAAATTTTTGTGTTAATTCGTCATAAAAGGGATCGACAGATGCAATAATGGAAAAATAGTGCATCCGAAAAGAGAAACTCGCCTCGTAATTCAAGATCCTGTCATTGCCATAGAAACGTTCCTCGATTTAGAAAGAGAAAACATAGAACCTATATAGTATTTCATAGCGACGCAATTTCAGTGTTAATTCGCCATTGTGAGGGATCGACGGATGCAATAAAGAAGTAAAAGTGCATCCGAAATGAGATACTCGCCTCCCAACATAAGATCTTGTCGTTGCCACAGAAACGATATTCGATTTAGAAAGAGGTGGCATATAACCTATAGTAATTCATACCGACGCAATTTCTGTGTTAATTCGTCATTGTAAGGGATCGACGGATTCCATAAAGAAGGAAAGTGCATCCGAAAAAGATATTCGCCTCCCAATAGGAGATCCTGTCGTTGCCATAGAAACGCTCCTCGATTTAGAAAGACAGGGCATGGAAACTATAGTATTTCATAGCGAAGCAATTTCTGTGTTAATTCCTCATTGTGAGGGATCGAAGGATGCAATAAAGATGGAATAGTGCATCCGAAAAGAGATACTCGCCTCCCAATAGAAGATCCTGTCGTTGCCATAGGAACGTTCCTCGATTTAGAAAGAGAGGGCATAGAACCTATAGTATTTCATAGCGACGCAATTTCTGTGTTATTTAGACATTGTGAGGGATCGAAGGATTAAATAAAGAAGGAATAGTGCATCCGAACAGAGATATTCGCCTCCCAATAGAAGATCCTGTCATTGCTACAGAAACGTTGCTCGATTTAGAAAGAGAAGGCATAGAACCAATAGTATTTCATAGCGACGTGATTTCTGTGTTAATTCGTCATTGTGAGGGATCGACGGATGCAATAAAGAAGAAATAGCCCATCCGAAAAGAGATACTCGCCTCCCAATATAAGACCTTGTCGTTGCCATAGAAACGTCCCTCGATTTAGAAAGAGTAGGCATAGAACCTATAGTATTTCATAGCGACGCTATTTCTGTGTTAATTCGCCATTGTGAGGGATCGACGGATGCAATAAAGAAGGAATAGTGCATGCGAAAAGAGATACACGCCTCACAATGGAAGATCCTGTCGTTGCCATAGAAACGTCTCTCGATTTAGAAGGAGTAGGCATAGAACATTTAGTATTTCATAGCGACGCAATTTCTGTGTTAATTCGTCATTGTGAGGAATCGACGGATGCAATAAAGAACGAATAGTGCACCCGAAAAGAGATACTCGCCTCCCAATATAAGATCCTGTCGTTGCCATAGAAACGTTCCTCGATTTAGAAAGAGAAGGCATAGAACCTATAGTATTTCATAGCGACGCAATTTCTGTGTTAATTCTGCATTGTGCGGGATCGACGGCTGCAATAAAGAAGGAATACTCACTTCCGAAAAGAGATACTCGCCTCCCAATAGAAGATCCTGTCGATGCCATAGAAACGTTCCTCGAATTACAAAGAGAAGTCATAGAACCTATAGTATTTCATAGCGACGCAATTTCTGTGTTAATTCGTCATTGCGAGGGATCGACGGATGCAATAAAGAAGGAAAGTGCATCCAAAAAAGATACTCGCCTCCCAATTGGAGATCCTGTCGTTGTCATAGAAACGCTCCTCGATTTAGAAAGCGAAGGCATAGAACCTATAGTATTTCATAGCGACGCAATTTCTGTGTTAATTCGCATTGTGAGGGATCGACGGTTGCAATAAAGATGGAATAGTGCATCCGAAAAGAGATACTCGCCTCCCAATAGAAGATCCTTTCGTTGCCATAGGAATACTCCTCGATTTAGAAAGAGAAGGCATAGAACCTACTGTATTTCATAGCGACGCAATTTTATGTGTTAATTCGTCATTGTGAGGGATCGACGGATTACATAAAGAAGGAATAGTGAATCAGAACAGAGATATTCGCCTCCCAATATAAGAGCCTGTCGTTACTATAGAAACGTTCCACAATTTAGAAAGAGAAGAAATAAAACCAATAGTATTTCATAGCGACGTGATTTCTGTGTTAATTCGACATTGTGAAGGATCGACTAATGCAATAAAGAAGAAATAGTGCATCCGAAAGTAGATACTCGCCGCCCAATATATGATCCTGTCGTTGCCGTAGAAACGGTCCTCGATTTAGAAAGGGAAGGCATTGAACCTATAGTATTACATAGCAACGCTTTTCTGTGTTAATTCGTCATTGTGAGGGATCGACGGATGCAATAAAGATGGAATAGTGCATCCGAAAAGTGATACACGACTCACAATGGAAGATCCTGTCGTTGCCATAGAAACGTTTCTCGATTTAGAAAGAGAACGCATAGAACCTATAGTATTTCATAGCGATGCAATTTCTGTGTTGATTCGTCATTGTGCGGGATCGACGGATGCAATAAAGAAGAATAGTGCATCCGAAAATAGATATTCGCCTTTTAATAGAAGATCATGTCATTGCCACAGAAACGTTCCTCTATTTAGAAAGAGAGGACATAGGACCTATAGTATTTCATAGCGACGCAAATTTTTGTGTTAATTCGTCATTGAGAGGGATCGACGGATACAATAAAGGAAAAATAGTGCATCCGAAAAGAGAAACTCGCCTCGTAATTCAAGATCCTGTCATTGCCATAGAAACGTTCCACGATTTAGAAAGAGAAAGCATAGAACCTATAGTATTTCATAGCGACGCAATTTCACTGTTAATTCGTCATTGTGAGGGATCGACGGATGCAATAAAGAAGTAAAAGTGCATCCGAAAATGAGATACTCGCCTCCCAACATAAGATCTTGTCGTTGCCACAGAAACGATATTCGATTTAGAAAGAGGTGGCATATAACCTATAGTAATTCATACCGACACAATTTCTGTGTTAATTCGTCATTGTAAGGGATCGACGGATTCCATAAGGAAGGAAAGTGCATCCGAAAAAGATATTAGCCTCCCAATAGGAGATCCTGTCGTTGGCATAGAAACGCTCCTCGATTTAGAAAGACAAGGCATGGAAACTATAGTATTTCATAGCGACGCAATTTCTGTGTTAATTCGTCATTGTGAGGGATCGAAGGATGTAATAAAGAAGAAATAGCCCATCCGAAAAGAGATACTCGCCTCCCAATATAAGACCTTGTCGTTGCCATAGAAACGTCCCTCGATTTAGAAAGAGAAGGCATAGAACCTATAGTATTTCATAGCGACGCAATTTCTGTGTTAATTCGTCATTGTGAGAGATCGACGGATGCAATGAAGAAGGAATAGTGCATCCGAAAAGAAATACTCGCCTCCCAATATAAGATCCTGTCGTTGCCATAGAAACGTTCCTCGATTTAGAAAGAGAAGGCATAGAACACATAGTATTTCATAGCGACGCTATTTCTGTGTTAATTCGTCATTGTGAGGGATCGACGGATGCAATAAAGAAGGAATAGTGCATCCGAAAAGAGATACACGCCTCACAATGGAAGATCCTGTCGTTGCCATAGAAACGTCTCTCGATTTAGAAGGAGAAGGCATAGAACATTTAGTATTTCATAGCGACGCAATTTCTGTGTTAATTCGTCATTGTGAGGAATCGACAGATGCAATAAAAAACGAATAGTGCATCCGAAAAGAGATACTCGCCTCCCAATATTAGATCCTGTCGTTGCCATAGAAACGTTCCTCGATTTAGAAAGAGGTTGCATATAACCTATAGTATTTCATAGCGACGCAATTTCTGTGTTAATTCGTCATTGTGAGGGATCGACGGATTCCATAAAGAAGGAAAGTGCATCCGAAAAAGATACTCGCCTCCCAATAGGAGATTCTGTCGTTGCCATAGAAACGTTCCGCGATTCAGAAACAGAAGGCATAGAACCTATACTATTTCATAGCGAAGCAATTTCTGTGTTAATTCGTCATTGCGAGGGATCGACGGATGCAATAAAGAAGGAAAGTGCATCCAAAAAAGATACTCGCCTCCCAATTGGAGATCCTGTCGTTGCCATAGAAACGCTCCTCGATTTAGAAAGAGAAGGCATAGAACCTATAGTATTTCATAGCGACGCAATTTCTGTGTTAATTTGCATTGTGAGGGATCGACGGATTAAATAAAGAAGGAATAGTGCATCCGAGAAGAAATACTCGCCTCCCAATATAAGACCCTGTCGTTGCCATAGAAACGTTCCTCGATTTAGAAAGAGAAGGCATAGAACCTATAGTATTTCATAGCGACGCAATTTCTGTGTTAATTCGTCATTTGTGAGGGATCGACGGATGCAGTAAAGAAGGAATAGTGCATCCGAAAAGAGATACTCGCCTCCCAATATAAGATCCTGTCGTTGCCATAGAATCGTACCTCTATTTAGAAAGAGAAGGCATAGAACACATAGTATTTCATAGCGACGCTATTTCTGTGTTAATTCGTCATTGTGAGGATCGACGGATGCAATAAAGAAAGAATAGAGCATCCGAAAAGAGATACACGCCTCACAATGGAAGATCCTGTCGTAGCCATAGAAACGTCTCTCGATTTAGAAAGAGAAAGCATAGAACATATAGTATTTCATAGCGACGCAATTTCTGTGTTAATTCGTCATTGTGAAGAATCGACGGATGCAATAAAGAAGGAATAGTGCATCCGAAAAGAGATATTCGCCTCCCATTATAAGATCCTGTCGTTGCCATAGAAACGTTCCTCGATATAAAAAGAGAAGGCATTGAACCCATACTATTTCATAGCGACGCTATTTCTGTGTTAACTCGTCATTGTGAGGGATCGACGGATGCAATAAAGAAGAAATAGTCCATCCGAAAATAGATACTCGCCTCCCAATATAAGACCCTGTCGTTGCCATAGAAACGTTCCTCGATTTAGAAAGAGAAGGCATAGAACCTATAGTATTTCATAGCGACGCAATTTCTGTGTTAATTCGTCATTGTGAGGGATCGACGGAATCCATAAAGAAGGAAAGTGCATCCGAAAACAGATACTCGCCTCCCAATAGAAGATCCTGTCATTGCCAGAGGAACGTTCCTCGATATAGAAAGAGAAGGCATAGAACCTATAGTATTTCATAGCGTGCATTTTCTGTGTTAATTCGACATTGTGAGGGATGGACGGATTAAATAAAGAAGGAATTGTGCATCCGAACAGAGATATTCGCCTCCCAATAGAAGATCCTGCCATTGCTACAGAAACGTTCCTCGATTTAGAAAGAGAAGGCATAGAACCAATAGTATTCCATAGCGACGTGATTTCTGTGTTAATTCGTCATTGTGAGGGATCGACGGATGCAATAAAGAAGAAATAGTCCATCCGAAAATAGATACTCGCCTCCCAATATAAGACCCTGTCGTTGCCATAGAAACGTTCCTCGATTTAGAAAGAGAAGGCATAGAACCTATAGTATTTCATAGCGACGCAATTTCTGTGTTAATTCGTCATTTATGAGGGATCGACGGATGCAGTAAAGAAGGAATAGTGCATCCGAAAAGAGATACTCGCCTCCCAATATAAGAACCTGTCGTTGCCATAGAATGGTACCTCTATTTAGAAAGAGAAGGCATAGAACATATAGTATTTCATAGCGACGCAATTTCTGTGTCAATTCGTCATTGTGAGGAATCGACGGATGCAATGAAGAAGGAATAGTGCATCCGAAAAGAGATACACGCCTCACAATAGAAGATCCTGTCGTTGCCATAGTAACGTTTCTCGATTTAGAAAGAGATGTCATAGAACCTATAGTATTTCATAGCGACGCAATTTCTGTGTTAATTCGTCATTGTGAGGGATCGACGGATGCAATAAAGGAGGAATATTGCATCCGAAAAGAGATACTCGCCTCCAGATAGAAGATCCTGTCGTTGCCATAGAAACGTTCCTCGATATAGAAAGAGAAGCAATAGAACCTATAGTATTTCATAGCGACTCAATTTCTGTGTTAATTTGTCATTCTGAGGGATCGACGGATGCAATAAAGGAGGAATAGTGCAACCTAAAAGAGATACTCGCCTCGCAATATAAGATCCTGTCGTTGCCATAGAAACGTTCCTCGATTTAGAAAGAGAAGGCATAACACGTATAGTATATCACATCGACGCTATTTCTGTGTTAATTCGTCATTGTGAGGGATCGACGGATGCAATAAAGTAGGAATAGTGCATCCGAATAGAGATACTCGCCTCTTAATAGAAGATCATGTTGTTGCCATAGAAATGTTCCTCGATTTAGAAAGAGAAGGCATAGAACCTACAGTATTTCATAGCGACGCAAATTTTTGTGTTAATTCGTCATTGTGAGGGATCGACGGATGCAATAAAGGAAAAATAGTGAATCCGAAAAGAAAAAACTCGCCTCGCAATTGAAGATCCTGTCGTTGCCATAGAAACGTTCCTCGATTTAGGAAGAGAAAGCATAGAACGTAGAGTATTTAATTGCGACGCAATTTCTGTGTTAATTCTGCATTGTGTGGGATCGACGGATGCAATAAAGTAGGAATACTACATCCGAAAAGAGATACTTGAGTCCCAATAGAAGATCCTGTCGTTGGCATAGAAACGTTCCTTGATTTAGAAAGAGAAGGCATAGAACCTATAGTGTTTCATAGCGACGCAGTTTCTTAGTTCATTCGTCATTGTGAGGGATCGACGGATGCAATAAACAAGGAATAGTGCATCCTAAAAGAGATACTCGCTACCGAATATAAGATCCAGTCGTTGCCAAAGAAAAATTCCTCGGTTTAGAAAGAGAAGGCATAGAACCTATAGTATTACATAGGGACGCAATTTCTCTGTTCATTCGTCATTGTGAGGGATCGGCGGATGCAATAAAGAAGGAATAGTCTATCCGAAAAGAGGAACTCGGCTCACAATACAAGATCCT
Source organism: Schistocerca cancellata (assembly GCF_023864275.1). Classification (NCBI taxonomy): domain Eukaryota; kingdom Metazoa; phylum Arthropoda; class Insecta; order Orthoptera; family Acrididae; genus Schistocerca; species Schistocerca cancellata. Next base: position 4,230,499 of record NW_026046791.1, on the reverse strand, counting down.
GCCGTTGCCATAGAAACGTTTCTCGATTTAGAAAGAGAAGGCGTAGAACCCATAGTATTTCATAGCGACGAAATTTCTGTGTTATTTCGTCTTTGTGAGGGATCGACGGATGCAATAAAGAAGGAATACTGCAACCGAAAAGAGATACTAGCCTCCCAATATATGATCCTGTCATTGCAGTAGAAACGTTTCCTCGATTAAGAAAGAGAAGGCATAGAACCTATAATATTTCATAGCGACGCAATTTCTGTGTTAATTAGTCATTGTGAGGGATCGGCGGATGCCATAAAGAAGGAAAGTGCATCCGAAAAAGATACTCGCCTCCCAATGGGAGATCCTGTCGTTGCCATAGAAACGCTCCTCGATGTAGAAAGAGAAGGCATAAAACCTATAGTATTTCATAGCGACTCCATTTCTGTGTTAATTCGTCATTCTGAGGGATCGACGGATGCAATAAAGAAGGAATAATGCTTCCGAAAGGAGATACTCGCCTGCTAATATAAGAGCCTGTCGTTGCCATAGAAACGTTCCTCGATATAGAAAGAGAAGGCATAGAACCTATAGTATTTCATAGCGACGCAATTTCTGTGTTAATTCGTCATTGTGAGGGTTCGACGAATGCAATAAAGAAGGAATAGTGCATCCGAAAAGAGATACACGCCTCACAATGGAAGATCCCTTCGTTGCCATAGTAACGTTTCTCAATTTAGAAAGAGAAGGCATAGAACATATAGTATTTCATAGCGACGCAATTTCTGTGTTAATTCGTCATTGAGAGGGATCGACGGATGCAATAAAGAAGAAATAGTGCATCCGAAAACAGATACTCGCTTCCCAATAGATGATCCTGTCGTTGCCATAGAAACGTTCCTCGATATAGAAAGAGAAGCAATAGAACCTATAGTATTTCATAGTGACGCAATTTCTGTGTTAATTTGTCATTCTGAGGGATCGACGGATGCAATAAAGGAGGAATAGTGCAACCTAAAAGAGATACTCGCCTCGCAATACAAGACCTGTCGTTGCCATAGAAACGTTCCTCGATTTAGAAAGAGAAGGCATAGAACCTATAGTATATCAGAGCGACACTATTTCTGTGTTAATTCGTCATTGTGAGGGATCGACGGATGCAATAAAGAAGGTATAGTGCATCCGAAAAGAGATACTCGCTCCCAATAGAAAATCCTGTCGTTGACATAGAAACGTTCCTCGATTTAGAAAGAGAAGGCATAGAACCTACAGTATTACATAGCGACGCAAATTTTTGTGTTAATTCGTCATTTTGAGGGATCGACGGATGCAATAAAGGAAAAATAGTGAATCCGAAAAGAGAAACTCGCCTCGCAATTGAAGATCCTGTCGTTGCCATAGAAACGTACCTCGATTTAGAAAGAGAAAGCATAGAACATTAGTATTTCATAGCGACGCAATTTCTGTGTTAATTCTGCATTGTATGGGATCGACGGATGCAATAAAGAAGGAATACTACATCCGAAAAGAGATACTTGACTCCCAATAGAAGATCCTGTCGTTGGCATAGAAACGTTCCTTGATTTAGAACGAGAAGGCATAGAACTTATAGTGTTTCATAGCGACGCACTTTCTTAGTTAATTCGTCATTGTGAGGGATCGACGGATGCAATAAACAAGGAATAGAGCATCCTAAAAGAGATACTCGCTACCCAATATAAGATCCAGTCGTTGCCAAAGAAAAATTCCTCGGTTTAGAAAGAGAAGGCATAGAACCTATAGTATTACATAGGGACGCAATTTCTCTGTTCATTCGTCATTGTGAGGGATCGGCGGATGCAATAAAGAAGGAATAGTCTATCCGAAAAGAGGAACTCGGCTCACAATACAAGATCGTGCCGTTGCCATAGAAACGTTTCTCGATTTAGAAAGAGAAGGCGTAGAACCTATAGTATTTCATAGCGATGAAATTTCTGTGTTATTTCGTCTTTGTGAGGGATCAACGGATGCAATAAAGAAGGAATACTGCAACCGAAAAGAGATACTAGCCTCCCAATATATGATCCTGTCATTGCCATAGAAACGTTCCTCGATATAGAAAGAGAAGGCATAGAACCTATAGTATTTCATAGCGACACTATTTCTGTGTTAATTCGTAATTGTGAGGGATCGACGGATGCAATAAAGAAGGAAAGTGCATCCGAAAAGGATACACGCCTCCCAATAGGAAATCCTGTCGTTGCCATAGAAACGCTCCTCGATTTAGAAAGAGAAGGCATAGAACCGATAGTATTTCATAGCGACTCAATTTCTGTGTTAATTCGTCATTCTGAGGGATCGACAGATGCAATAAAAAAGGAATAGTGCGTCCGAAAAGAGATACTCTCTTCCCAATATAAGATCCTGTCGTTGCCACAGAAACGTTCCTCGATATAGAAAGAGAAGGCATAGAACCTATAGTATTTCATAGCGACGCAATTTCTGTGTTAATTCGTCATTGTGAGGGATCGACGGATGCAATAAAGAAGGAATAGTGCATCCGAAAAGAGATACACGCCTCACAATGGAAGATCCTGTCGTTGCCATAGAAACGTTTCTCAATTTAGAAAGAGAAGGCATAGAACATATAGTATTTCATAGCGACGAAATTTCTGTATTAATTCGTCATTGTGAGGAATCTACGGATGCAATAAAGAAGAAATAGTGCATCTGAAAAGAGATACTCGCCTCCCAATTGAAGATCCTCTTGTTGCCATAGAAACGTTCCCCGATTTAGAAAGAGAAGACATGGAACCTATAGTATTTCATAGCGACGCAATTTCTGTGTTAATTCCTCATTGAGAGGGATCGACCGATGCAATAAAGAAGGAATAGTGCATCCGAAAAGAGATACTCGCCTCCCAATAGAAGATCCTGTCGTTGCCATACAAACGTTCCTCGATATAGAAAGAGAAGGCATAGAACCTATAGTATTTCATAACGACTCCATTTCTGTGTTAATTCGTCATTCTGAGGGATCGACAGATGCAATAAAAAAGGAATAGTGCGTCCGAAAAGAGATACTCTCCTCCCAATATAAGATCCTGTCGTTGGCATAGAAACGTTCTCGATTTTGAAAGGGAAGGCATACCACCTATAGTATTTGATAGTGACGCAATTTCTGTGTTAATTCGTCATTGTGAGGGATCGACCGATGCAATAAAGAAGGAATAATGCATCCGAAAAGAGATACTCGCCTCCCAACAGATGATACTGTCGTTGCCATAGAAACGTTCCTCGATTTAGAAAGAGAAGGCATAGAACCTATAGTATTTCATAGCGACGGAATTTCTGTGTTAATTCGTCATTGTGAGGGATCGACAAATGCAATAAAGTAGGAATAGTGCATCCGAAAAGAGATACTCGCCTCTTATTAGGAGATCCAGTCGTTGCCATAGGAACGCTCCTCGATTTAGAAAGAGAAGGCATGGAACCTATAGTATTTCATACCGACGCAATTTCTGTGTTAATTCGTCATTGTGAGGGATCGACGGATGCAATAAAGGAAAAATAGTGAATCCGAAAAGAGAAACTCGCCTCGCAATTGAAGATCCTACCGTTGCCACAGATACGTTCCCCGATTTAGAAAGAAAAAGCATAGAACCTATAGTATTTCATAGCGACGCAATTTCTGTGTTAATTCTGCATTGTGTGGGATTGACGGATGCAATAAAGAAGGAATACTACATCCGTAACAGATACTTGACTCCCAATAGAAGATCCTGTCGTTGCCATAGAAACGTTCCTCGATTTAGAAAGAGAAAGTATAGAACCTATAGTGTTTCATAGCGACTCAATTTCATAGTTAATTCGTCATTGTGAGGGATCGACGGATGCAATAAACAAGGAATAGTGCATCCTAAAGAGATACTAGCCTCCCAATAGAAGATCCTCTTGTTGCCATAGAAACGTCCCTCGATTTCGAAAGAGAAGGCATAGAACTTATCGTGTTTCATAGTGACGCAATTTCTATGTTAATTCGTGATTGTGAGGGATCGACGGATGCAATAAAGAAGGTATGGTGCAACCGAAAAGCGATACTCGCCTCCCAATACAAGATCCTGTCGTCGCCATAGAAACGTTCCTCGATTTAGGAAGAGAAGGCATAAAACCTATAGTATTTCATAGGGACGCAATGTCTGTGATAATTCGTCATTGTGAGGGATCGAAGAATACAATAAAGAAGGAAAAGTCCATCCGAAAAGAGATACTCGCTTCCAAATAGAAGATCCTGTCGTTGCCATAGAAACGTTCCTCGATTTAGAAAGAGAATGCATAGAACCTATAATATTTCATAGCGACGCAATTTCCGTGTAATTCGTCATTCTGAGGGATCGACGGGTGCAATAAAGAAGGAATAGTGCATCCGAAAAGAGATATTCGCCTCCCAATAGAAGATCCTGTCGTTGCCATAGAAACGTTCCTCGATTTAGAATGAGAAGGCATAGAACCTATTGCATTTCATAGCGACGCAATTTCTGTGTTGTTTCGTCATTGTGACGGGTCGACGGATGCAACAAAGAAGGAATACTGCAACCGAAAAGAGATACTCGCCTCCCAAAATAGGATCCTGTCATTGCCATAGAAACGTTCCTCGATTTAGAAAGAGAAGGCATAGAACCTATAGTATTTCATAGCGACGCAATTTCTACGTTAATTCGTCATTGCGAGGGATCGACGGATGCAATAAAGAAGGAATAGTGCATCCGAAAAGAGATACTCGCTTCCCGATAGAAGATCCTATCGTTGCCATTGAAACGTTCCTCGATTTAGAAAAAGAAGGCATAGAACCTATAGTGTTTCATAGCGACGCAATCTCTTAGTTAATTAGTCATTGTGAGGGATCGACGGTAGCAATAAACAAGGAATAGTGCATCCGAAAGGAGATACTCGCCTCCCATTAGGAGATCCTGTCGTTGCCATAGAAATGTTCCTCGATTTAGAAAGAGAAGGCATAGAACCTATAGTGTTTCATAGCGACACAATTTCTGTGTTATTTCGTCATGTGAGTGATCGACAGATACAATAAAGAAGGAATAGTGCATCCGATAAGAGATACTCGCCTCCCAATAGAAGATCCTGTCGTTGCCGTAGGAAAGTACCTCGATTTGGAAAGAGAAGGCAAAGAACCTATAGTATTTCAAAGAGACGCAATTTCTGTGTTAATTCGTCATTGTGGGTCATCGACGGACGCAATAAAGAAGGAATAGTGCATCCGAAAAGAGATACTCGCCTCTGACCAGAAGATCATGTCGTTGCCATAGAAACGTTACTCGATTCAGAAAGGGAAGGCATAGAACCTATAGTATTTCATAGCGACGCAATTTCTGTGTTAATTCGTCATTGTGAGGGATCGACGGATGCAATAAAGAAGGAATAGTGCATCCGAAAAGAGATTCACGCCTCCCAATAGAAGATCCTGTCGTTGCCATAGAAACGTTCCTCGATTTAGAAAGAGAAGGCATAGAACCTATAGTATTTCATAGCGACGCTAATTTTTGTGTTAATTCGTCATTGTGAGGGATCGACGGATGCAATAAAGAAGCAATAGTGCATCCGAAAAGAGAAACTCGCCTCGCAATAGAAGATCCTGCCGTTGCCATAGAAACGTTTCTCGATTTAGAAAGAGAAGGCATAGAACCTATAGTATTTCATAGCGACGCAATTTCTCTGTTAATTCGGCATTGTGAGGGATAGACGGATGCACTAAAGAAGGAATCGTGAATCCGGAAAGAGATACTCGTCACCCAATACAAGATCCTGTCGTTGCCATAGAAACATTCCTCGATTTAAAAAGAGAAGCCATAGAACCTATAGTATTTAATAGCGACGCAATTTCCGTGTTAATTCCTGATTATGAGGGATCGACGGGTGCAATTAAGAAGGAATAGTGCATCCAAAATGAGATACCCTCCTCCCAATAGAAGATCCTGTCGTTGCCATAGAAACGTTCCTCGATATAGAAAGAGAAGGCATAGAACCTATAGTGTTTCATAGCGACGTAATTTCTTAGTTAATTCGTCATTGTGAGGGATCGACGGATGCAACAAACAAGGAATAGTGCATCCGAAAAGAGATACTCGCCTCCCAATAGAAGATCCTGTCGCTGCCATAGAAACGTTCCTCGATTTCGAAAGAGAAGTCATAGAACCTATAGTGTTTCATAGCGACGCAATTTCTGTGTTACTTCGTCATTTTGAGGGATCGACGGATGCAATAAAGAAGGAATAGTGCATCTGAAAATAGATACTCGTCTGCCAATATAAGATCCTGTCGTTGCCATAGAAAAGTTTCTCGATTTATAAAGAGAAGGGATAGAACATATAGTATTTCATAGGGACTAATTTCTGTGTTAATTTATCATTGTGAGCGATCGACGGATGCAATAAGGAAGGTATAGTGCATCCGAAAAGAGATACTCGCCTCCCAAAATAGGATCCTGTCATTGCCATAGAAACGTTCCTCGATTTAGAAAGAGGAGGCATAGAACCTATAGTATTTCATAGCGACGCAATTTCTACGTTAATTCGTCATTGTGAGGGATCGACGGATGCAATAAAGAAGGAATAGTGCACCCGAAAAGAGATACTCGCTTCCCGATAGAAGATCCTGTCGTTGCCATAGAAACGTTCCTCGATATAGAAAGAGGAGGCATAGAACCTATAGTGTTTCATAGCGACGTAATTTCTTAGTTAATTCGTCATTGTGAGGGATCGACGGATGCAATAAACAAGGAATAGTGCATCCGAAAAGAGATACTCGCCTCCCATTAGGAGATCCTGTCGTTGCCATAGAAACGTTCCTCGATTTTGAAAGAGAGGGCATAGAATCTATAGTATCTCATAGCGATGCAATTTCTGTGTTAATTCGTCATTTTGAGGGATCGACGGGTGCAATTAAGTAGGAATAGTGCATCCAAAATGAGATACTAGCCTCCCAATAGAAGATCCTGTCGTTGCCATAGAAACGTTCCTCGATTTCGAAAGAGAAGGCATAGAACCTATAGTGTTTCATAGCGACGCAATTTCTGTGTTAATTCGTCATTGTGAGGGATCGACGGATGCAATAAAGACGGAATAGTGCATCTGAAAAGAGATCCTCGCCTCCCAATAGAAGATCCTGTCGCTGCCATAGAAACGTTCCTCGGTTTAGAAAGAGAGGGCATAGAACCTATAGTATTTCATAGCGACCCAATTTCTGTGTTATTACGTCATGTGAGGGATCGACAGATACAATAAAGAAGGAATAGTGCATCCGATAAGAGATACTCGCCTCCCAATAGAAGATCCTGTCGTTGCCATAGGAAAGTACCTCGATTTGGAAAGAGAAGGCAAAGAGCCTATAGAATTTCATGTTGTTGTTGTTGTGGTCTTCAGTCCTGAGACTGGATTGATGCAGCTCTCCATGCTACTCTATCCTGTGCAAGCTTCTTCATCTCCCAGTATCTACTGCAACCTACATCCTTCTGAATCTGCTTAGTGTATTCATCTCTTCGTCTCCCTCTACGATTTTTACCCACCACACTGCCCTCCAATGCTAAATTTGTGATCCCTTGATGCCTCAAAACATGTCCTACCAACCGATCCCTTCTTCTAGTCAAGTTGTGCCACAAACTTCTGTTCTCCCCAATCCTATTCAATACCTCCTCATTAGTTACGTGATCTACCCACCTTATCTTCAGCATTCTTCTGTAGCACCACATTTCGAAAGCTTCTATTCTCTTCTTGTCCAAACTAGTTATCGTCCATGTTTCACTTCCATACATGGCTACACTCCATACAAATACTTTCAGAAACGACTTCCTGACAAATCTATACTCGATGTTAACAAATTCCTCTTCTTGAGAAACGCTTTCCTTGCCATTGCCAGTCTACATTTTATATCCTCTCTACTTCGACCATCATCGGTTATTTTACTCCCTAAATAGCAAAACTCCTTTACTACTTTAAGTGTCTCATTTCCTAATCTAATTCCCTCAGCATCACCCGACTTAATTTGACTACATTCCATTATCCTCGTTTTGCTTTTGTTGATGTTCATCTTATATCCTCCTTTCAAGACACTGTCCATTCCGTTCAACTGCTCTTCCAAGTCCTTTGCCAGAATTACAATGTCATCAGCGAACCTCAAAGTTTTTACTTCTTCTCCATGAATTTTAATACCTACTCCGAATTTTTCTTTTGTTTCCTTTACTGCTTGCTCAATATACAGATTGAATAAGATCGGGGAGAGGCTACAACCCTGTCTTACTCCTTTCCCAACTACTGCTTCCCTTTCATGCCCCTCGACTCTTATAACTGCCATCTGGTTTCTGTACAAACTGTAAATAGCCTTTCGTTCCCTGTATTTTACCCCTGCCACCTTCAGAATTTGAAAGAGAGTATTCCAGTTAACATTGTCAAAAGCTTTCTCTAAGTCTACAAATGCTAGAAACGTAGGTTTGCCTTTTCTTAATCTTTCTTCTAAGATAAGTCGTAAGGTCAGTATTGCCTCACGTGTTCCAACATTTCTACGGAATCCAAACTGATCTTCCCCGAGGTCGGTTTCTACCAGTTTTTCAATTCGTCTGTAAAGAATTCGCGTTAGTATTTTGCAGCTGTGACTTATTAAACTGATAGTTCGGTAATTTTCACATCTGTCAACACCTGCTTTCTTTGGGATTGGAATTGTTATATTCTTCTTGAAGTCTGAGGGTATTTCGCCTGTCTCATACATCGTGCTCACCAGATGGTAGAGTTTTGTCATGACTGGCTCTCGCGAGGCCATCAGTAGTTCAAATGGAATGTTGTCTACTCCCGGGGCCTTGTTTCGACTCAGGTCTTTCAGTGCTCTGTCAAACTCTTCACGCAGTATCTTATCTCCCATTTCGTCTTCATCTACATCCTCTTCCATTTCCATAATATTGTCCTCAAGTACATCGCCCTTGTATAAACCCTCTATATACTCCTTCCGCCTTTCTGCCTTCCCTTCTTTGCTTAGAACTGGGTTGCCATCTGAGCTCTTGATATTCATACAAGTGGTTCTCTTATCTCCAAAGGTCTCTTTAATTTTCCTGTAGGCAGTATCTATCTTACCCCTAGTGAGACAAGCCTCTACATCCTTACACTTGTCCTCTAGCCATCCCTGCTTAGCCATTTTGCACTTACTGTCGATATCATTTTTGAGACGTCTGTATTCCTTTTTGCCTGCTTCATTTACTGCATTTTTGTATTTTCTCCTTTCATCAATTAAATTCAATATTTCTTCTGTTACCCAAGGATTTCTATTAGCCCTCGTCTTTTTACCTACTTGATCCTCTGCTGCCTTCACTACTTCATCCCTTAGAGCTACCCATTCTTCTTCTACTGTATTTCTTTCCCCCATTCCTGTCAATTGTTCCCTTATGCTCTCCCTGAAACTCTCTACAACCTCTGGTTCTTTCAGTTTATCCAGGTCCCATCTCCTTAAATTCCCACCTTTTTGCAGTTTCTTCAGTTTCAGTCTGCAGTTCATAACCAATAGATTGTGGTCAGAATCCACATCTGCCCCAGGAAATGTCTTACAATTTAAAACCTGGTTCCTAAATCTCTGTCTTACCATTATATAATCTATCTGATACCTACTAGTATCTCCAGGATTCTTCCAGGTATACAACCTTCTTTTATGATTCTTGAACCAAGTGTTGGCTATGATTAAGTTATGCTCTGTGCAAAATTCTACAAGGCGGCTTCCCCTTTCATTCCTTCCCCCCAATCCATATTCACCTACTATGTTTCCTTCGCTCCCTTTTCCTACTGACGAATTCCAGTCACCCATGACTATTAAATTTTCGTCTCCTTTCACTACGTGAATAATTTCCTTTATCTCGTCATACATTTCATCTATTTCTTCATCATCTGCAAAGGTAGATGGCATATAAACTTGTACTACTGTAGTAGGCATGGGCTTTGTGTCTATCTTGGCCACAATAATTAGTTCACTATGCTGTTTGTAGTAGCTAACACGCACTCATATTTTTTTATTCATTATTAAACCTACTCCTGCATTACCCCTATTTGATCTTGTATTTATAACCCTGTAATCACCCGACCAAAAGTCTTGTTATTCCTGCCACCGAACTTCACTAATTCCCACTATATCTACCTTTAACCTATCCATTTCCCTTTTTAAATTTTCTAACCTACCTGCCCGATTAAGGGATCTGACATTCCACGCTCCGATCCGTAGAACGCCAGTTTTCTTTCTCCTGATAACGATGTCCTCCTGAATAGACCCCGCCCGGAGATCCGAATGAGGGACTATTTTACCTCCGGAATATTTTACCCAAGAGGACGCCATCATCATTTAATCATACAGTAGAGCTGCATGTCCTCGGGAAAAATTACGGCTGTAGTATTTCATAGGGACGCAATTTCTGTGTTAATTCGTCATTGTGGGTCATCGACGGATGCAATAAAGAAGGAATAGTGCATCCGAAAAGAGATACTCGCTTCCCAATAGAAGATCCTGTCGTTGCCATAGAAGCGTTCCTCGACTTAGAAAGAGAAGGCATAGAACCTATAGTATTTCATACCGACGCAATTTCTGTTTTAATACGTCATTGTGAGGGATCGACGGATGCAATAAAGAAGGTATAGTGCATCCGAAAAGAGATACACGCCTCTTAACAGAAGATCATGTCGTTGCCATAGAAACGTTACTCGATTTAGAAAGGGAAGGCATAGAACCTATAGTATTTCATAGCGACGCAAATTTTTGTGTTAATTCGTCATTGTGAGGGATCGACGGATGCTATGAAGGAAACATAGTGAATCCGAAAAGAGAAACTCGCCTCGCAATAGAAGATCCTGTCGTTGCTATAGAAACGTTCCTCGATTTAGAAAGAGAAGGCATCGAACCTATAGTATTTCATAGCGACGCAATTTCTGTGTTAATTCGTCATTGTGACGGATCGACGGATGCAATAAAGAAGGAATAGTGCATCCGACATGAGATACTCGCCTCCCAATAGGAGATCCTGCCGTTGCCATAGAAACGTTTCTCGATTTAGAAAGAGAAGGCGTAGAACCTATAGTATTTCATAGCGACGCAATTTCTGTGTTAATTCGTTATTGTGAGGGATCGACGGATGCAATAAAGTAGGAATAGTGCATCCTAAAAGAGATACTGGCCTCTTAATAGAAGATCATGTCGTTGCCATAGAAACGTTCCTCGATTTAGAAAGAGAAGGCATAGAACCTATAGTATTTCATAGGGACGCAATTTCTGTGTTAATTCGTCATTGTGAGGGATCGACGGATACAATAAAAAAGGAATAGTCCATCCGAAAAGAGATACTCGCTTCCAAATAGAAGATTCTGTCGTTGCCATAGAAACGTTCCTCGATTTAGAAAGAGAAGGCATAGAACCTATAGTATTTCATAGCGACGCAATTTCTGTGTAAATTCGTCATTGTGATGGATCGACGGATGCAATAAGGTATGAATAGTGCATCCGAAAAGAGATACTCGCCTCTTAATAGAAGATCATGTCGTTGCCATTGAAAAGTTCCTCGATTTAGAAACAGAAGGCATAGAAACTATAGTAATTCATAGCGACGCAAATTTTTGTGTAAATTCGTCATTGTGTGGGTTCGACGGATGCAATAAAGGAAAAATAGTGAATCTGAAAAGAGAAACTCGCCTCGCAATTGAAGATCCTGTCGTTGCCATAGAAACGTTCCTCGATTTAGAAAGAGAAAGCATAGAACCTATAGTATTTCATAGCGTCGCAATTTCTGTGTTAATTCTGCATTGTGTGGGATCGACGGATGCAATAAAGAAGGTATACTACATCCGAAAAGAGATATTTGACTCCCAATAGAAGATCCTAACGTTGCCATAGAAACGTTCCTCGATTTAGAAAGAGAAGGCATAGAACCTATAGTATTTCATTGCGACGCAATTTCTGTGTTATTTCGTCGTTGTGAGGGATCGACGGATGCAATAAAGAAGGAATACTGCAACCGAAAAGTGATACTCGCCTCCCAATATAGTATCCTGTCATTGCCATATAAACGTTCCTCGATTTAGAAAGAGAAAGCATAGAAACTATAGTATTTCAAAGCGACGCAATTTCTGTGTTAATTCGTCATTGTGAGGGATCGACGTATGCAATAAAGAAGGAATAGTGCATCCGAAAAGAGATACTCTCTTCCCAATAGAAGGTCCTGTCGTTGCCATAGAAACGTTCTATAAAGGCACATTTGCATGCCGAGCGTGAGCTTCCTCGGAAACTCGAAATATTAATTAAATAAATAATCAGTGACAAATAAATAAAGCCTACGGCACACAACTGCAGCGCTGTGTCGCTGATAAAACAAAAGCACAATTACGTTACTCTTATGTTTGATTAGAAAGAGGGAGAGAGCTCTGGTAGAAGTGGTGCGAGAAGCACGTATTTTATTCTATTGTCTGGCACACCGCCATATTTCATGTTATAGAAGAATACTGCGAGTTGCAACCAGACTAGGCACTCGATTCTGTAAAGAATTTATATTTATAAAAGTAAGTAGGATTATGAACTGTAGGTTTATTCATTGAATATATCTGATTTAACTAACTGTGTAACTTTTTTATGTTTAGTAGACAATCACCTTTGTACGACGTAATGGCATGGCTGGCAAATTATTGAAATATTGAGATTTAGATTATGAGTCCGCACCTGCCGCAGCAGTCTTTGGAAACGATTTATTTACGAAGTCCGATTATTTCAGTTTTATTTCACGGTCAACTACGAGTAACATTGCCTTTACGAAAAAGCCATTGCCAAGCGTCTGATACCGAATAATTAAACGTCCACGTTCCAGATAAGCAAATATCAATTACAATTACAATCACCATCATACAGATAGAATAATTAATATTTAAACAATATTGTTTATTTTATTTATTTTATATTGGCGACTGCGTGTCGGTCTTGTTATTTTGTCATTTGTTACATTGTTCTCTTTGTTTCATGTGAAAAATCAACTTTCTGGACCTGGACGTGAATGTATGAGAGATAACAAAAAAAAATCTGAAGATATTTTCCAATTCTAAAATTTTGCTGGAAGACGCAATGAAACTTCCAGCAAAATAAGGTAAGACGCAGCATCTTTGCATTAGCAGGCTTGACCAGACGTATAATTCAGTGTATTAGCTTTTCAGTAGATTCTGTAGTGTTTCTTTCGTGCATAACAGTTTTCAGTGATAAATTTCATTCTCAGTACTTTTCCTTAAACAATAACGTATGCAACAATACCAATACACGAGTGTACAATATAGCCGACTTCTGTACGATACATAGTAACATGGACAGCAGCCATTACCAATAATATCAAATTCAGTTTATATTTTTAAATTAACAGACAGCCATTGTTGCTACGAGCGATTCATGCTCAACTGCATTTTATTTTAAAATCAGTGTCAAATATTTTCTTGAAACATATATCACGTGTGGCATGGTAATAACTAGAAATCAATACGCAAAAATGGAACAGCAAAGACGTACTATTCTGACGGAATCCGACTCGGACGAGAGACAAATGTTAGAAAATGACTTTACGACAGCAACCGGTAGTGACGATTTATCAAACATTGACGCAAGTGTTGACGGAAATTTTGGCAATAGGCCGTCCACTACAAAAATTTCAAAGTCTCAGTCAGAGCCCATGTTGATGCATGACGTCACGTCTAATGACGCGACGGGGGCACAGACCTTGCAAACAGTAAACATTGCCGACATGTTACAAATGCTAATGAAACAAAACGCAGAAAATATGGCATACATAAGGAAACAGAACGCCGAAAACATGGCAACCTTACAGACACAAAATGACGCAATTAAATCTGACCTCATAGCACTCAAGACAGGTAATGACACTTTATGTAAACGTGTGGAACTTATAGACGCCACACTGACCAAACAGATGACTGAACTCAGTACTAAATTTTCCCAGCTTAATACGAGACAAGAAAAGACTACAACTGACGTAGCACTTTTACAGACACAAGTAAAAAACCTTAATGTCACGTGTGAAGTTCTTACTGAACAAATTCAAACATATCCTTCAGTACATGACAACCTTGAAAAACGAATTACTGACGTACAGAATAAATTTGACAATGTTGAACAACACCTGACTGACATCTTACAATCTGATCCCACAGCTCATTTTCAAAATATTAATAAAGAATTTCATGATTGGGTAGTGAACAAAGACAAACATTTTGATAGATGCTTACGTGAAAATTTACCAACAATTGTGCACGACTCCGTAGCGCAATACATTACTAATAACAAACAGCTGATCAGTGACGCAGTACAATCCGTCACTGCACCCATGAGACATTTCACCGATCGACCACAGTCTGAATGTAACGAAAATATCAGTCAAAACGCACAGTTCAGGAACCAATATACATTCGAGTATGACACACACATACCGCACACGACAAACACACAAGAACAAAACACACCACGACTACAACACATACCACGATGTGCAAACACAAACACAAGCTATTATCATGGTAAACCACAGCAACATTATCGTAATTACTCGCCAGCTGAACATACCAGTAATTACAGTGGAATAAATCCATATCACAATGCGAAGGAAGAAGAAAGCTTAATGAAACACAGGCAATTTCAGATTTTTATCCCAGAAAAACGAACCATTCATCCGGTGATTTTTCTTAAATCTTTTAGTAACGCATTTCCACGCACTTGGAGTGACCGGAAAAAGATTTCATATATTGTCGGATACATCCAAGGCGATGCAGCTGTCTGGGCATACAGTCAAGCTGACGTATGTACCACGTACAGTGAGTTTGAGCGTGCTTTTCTGAACAAATTCTGGTCGCAATCCGTCCAGGAGCGACTCAGAAGACAAATTTTAGAACCTGAAACTTTTAACAGTAAAAATGGCAACTTACGCAGATATTTTGAAAAATACTTGAACATGGGACACTTTTTAGACGAACCAGTCGCAACGCGTGATATACTCCGTGCGCTGAAGGCCAAATTGCCTTTCAACATTAAAGAAAAACTCCTACATATCCCGGATGACGATTCACATTATTTTTTAACAGCCTTAGATTCGGTTGACATGTTACTTGAAGATCAGCGCTTCGCGCGGCAAAACAGCAGCCACAATGTTTACACTAGTGGTATGCAAAACATGCAGGCTTGCCAACTCAATTCTGGCGCGCCCACAGTTGGATACGCGGTACAGCAAAAACAGCAAACTCACATGCCGTCTCAATACGAAAATCAAAATCAACACGCGTATTCCAATACAAACAATAGTTACAACAGTAATAACACTTCATGCGGCAATCCATACAAAAGGCACCGCGGTAATAACTACAACGGTAACAACGGATACAAAGGCAACAACAAAAACACAAACAGAAATAGAAATAATAATAACTACGAGCCAAGACAGCATCAAGGTTGGACTCGTAACGATCAGTACTTTCATTCAAACTCTGCTTTACCACAGCAGCCACCAGGACAAAATTGGAGCATACCTTACGACTGACAGGTAAGTTATAATGCGCAACAGCAACAACAACCGCAAAAGTTTGGAGATCATAATAGGCAATATCCGAATGTGAATATAATAGAAATGACACCTGATGCACAACCTCAATCTGTGTCAGTACCTAGTACATATGCTAATCCAACAAACTAGAAACAGTCACTTCTATGCCCCAGGTCGTGGCTGAAGAATTCTTGGGGGGCGACTTCAATGTTAATCAGTTATTTGACACCACACTTGAACAACAGAATAATGATATGCCGAATAATTCTAAACAAAAATTACCTGTTTTATTTATAAGATACAACTACAATAACAATATATCAGATGAACTTTTACATGACAGTACACAATGTCGTTCAAACACGAATGAAATTGTTTTAGCATCTACTACTGGTGTAGTAGGTGGGATTCCAACTACTATTATCCTAGATACAGGTGCAGCTGTGAGCGTTTTGTCTTTTAATTTCTATAAAAAAATGTGTGAATTGGAACCTGTGCCTGAGTTTCCTGCCCAAAACTGTAAAATAACTACTGCACTAGGTAATAAGTCATGCAGGGTTACGAAGCAAGTTTTTGTAAACATTAAAATAGGTAATGGAACCGTACAATGGCCATTCCTGGTTGTACAAAACCTTGTGACAAATTGCATATTAGGAATAGATATTATGAGCGAGAAGGACTCTATTATAGACTTCTCCAAAGGTAAATGTATTTTAAATGATAAAGGCAGTGTAATTATTATTGATTTGGACAGGAGAACTCTAAAGCATGACAAACACTGTACAGGGTACAAGGTTCAGTTAGTACTTGACAATGACATTCAAGATATGCAAACACGCTCATCTGACACAGAGATAATGGACTTGAAAACATTGCTTGATCATAAGATAAGTGAAGCTACAGCTCTCAGTGTACATGAACGTATAAAACTACAGGAAGTGTTATCCAAATATTTACAAGTTTTTACCAAACGATTAGGTGTTATCAACACGTATGTATACAAGATTGAAGTTAAGCCTCACAAGATATTCTACCACAAGACATATAATGTACCGTTATCTCAACGACCTGCTGTGTGGCAAGAATTAAAACAAATGTTAGACTGGAAGGTCATTGAACCATCCACCTCACCTTATTGTAGTCCTCTACTTGTTGTCAAAAAATCAAATGGAAGCATTAGGTTAGTGTTAGATGCACGAGCAATTAATGAAATAATTTTACCGGTTCACACAAAACCCAAAAATTTAGAAGAGCAATTATAGAAATTTCTAGATGCAAAATATTTTTCCACAATAGATCTCGCTAATTCGTTTTGTCAGGTGGGTATCACTCCTGATTCACGGAAATATACTGCATTTATGTTCGGGGGGCGAACCTATCAGTTTTGTGTTCTACCTTTCGGACTGAATGTCAGCTCTGGGGTATTCATTACAGCCCTGGATACCGTGCTTAAAGACGATTTAGTTGAGACAGTCACACACTATGTAGATGATATACTGATAGCTACACAGTCTTGGAAGGAACACATTGACACACTTCAAAGAATTTTAGAAAAATTTGCACAAGCTGGAGTCACAGCCAATCTTAGAAAATCAAAATTTGGTTGCAGTGAGATAAAATATTTAGGACATATCATTAATTCGCAGGGCATACGTCCGGATCCCAGTAAATTAGATGCTATCAGAAACTTTCCTAGCCCTCGAACTAAAATGCAGTTAAAATCATTCCTTGGGCTATGTTCATTTTTCAGACTTTTTTGCCACAACCACTTTTGAACAGTAAACATCTGCTAAATCTACTCAGAAAGAATCAAGTTTTGATCTGGTCGGAACAGTGCCAGAATGACTTTAATACAATTAAACATGCTTTAGTGAGTGCAAACTTATTGAGCCATCCAGATTTCAATTTAGATTTTGTATGACTTGTGACGCTTCACGAACTGGCTTGGGATGTTGCTTATTTCAAGTTGTAAAGAATAAAGAAAAGGAACAGATAAGAATTATTGGGTTTGCAAGTCGTACTCTAACTGAATGTAAGCGTACATACTCCACTACTGAGTTAGAAACACTTTCCATAGTATGGGCATTCAAGAAATTCAATTATTATTTATTTGGAAAACATACAGTAATTTACACCGATCACCAGGCCCTGACATTTTTGTTAACTTGTAAACTTGTACATCCTAGACTATCACGATGGGCAGTTACACTTCAGAACTACTCTTTTGAAATTAAGTACATAAAAGGTAAGGACAACACCATTGCAGACGCTTTGTCTAGACTTCCACAAGGTATGAATGATACCAACAGTGACTTAGAAAATATAAATGACTACAGGATTCTCTTAATGCAAGACAAGCAGTATCACCAATATTATATTGATATGTGCAGAAACATGGCTAAATTACAAAAATCTGACCCTCACTGGTATAAGATAATAACATTACTGGTAGAAAAACACAATCACCCTTCGACTAAGTATTACAAGTTACACAATGATGTGTTATTTTACCGCCGACATCCAAATGCTACTAACTGGTGTGTATGCATTCCCAAAGAGTCTGAACATAATCTAATTTGGCACACACACTTAGTTTGGGGTCATTATGGGACGAAAAAAGTGTTTGGCAAAGCTCAGCACATACTGTTATTTTAGCAATATGAGAAGAAAAATTTACAGGGAACTGAAAACATGTGTCATATGTCAAAAATCAAAACCTCAGAATTTATCCACAAAAACAGATTTACATTCTATTTTACCTAGTAAACCCCTGGAAATTCTGTGTACTGACATCAGTGGACCGCATCCAGCAAGCTCTGGAGGCGTCAAATATATCTTAGCTTTTTACGATATATTTTCTAAACATGTCAAACTTTATGCTTTAAAATCCGCCACTGCAAGTGCTATAATACGAAGATTCTCAAGTGATTACCTGACGCACGTGGGAAAACCTAAAGCAATTCTGTCAGATAATGCAGCATACTACTCTGGGTACAAATGGAGAAATTTCTTGAAGGACAATAACATTAAAAGTATATTTATTTCGAGGTTTAGTCCACAATGTAACGCGACTGAGAGACTTTTCCGAGAATTAAATCGATTCATGAGGACCTATATTTCATCAAAACATACTAATTGGGTGTCCTACCTAAGTCTTTTCGAA
Source organism: Schistocerca cancellata (assembly GCF_023864275.1). Lineage (NCBI taxonomy): Eukaryota > Metazoa > Arthropoda > Insecta > Orthoptera > Acrididae > Schistocerca > Schistocerca cancellata. The sequence continues at coordinate 4,211,780 of NW_026046791.1, read as the reverse complement.
GACGTACACAATAACTTAAATATTTATGATACAAATTACACACCTAACGAGATCATGTTCAATTGCAAACAGAACGATCAGTGGATAGAACCATTACCTAAGTTGTCAGACAAGGAAATCACACCTGAACAAAAAATAAAAGAAGTATTGACTACGCTGACACATCACGCACAGATACGAAACAAACATCACAGAAACATAATAAAAAGAAAACAAAAATTCGAGGTAGGAATGCTTGTACTACTTCGTACTCATCATAAATCTGTAGCACTCAAACGACGCAACGCTAAGTGGCGTCTGCTATATGAAGGACCTTATATAATTGTTAACATACCGCATCCTGGTGCGTATCTGTTACAACATCGTAGAACTAACAAAATTATTGGGCTATACGCACACCGAGATCTTAGAGCATTTCATGCTGAATAATATCAAAGTCATACCCATCAAAATATTGCTAAGCAACTCGAAAAACTCTGTTGTTACAACACAGATAATAAGTAGTGTAGAAATTTTCATTTCAGCGATTCCAGAGTCGCAGTTCAAGGCAGAAGAACTCTTCTTTCAGCGCGCGCCACCACCTGGAAGACGGAATATCAAAATAAAATTTATGATTACGTACCAGTGAATGATATATTAATTTTCCACGGAACATTTGTTATTGTAGGTACCACTGACTTGGTATGACACCTGACGAACCGACAGACGTCATCTGTGAAGCGATCTTTTACTTTGAGAAATAGATTAGACGCCCATCTCTCAACACGAAAAGCATCTATCAGTAGTCAAGGCCACACAGACACTCTACACACACTCACAAAACGCGAGGAATCGAACATTTTCTCTCTCTTACTATTTTGAATATTTATTGAGTAGTGAAAACGCCTGGTCTTGCCTACTGATGTAATGAATGTTGTGTCTAACCTATCTTAATTTCAGATGACATCACGTGACACAATGTAATAACCTATAGCTATGTAATGATGATGCAAACATGTTTATGTGCAACTGTATTATGTTTATGCTAAGAAAATATGTGACGTGTGTATGTATAATCACTTATTTTTTTAACTGATGTATCATGTAACTGTTACTATGTAAAAATTTGAACAAAACGAGTGCCAAAAAGACATTGCATAGTGAACCTCTGTTCACGGACATTAACGAACATTACTAACTCTGCAACTACGCAGAAACCTATGTGAAAGAAACGGTTAATGCCATTCATTATGCAGCGTATCCATGTAAACGCGATGAATGATTTCTTTGATTAATAACTACGAACATTTAGGTGAGCTATATTCAGCAAAAAACTGAAAATGTGAAGGGCATAATTCGTGCATCGTCTAGTGACATTACTACAGTACCTAACTTCAAGATGTTAACTGGATTAAATGGACACAAGGTGCCTGTCCAGAAAACAACACGACGGGTGGAAGAATTTTGGTTGGAACATCAGGGAATGAAATGTTCTCGAAATGTGACGGACACTCTTACCTGGACTGTCCAAGGATCGACGCCAGCTATGTGCCGTCCGAGGTTCTGCAACCAAGATTCCATGGAATGTAAAAAACGAACTGCACGTGGACCAATTACTCGACGGGTCATGTCTGATCTGTAATAAGCAATGCTTTTAGTCACAACGAACTGCATCACAACGACTATAATGGAAATGGGAAATGGACACGCTTATGTATTAATCACGTTGTTATACAACGATGTTACTGTGATCAAAAAGCCCTTACCACGACGATACTAACCTGTAAAAAATTATTGTGCAGCAGATGAATATGAACTGTAATAACGACACGATGTGTATAGGTCAACGCACCTGAAACATACGGACATTTTTCTTTGAAGTATTTCAAAACAATACTATGTAACTAAGAACATTCAACAATCTAAGTTGTATTGTGTTATAACAAATATTGTAAATTTAAAACTAAGTTACCTGTCATAGAATGTAGTCTTCATATGCAATCTTGGTTGAATATTTTCTTTGTGCAACGACTGAGAAACGCGCGCACACGAACAATATGAACTGCAATACTGTGCCGCGTGATCTAACTGTACGATATAACGGCAGTGCCGGAGTCACACAGACGCTTCTGCGCATGCGCGCACTCTATCTGCCAACATAAGAACTTTTACGGCGCACCCGCGTCATTCAAATTTTGTATATAATGTGTATAATGTAGGTCATGTAAATAGTTGTAGATAACTTAGATTTTCTTGTGCCTTTAGGTGAATTGCTCGCCTGCAGGTGTGTCCTTTAGCCTCGCAATTCAGGGGGCAATATAAAGGCACATTTGCATGCCGAGCGTGAGCTTCCTCGGAAACTCGAAATATTAATTAAATAAATAATCAGTGACAAATAAATAAAGCCTACGGCACACAACTGCAGCGCTGTGTCGCTGATAAAACAAAAGCACAATTACGTTACTCTTATGTTTGATTAGAAAGAGGGAGAGAGCTCTGGTAGAAGTGGTGCGAGAAGCACGTATTTTATTCTATTGTCTGGCACACCGCCATATTTCATGTTATAGAAGAATACTGCGAGTTGCAACCAGACTAGGCACTCGATTCTGTAAAGAATTTATATTTATAAAAGTAAGTAGGATTATGAACTGTAGGTTTATTCATTGAATATATCTGATTTAACTAACTGTGTAACTTTTTTATGTTTAGTAGACAATCACCTTTGTACGACATAATGGCATGGCTGGCAAATTATTGAAATATTGAGATTTAGATTATGAGTCAGCACCTACCGCAGCAGTCTTTGGAAACGATTTATTTACGAAGTCCGATTATTTCAGTTTTATTTCACGGTCAACTACGAGTAACATTGCCTTTACGAAAAAGCCATTGCCAAGCGTCTGATACCGAATAATTAAACGTCCACGTTCCAGATAAGCAAATATCAATTACAATTACAATCACCATCATACAGATAGAATAATTAATATTTAAACAATATTTTTTATTTTATTTATTTTATAGTTCCTCGATTTAGAAAGAGAAGGCATAGAACCTATAGTGTTTCATAGCGACGCAATTTCTTAGTTAATTCTTCATTGTGAGGGATCGACGGATGCAATAAACAAGGAATAGTGCATCCGAAAAGAGATACTCGCCTCCCATTAGGAGATCCTGTCGTTGCCATAGAAACGTTCCTCGATTTTGAAAGAGAGGTTATAGAACCCATAGTATCTCATAGCGACGCAATTTCTGTGTTAATTCGTCATTGTGAGGGATCGACGGATGCAATAAAGAAGGAATAGTGCATCTGAAAAGAGATACTCGCCTCCCAATATAAGATCCTGTCGTTGCCATAGAAAAGTTCCTCGATTTAGAAAGACAAGGCATAGAACATATAGTATCTCACAGGGACGCAATTTCTGTGTTAATTCGTCATTGTGAGGGATCGACGGATGCAATAAGGAAGGTATAGTGCATCCGAAAAGAGATACTCGCCTCCTAATAGAAGATCCTGTCGTTGCCATAGAAACGTTCCTCGATTTAAAAAGACAAGGCGTAGAACCTATAGTATTTCATAGCGACGCAATTTCTGTGTTAATTCTGCATTGTGTGGGATCGACGGATGCAATAAAGATGGCATACTACATCCGAAAAGAGATACTTGACTCCCAATAGAAGATCCTAACGTTGCCATAGAAACGTTTCTCGATTTAGAAAGAGAAGGCGTAGAACCTATAGTATTTCATAGCGACGCAATTTCTGTGTTAATTCGTTATTGTGAGGGATCGACGGATGCAATAAAGTAGGAATAGTGCATCCTAAAAGAGATACTGGCCTCTTAATAGAAGATCATGTCGTTGCCATAGAAACGTTCCTCGATTTAGAAAGAGAAGGCATAGAACCTATAGTATTTCATAGGGACGCAATTTCTGTGTTAATTCGTCATTGTGAGGGATCGACGGATACAATAAAAAAGGAATAGTCCATCCGAAAAGAGATACTCGCTTCCAAATAGAAGATTCTGTCGTTGCCATAGAAACGTTCCTCGATTTAGAAAGAGAAGGCATAGAACCTATAGTATTTCATAGCGACGCAATTTCTGTGTAAATTCGTCATTGTGATGGATCGACGGATGCAATAAGGTATGAATAGTGCATCCGAAAAGAGATACTCGCCTCTTAATAGAAGATCATGTCGTTGCCATTGAAAAGTTCCTCGATTTAGAAACAGAAGGCATAGAAACTATAGTAATTCATAGCGACGCAAATTTTTGTGTAAATTCGTCATTGTGTGGGTTCGACGGATGCAATAAAGGAAAAATAGTGAATCTGAAAAGAGAAACTCGCCTCGCAATTGAAGATCCTGTCGTTGCCATAGAAACGTTCCTCGATTTAGAAAGAGAAAGCATAGAACCTATAGTATTTCATAGCGTCGCAATTTCTGTGTTAATTCTGCATTGTGTGGGATCGACGGATGCAATAAAGAAGGTATACTACATCCGAAAAGAGATATTTGACTCCCAATAGAAGATCCTAACGTTGCCATAGAAACGTTCCTCGATTTAGAAAGAGAAGGCATAGAACCTATAGTATTTCATTGCGACGCAATTTCTGTGTTATTTCGTCGTTGTGAGGGATCGACGGATGCAATAAAGAAGGAATACTGCAACCGAAAAGTGATACTCGCCTCCCAATATAGTATCCTGTCATTGCCATATAAACGTTCCTCGATTTAGAAAGAGAAAGCATAGAAACTATAGTATTTCAAAGCGACGCAATTTCTGTGTTAATTCGTCATTGTGAGGGATCGACGTATGCAATAAAGAAGGAATAGTGCATCCGAAAAGAGATACTCTCTTCCCAATAGAAGTTCCTGTCGTTGCCATAGAAACGTTCTATAAAGGCACATTTGCATGCCGAGCGTGAGCTTCCTCGGAAACTCGAAATATTAATTAAATAAATAATCAGTGACAAATAAATAAAGCCTACGGCACACAACTGCAGCGCTGTGTCGCTGATAAAACAAAAGCACAATTACGTTACTCTTATGTTTGATTAGAAAGAGGGAGAGAGCTCTGGTAGAAGTGGTGCGAGAAGCACGTATTTTATTCTATTGTCTGGCACACCGCCATATTTCATGTTATAGAAGAATACTGCGAGTTGCAACCAGACTAGGCACTCGATTCTGTAAAGAATTTATATTTATAAAAGTAAGTAGGATTATGAACTGTAGGTTTATTCATTGAATATATCTGATTTAACTAACTGTGTAACTTTTTTATGTTTAGTAGACAATCACCTTTGTACGACATAATGGCATGGCTGGCAAATTATTGAAATATTGAGATTTAGATTATGAGTCCGCACCTACCGCAGCAGTCTTTGGAAACGATTTATTTACGAAGTCCGATTATTTCAGTTTTATTTCACGGTCAACTACGAGTAACATTGCCTTTACGAAAAAGCCATTGCCAAGCGTCTGATACCGAATAAATAAACGTCCACGTTCCAGATAAGCAAATATCAATTACAATTACAATCACCATCATACAGATAGAATAATTAATATTTAAACAATATTTTTTATTTTATTTATTTTATAGTTCCTCGATTTAGAAAGAGAAGGCATAGAACCTATAGTGTTTCATAGCGACGCAATTTCTTAGTTAATTCTTCATTGTGAGGGATCGACGGATGCAATAAACAAGGAATAGTGCATCCGAAAAGAGATACTCGCCTCCCATTAGGAGATCCTGTCGTTGCCATAGAAACGTTCCTCGATTTTGAAAGAGAGGTTATAGAACCCATAGTATCTCATAGCGACGCAATTTCTGTGTTAATTCGTCATTGTGAGGGATCGACGGATGCAATAAAGAAGGAATAGTGCATCTGAAAAGAGATACTCGCCTCCCAATATAAGATCCTGTCGTTGCCATAGAAATGTTCCTCGATTTAGAAAGACAAGGCATAGAACATATAGTATCTCACAGGGACGCAATTTCTGTGTTAATTCGTCATTGTGAGGGATCGACGGATGCAATAAGGAAGGTATAGTGCATCCGAAAAGAGATACTCGCCTCCCAATAGAAGATCCTGTCGTTGCCATAGAAACGTTCCTCGATTTAAAAAGACAAGGCGTAGAACCTATAGTATTTCATAGCGACGCAATTTCTGTGTTAATTCTGCATTGTGTGGGATCGACGGATGCAATAAAGATGGCATACTACATCCGAAAAGAGATACTTGACTCCCAATAGAAGATCCTAACGTTGCCATAGAAACGTTTCTCGATTTAGAAAGAGAAGGCGTAGAACCTATAGTATTTCATAGCGACGCAATTTCTGTGTTAATTCGTTATTGTGAGGGATCGACGGATGCAATAAAGTAGGAATAGTGCATCCTAAAAGAGATACTGGGCTCTTAATAGAAGATCATGTCGTTGCCATAGAAACGTTCCTCGATTTAGAAAGAGAAGGCATAGAACCTATAGTATTTCATAGGGACGCAATTTCTGTGTTAATTCGTCATTGTGAGGGATCGACGGATACAATAAAAAAGGAATAGTCCATCCGAAAAGAGATACTCGCTTCCAAATAGAAGATTCTGTCGTTGCCATAGAAACGTTCCTCGATTTAGAAAGAGAAGGCATAGAACCTATAGTATTTCATAGCGACGCAATTTCTGTGTAAATTCGTCATTGTGATGGATCGACGGATGCAATAAGGTATGAATAGTGCATCCGAAAAGAGATACTCGCCTCTTAATAGAAGATCATGTCGTTGCCATTGAAAAGTTCCTCGATTTAGAAACAGAAGGCATAGAAACTATAGTAATTCATAGCGACGCAAATTTTTGTGTAAATTCGTCATTGTGTGGGTTCGACGGATGCAATAAAGGAAAAATAGTGAATCTGAAAAGAGAAACTCGCCTCGCAATTGAAGATCCTGTCGTTGCCATAGAAACGTTCCTCGATTTAGAAAGAGAAAGCATAGAACCTATAGTATTTCATAGCGTCGCAATTTCTGTGTTAATTCTGCATTGTGTGGGATCGACGGATGCAATAAAGAAGGTATACTACATCCGAAAAGAGATATTTGACTCCCAATAGAAGATCCTAACGTTGCCATAGAAACGTTCCTCGATTTAGAAAGAGAAGGCATAGAACCTATAGTATTTCATTGCGACGCAATTTCTGTGTTATTTCGTCGTTGTGAGGGATCGACGGATGCAATAAAGAAGGAATACTGCAACCGAAAAGTGATACTCGCCTCCCAATATAGTATCCTGTCATTGCCATATAAACGTTCCTCGATTTAGAAAGAGAAAGCATAGAAACTATAGAATTTCAAAGCGACGCAATTTCTGTGTTAATTCGTCATTGTGAGGGATCGACGTATGCAATAAAGAAGGAATAGTGCATCCGAAAAGAGATACTCTCTTCCCAATAGAAGGTCCTGTCGTTGCCATAGAAACGTTCTATAAAGGCACATTTGCATGCCGAGCGTGAGCTTCCTCGGAAACTCGAAATATTAATTAAATAAATAATCAGTGACAAATAAATAAAGCCTATGGCACACAACTGCAGCGCTGTGTCGCTGATAAAACAAAAGCACAATTACGTTACTCTTATGTTTGATTAGAAAGAGGGAGAGAGCTCTGGTAGAAGTGGTGCGAGAAGCACGTATTTTATTCTATTGTCTGGCACACCGCCATATTTCATGTTATAGAAGAATACTGCGAGTTGCAACCAGACTAGGCACTCGAATCTGTAAAGAATTTATATTTATAAAAGTAAGTAGGATTATGAACTGTAGGTTTATTCATTGAATATATCTGATTTAACTAACTGTGTAACTTTTTTATGTTTAGTAGACAATCACCTTTGTACGACGTAATGGCATGGCTGGCAAATTATTGAAATATTGAGATTTAGATTATGAGTCCGCACCTGCCGCAGCAGTCTTTGGAAACGATTTATTTACGAAGTCCGATTATTTCAGTTTTATTTCACGGTCAACTACGAGTAACATTGCCTTTACGAAAAAGCCATTGCCAAGCGTCTGATACCGAATAATTAAACGTCCACGTTCCAGATAAGCAAATATCAATTACAATTACAATCACCATCATACAGATAGAATAATTAATATTTAAACAATATTGTTTATTTTATTTATTTTATATTGGCGACTGCGTGTCGGTCTTGTTATTTTGTCATTTGTTACATTGTTCTCTTTGTTTCATGTGAAAAATCAACTTTCTGGACCTGGACGTGAATGTATGAGAGATAACAAAAAAAAATCTGAAGATATTTTCCAATTCTAAAATTTTGCTGGAAGACGCAATGAAACTTCCAGCAAAATAAGGTAAGACGCAGCATCTTTGCATTAGCAGGCTTGACCAGACGTATAATTCAGTGTATTAGCTTTTCAGTAGATTCTGTAGTGTTTCTTTCGTGCATAACAGTTTTCAGTGATAAATTTCATTCTCAGTACTTTTCCTTAAACAATAACGTATGCAACAATACCAATACACGAGTGTACAATATGGCCGACTTCTGTACGATACATAGTAACATGGACAGCAGCCATTACCAATAATATCAAATTCAGTTTATATTTTTAAATTAACAGACAGCCATTGTTGCTACGAGCGATTCATGCTCAACTGCATTTTATTTTAAAATCAGTGTCAAATATTTTCTTGAAACATATATCACGTGTGGCATGGTAATAACTAGAAATCAATACGCAAAAATGGAACAGCAAAGACGTACTATTCAGACGGAATCCGACTCGGACGAGAGACAAATGTTAGAAAATGACTTTACGACAGCAACCGGTAGTGACGATTTATCAAACATTGACGCAAGTGTTGACGGAAATTTTGGCAATAGGCCGTCCACTACAAAAATTTCAAAGTCTCAGTCAGAGCCCATGTTGATGCATGACGTCACGTCTAATGACGCGACGGGGGCACAGACCTTGCAAACAGTAAACATTGCCGACATGTTACAAATGCTAATGAAACAAAACGCAGAAAATATGGCATACATAAGGAAACAGAACGCCGAAAACATGGCAACCTTACAGACACAAAATGACGCAATTAAATCTGACCTCATAGCACTCAAGACAGGTAATGACACTTTATGTTAACGTGTGGAACTTATAGACGCCACACTGACCAAACAGATGACTGAACTCAGTACTAAATTTTCCCAGCTTAATACGAGACAAGAAAAGACTACAACTGACGTAGCACTTTTACAGACACAAGTAAAAAACCTTAATGTCACGTGTGAAGTTCTTACTGAACAAATTCAAACATATCCTTCAGTACATGACAACCTTGAAAAACGAATTACTGACGTACAGAATAAATTTGACAATGTTGAACAACACCTGACTGACATCTTACAATCTGATCCCACAGCTTATTTTCAAAATATTAATAAAGTATTTCATGATTGGGTAGTGAACAAAGACAAACATTTTGATAGATGCTTACGTGAAAATTTACCAACAATTGTGCACGACTCCGTAGCGCAATACATTACTAATAACAAACAGCTGATCAGTGACGCAGTACAATCCGTCACTGCACCCATGAGACATTTCACCGATCGACCACAGTCTGAATGTAACGAAAATATCAGTCAAAACGCACAGTTCAGGAACCAATATACATTCGAGTATGACACACACATACCGCACACGACAAACACACAAGAACAAAACACACCACGACTACAACACATACCACGATGTGCAAACACAAACACAAGCTATTATCATGGTAAACCACAGCAACATTATCGTTATTACTCGCCAGCTGAACATACCAGTAATTACAGTGGAATAAATCCATATCACAATGCGAAGGAAGAAGAAAGCTTAATGAAACACAGGCAATTTCAGATTTTTATCCCAGAAAAACGAACCATTCATCCGGTGATTTTTCTTAAATCTTTTAGTAACGCATTTCCACGCACTTGGAGTGACCGGAAAAAGATTTCATATATTGTCGGATACATCCAAGGCGATGCAGCTGTCTGGGCATACAGTCAAGCTGACGTATGTACCACGTACAGTGAGTTTGAGCGTGCTTTTCTGAACAAATTCTGGTCGCAATCCGTCCAGGAGCGATTCAGAAGACAAATTTTAGAACCTGAAACTTTTAACAGTAAAAATGGCAACTTACGCAGATATTTTGAAAAATACTTGAACATGGGACACTTTTTAGACGAACCAGTCGCAACGCGTGATATACTCCGTGCGCTGAAGGCCAAATTGCCTTTCAACATTAAAGAAAAACTCCTACATATCCCGGATGACGATTCACATTATTTTTTAACAGCCTTAGATTCGGTTGACATGTTACTTGAAGATCAGCGCTTCGCGCGGCAAAACAGCAGCCACAATGTTTACACTAGTGGTATGCAAAACATGCAGGCTTGCCAACTCAATTCTGGCGCGCCCACAGTTGGATACGCGGTACAGCAAAAACAGCAAACTCACATGCCGTCTCAATACGAAAATCAAAATCAACACGCGTATTCCAATACAAACAATAGTTACAACAGTAATAACACTTCATGCGGCAATCCATACAAAAGGCACCGCGGTAATAACTACAACGGTAACAACGGATACAAAGGCAACAACAAAAACACAAACAGAAATAGAAATAATAATAACTACGAGCCAAGACAGCATCAAGGTTGGACTCGTAACGATCAGTACTTTCATTCAAACTCTGCTTTACCACAGCAGCCACCAGGACAAAATTGGAGCATACCTTACGACTGACAGGTAAGTTATAATGCGCAACAGCAACAACAACCGCAAAAGTTTGGAGATCATAATAGGCAATATCCGAATGTGAATATAATAGAAATGACACCTGATGCACAACCTCAATCTGTGTCAGTACCTAGTACATATGCTAATCCAACAAACTAGAAACAGTCACTTCTATGCCCCAGGTCGTGGCTGAAGAATTCTTGGGGGGCGACTTCAATGTTAATCAGTTATTTGACACCACACTTGAACAACAGAATAATGATATGCCGAATAATTCTAAACAAAAATTACCTGTTTTATTTATAAGATACAACTACAATAACAATGTATCAGATGAACTTTTACAAGACAGTACACAATGTCATTCAAGCACGAATGAAATTGTTTTAGCATCTACTACTGGTGTAGTAGGTGGGATTCCAACTACTATTATCCTAGATACAGGTGCAGCTGTGAGCGTTTTGTCTTTTAATTTCTATAAAAAAATGTGTGAATTGGAACCTGTGCCTGAGTTTCCTGCCCAAAACTGTAAAATAACTACTGCACTAGGTAATAAGTCATGTAGGGTTACGAAGCAAGTTTTTGTAAACATTAAAATAGGTAATGGAACCGTACAATGGCCACTCCTGGTTGTACAAAACCTTGTGACAAATTGCATATTAGGAATAGATATTATGAGCGAGAAGGACTCTATTATAGACTTCTCCAAAGGTAAATGTATTTTAAATGATAAAGGCAGTGTAATTATTATTGATTTGGACAGGAGAACTCTAAAGCATGACAAACACTGTACAGGGTACAAGGTTCAGTTAGTACTTGACAATGACATTCAAGATATGCAAACACGCTCATCTGACACAGAGATAATGGACTTGAAAACATTGCTTGATCATAAGATAAGTGAAGCTACAGCTCTCAGTGTACATGAACGTATAAAACTACAGGAAGTGTTATCCAAATATTTACAAGTTTTTACCAAACGATTAGGTGTTATCAACACGTATGTATACAAGATTGAAGTTAAGCCTCACAAGATATTCTACCACAAGACATATAATGTACCGTTATCTCAACGACCTGCTGTGTGGCAAGAATTAAAACAAATGTTAGACTGGAAGGTCATTGAACCATCCACCTCACCTTATTGTAGTCCTCTACTTGTTGTCAAAAAATCAAATGGAAGCATTAGGTTAGTGTTAGATGCACGAGCAATTAATGAAATAATTTTACCGGTTCACACAAAACCCAAAAATTTAGAAGAGCAATTACAGAAATTTCTAGATGCAAAATATTTTTCCACAATAGATCTCGCTAATTCGTTTTGGCGGGTGGGTATCACTCCTGATTCACGGAAATATACTGCATTTATGTCCAGGGGGCGAACCTATCAGTTTTGTGTTCTACCTTTCGGACTGAATGTCAGCTCTGGGGTATTCATTACAGCCCTGGATACCGTGCTTGGTGACGATTTAGTTGAGAGTCACACACTATGTAGATGATATACTGATAGCTACACAGTCTTGGAAGGAACACATTGACACACTTCAAAGAATTTTAGAAAAATTTGCACAAGCTGGAGTCACAGCCAATCTTAGAAAATCAAAATTTGGTTGCAGTGAGATAAAATATTTAGGACATATCATTAATTCGCAGGGCATACGTCCGGATCCCAGTAAATTAGATGCTATCAGAAACTTTCCTAGCCCTCGAACTAAAATGCAGTTAAAATCATTCCTTGGGCTATGTTCATTTTTCAGACTTTTTTGCCACAACCACTTTAGAACAGTAAACATCTGCTAAATCTACTCAGAAAGAATCAAGTTTGGATCTGGTCGGAACAGTGCCAGAATGACTTTAATACAATTAAACATGCTTTAGTGAGTGCAAACTTATTGAGCCATCCAGATTTCAATTTAGATTTTTGTATGACTTGTGACGCTTCACGAACTGGCTTGGGATGTTGCTTATTTCAAGTTGTAAAGAATAAAGAAAAGGAACAGATAAGAATTATTGGGTTTGCAAGTCGTACTCTAACTGAATGTAAGCGTACATACTCCACTACTGAGTTAGAAACACTTTCCATAGTATGGGCATTCAAGAAATTCAATTATTATTTATTTGGAAAACATACAGTAATTTACACCGATCACCAGGCCCTGACATTTTTGTTAACTTGTAAACTTGTACATCCTAGACTATCACGATGGGCAGTTACACTTCAGAACTACTCTTTTGAAATTAAGTACATAAAAGGTAAGGACAACACCATTGCAGACGCTTTGTCTAGACTTCCACAAGGTATGAATGATACCAACAGTGACTTAGAAAATATAAATGACTACAGGATTCTCTTAATGCAAGACAAGCAGTATCACCAATATTATATTGATATGTGCAGAAACATGGCTAAATTACAAAAATCTGACCCTCACTGGTATAAGATAATAACATTACTGGTAGAAAAACACAATCACCCTTCGACTAAGTATTACAAGTTACACAATGATGTGTTATTTTACCGCCGACATCCAAATGCTACTAACTGGTGTGCATGCATTCCCAAAGAGTCTGAACATAATCTAATTTGGCACACACACTTAGTTTGGGGTCATTATGGGACGAAAAAAGTGTTTGGCAAAGCTCAGCACATACTGTTATTTTAGCAATATGAGAAGAAAAATTTACAGGGAACTGAAAACATGTGTCATATGTCAAAAATCAAAACCTCAGAATTTATCCACAAAAACAGATTTACATTCTATTTTACCTAGTAAACCCCTGGAAATTCTGTGTACTGACATCAGTGGACCGCATCCAGCAAGCTCTGGAGGCGTCAAATATATCTTAGCTTTTTACGATATATTTTCTAAACATGTCAAACTTTATGCTTTAAAATCCGCCACTGCAAGTGCTATAATACGAAGATTCTCAAGTGATTACCTGACGCACGTGGGAAAACCTAAAGCAATTCTGTCAGATAATGCAGCATACTACTCTGGGTACAAATGGAGAAATTTCTTGAAGGACAATAACATTAAAAGTATATTTATTTCGAGGTTTAGTCCACAATGTAACGCGACTGAGAGACTTTTCCGAGAATTAAATCGATTCATGAGGACCTATATTTCATCAAAACATACTAATTGGGTGTCCTACCTAAGTCTTTTCGAAGACGTACACAATAACTTAAATATTTATGATACAAATTACACACCTAACGAGATCATGTTCAATTGCAAACAGAACGATCAGTGGATAGAACCATTACCTAAGTTGTCAGACAAGGAAATCACACCTGAACAAAAAATAAAAGAAGTATTGACTACGCTGACACATCACGCACAGATACGAAACAAACATCACAGAAACATAATAAAAAGAAAACAAAAATTCGAGGTAGGAATGCTTGTACTACTTCGTACTCATCATAAATCTGTAGCACTCAAACGACGCAACGCTAAGTGGCGTCTGCTATATGAAGGACCTTATATAATTGTTAACATACCGCATCCTGGTGCGTATCTGTTACAACATCGTAGAACTAACAAAATTATTGGGCTATACGCACACCGAGATCTTAGAGCATTTCATGCTGAATAATATCAAAGTCATACCCATCAAAATATTGCTAAGCAACTCGAAAAACTCTGTTGTTACAACACAGATAATAAGTAGTGTAGAAATTTTCATTTCAGCGATTCCAGAGTCGCAGTTCAAGGCAGAAGAACTCTTCTTTCAGCGCGCGCCACCACCTGGAAGACGGAATATCAAAATAAAATTTATGATTACGTACCAGTGAATGATATATTAATTTTCCACGGAACATTTGTTATTGTAGGTACCACTGACTTGGTATGACACCTGACGAACCGACAGACGTCATCTGTGAAGCGATCTTTTACTTTGAGAAATAGATTAGACGCCCATCTCTCAACACGAAAAGCATCTATCAGTAGTCAAGGCCACACAGACACTCTACACACACTCACAAAACGCGAGGAATCGAACATTTTCTCTCTCTTACTATTTTGAATATTTATTGAGTAGTGAAAACGCCTGGTCTTGCCTACTGATGTAATGAATGTTGTGTCTAACCTATCTTAATTTCAGATGACATCACGTGACACAATGTAATAACCTATAGCTATGTAATGATGATGCAAACATGTTTATGTGCAACTGTATTATGTTTATGCTAAGAAAATATGTGACGTGTGTATGTATAATCACTTATTTTTTTAACTGATGTATCATGTAACTGTTACTATGTAAAAATTTGAACAAAACGAGTGCCAAAAAGACATTGCATAGTGAACCTCTGTTCACGGACATTAACGAACATTACTAACTCTGCAACTACGCAGAAACCTATGTGAAAGAAACGGTTAATGCCATTCATTATGCAGCGTATCCATGTAAACGCGATGAATGATTTCTTTGATTAATAACTACGAACATTTAGGTGAGCTATATTCAGCAAAAAACTGAAAATGTGAAGGGCATAATTCGTGCATCGTCTAGTGACATTACTACAGTACCTAACTTCAAGATGTTAACTGGATTAAATGGACACAAGGTGCCTGTCCAGAAAACAACACGACGGGTGGAAGAATTTTGGTTGGAACTTCAGGGAATGAAATGTTCTCGAAATGTGACGGACACTCTTACCTGGACTGTCCAAGGATCGACGCCAGCTATGTGCCGTCCGAGGTTCTGCAACCAAGATTCCATGGAATGTAAAAAACGAACTGCACGTGGACCAATTACTCGACGGGTCACGTCTGATCTGTAATAAGCAATGCTTTTAGTCACAACGAACTGCATCACAACGACTATAATGGAAATGGGAAATGGACACGCTTATGTATTAATCACGTTGTTATACAACGATGTTACTGTGATCAAAAAGCCCTTACCACGACGATACTAACCTGTAAAAAATTATTGTGCAGCAGATGAATATGAACTGTAATAACGACACGATGTGTATAGGTCAACGCACCTGAAACATACGGACATTTTTCTTTGAAGTATTTCAAAACAATACTATGTAACTAAGAACATTCAACAATCTAAGTTGTATTGTGTTATAACAAATATTGTAAATTTAAAACTAAGTTACCTGTCATAGAATGTAGTCTTCATATGCAATCTTGGTTGAATATTTTCTTTGTGCAACGACTGAGAAACGCGCGCACACGAACAATATGAACTGCAATACTGTGCCGCGTGATCTAACTGTACGATATAACGGCAGTGCCGGAGTCACACAGACGCTTCTGCGCATGCGCGCACTCTATCTGCCAACATAAGAACTTTTACGGCGCACCCGCGTCATTCAAATTTTGTATATAATGTGTATAATGTAGGTCATGTAAATAGTTGTAGATAACTTAGATTTTCTTGTGCCTTTAGGTGAATTGCTCGCCTGCAGGTGTGTCCTTTAGCCTCGCAATTCAGGGGGCAATATAAAGGCACATTTGCATGCCGAGCGTGAGCTTCCTCGGAAACTCGAAATATTAATTAAATAAATAATCAGTGACAAATAAATAAAGCCTATGGCACACAACTGCAGCGCTGTGTCGCTGATAAAACAAAAGCACAATTACATTACTCTTATGTTTGATTAGAAAGAGGGAGAGAGCTCTGGTAGAAGTGGTGCGAGAAGCACGTATTTTATTCTATTGTCTGGCACACCGCCATATTTCATGTTATAGAAGAATACTGCGAGTTGCAACCAGACTAGGCACTCGATTCTGTAAAGAATTTATATTTATAAAAGTAAGTAGGATTATGAACTGTAGGTTTATTCATTGAATATATCTGATTTAACTAGCTGTGTAACTTTTTTATGTTTAGTAGACAATCACCTTTGTATGACATAATGGCATGGCTGGCAAATTATTGAAATATTGAGATTTAGATTATGAGTCCGCACCTACCGCAGCAGTCTTTGGAAACGATTTATTTACGAAGTCCGATTATTTCAGTTTTATTTCACGGTCAACTACGAGTAACATTGCCTTTACGAAAAAGCCATTGCCAAGCGTCTGATACCGAATAATTAAACGTCCACGTTCCAGATAAGCAAATATCAATTACAATTACAATGACCATCATACAGATAGAATAATTAATATTTAAACAATATTTTTTATTTTATTTATTTTATAGTTCCTCGATTTAGAAAGAGAAGGCATAGAACCTATAGTGTTTCATAGCGACGCAATTTCTTAGTTAATTCTTCATTGTGAGGGATCGACGGATGCAATAAACAAGGAATAGTGCATCCGAAAAGAGATACTCGCCTCCCATTAGGAGATCCTGTCGTTGCCATAGAAACGTTCCTCGATTTTGAAAGAGAGGTTATAGAACCCATAGTATCTCATAGCGACGCAATTTCTGTGTTAATTCGTCATTGTGAGGGATCGACGGATGCAATAAAGAAGGAATAGTGCATCTGAAAAGAGATACTCGCCTCCCAATATAAGATCCTGTCGTTGCCATAGAAAAGTTCCTCGATTTAGAAAGAGAAGGCATAGAACATATAGTATCTCACAGGGACGCAATTTCTGTGTTAATTCGTCATTGTGAGGGATCGACGGATGCAATAAGGAAGGTATAGTGCATCCGAAAAGAGATACTCGCCTCCCAATAGAAGATCCTGTCGTTGCCATAGGAACGTTCCTCGATTTAAAAAGACAAGGCGTAGAACCTATAGTATTTCATAGCGACGCAATTTCTGTGTTAATTCTGCATTGTGTGGAATCGACGGATGCAATAAAGATGGCATACTACATCCGACAAGAGATACTTGACTCCCAATAGAAGATCCTAACGTTGCCATAGAAACGTTCCTCGATTTAGAAAGAAAAGGCATAGAACCTATAGTATTTCATAGCGACGCAATTTCTGTGTTAATTCGTCATTGTGCGGGATCGACGGATGCAATAAAGAAGTAATAGTGCATCCGAAAAGAGATACTCGCCTCCTTATAGAAGATCTGGTCGTTGCCATAGAAACGTTCCCCGATTTAGAAAGAGAAGGCATAGAACCTATAGTATTTCATAGCGACGCAATTTCTGTGTTAATTCGTCGTTGTAAGGGATCGACGGATGCAATAAAGAAGGAACACTGCATCCGAAAAGAGATACTCGCCACCCAATAGAAGATCCTGCCATTGCCATCGAAACGTTCGTCGATTTAGAAAGAGAAGGCATCGAACCTATAGTATTTCATAGCGACGCAATTTCTGTGTTAATTCGTCATTGTGAGGGATCGACAGATGCAAAAAAGAACGAAAACGCGCATCCGAAAAGAGATAATCGCCTCTCAATAGCAGATCCTGTCGTTGCCACAGAAACGTTCCTCGATTTAGAAAGAGAAGGCATAGAGCCTATAGTGTTTCATAGCGACGCAATTTCTGTGTTAATTCGTCATTGTGAGGGATAGACGGATGCAATAAAGCAGGAAAGGTGCATCCGAAAAGAAATACTCGCCTCCCAATATAAGATCCTGTAGTTGCCATAGAAACGTTCCTCGATTTAGAAAGAGAAAGCATTGAACCTATAGTATTTCATAGCGACTCAATTTCTGAGTTAATTTGTCATTGCGAGGGATCGACGGATGCAATAAAGAAGGAATAGTGCATCCGAAAAGAGATACTCGCCTCCCAATAGAAGATCCTGTCGTTGTGATAGAAACGTTCCTCGATTTAGAAAGAGAAGGCATAGAACCTATAGTATTTCATAACGACGCAATTTCTGTGTTAATTCGTCATTGTGATGGACCGACGGATGCAATAAAGTATGAATAGTGCATCCGAAAAGAGATACTCGCCTCTTAATAGAAGATCATGTCGTTGCCATTGAAAAGTTCCTCGATTTAGAAACAGAAGGCATAGAAACTATAGTAATTCATAGCGACACAAATTTTTGTGTAACCCGTCATTGTGTGGGTTCGACGGATGCAATTAAAGAAAAATAATGAATCCGAAAAGAGAAACTCGCCTCGCAATTGAAGATCCTGTCGTTTCCATAGAAACGTTCCTCGATTTAGAAAGAGAAAGCATAGAACCTATAGTATATCATAGCGTCGCTATTTCTGTGTTAATTCTGCATTGTGTGGGATCGACGGATGCAATATAGAAGGTATACTACATGCGAAAAGAGATATTTGACTCCCAATAGAAGACCCTAACGTTGCCATAGAAACGTTCCTCGATTTAGGAAGAGAAGGCATAGAACCTAAAGTATTTCATTGCGACGCAATTTCTGTGTTCTTTCGTCGTTGTGAGGGATCGACGGATGCAATAAAGAAGGAATACTGAAACCAAAAAGTGATACTCGCCTCCCAATATAGGATCCTGTCATTGCCATAGAAACGTTCCTCGATTTAGAAAGAGAAAGCATAGAAACTATAGTATTTCAAAGCGACGCAATATCTGCGTTAATTCGTCATTGTGAGGGATCGACGTATGCAATAAAGAAGGAATAGTGCACCCGAAAAGAGATACTCTCTTCCCAATAGAAGGTCCTGTCGTTGCCATAGAAACGTTCCTCGATTTAGAAAGAGAAGGCATAGAACCTATAGTGTTTCATAGCGACGCAATTTCTTAGTTAATTCGTCATTGTGAGGGTTCAACGGATGCAATAAGGAAGGTATAGTGCATCCGAAAAGAGATACTCGCCTCCCAATAGAAGATCCTGTCGATGCCATAGAAAAGTTCCTCGATTTAGAAAGAGAAGGCATAGAACATATAGTATCTCACAGGGACGCAATTTCTGTGTTAATTCGTCATTGTGAGGGATCGACGGATGCAATAAGGAAGGTATAGTGCATCCGAAAAGAGATACTCGCCTCCCAATAGAAGATCCTGTCGATGCTATAGAAACGTTCCTCGATTTAGAAAGAGAAGGCATAGAACCTATAGTATTTCATAGCGACGCAATATCTGTGTTAATTCGTAGTTGTGAGGGATCGAGGGATGCAATAAAGAAGGAACACTGCATCCGAAAAGAGATACTCGCCTCCCAATAGAAGATCCTGCCATTGCCATCGAAACGTTCCTCGATTTAGAAAGAGAAGGCATCGAACCTATAGTATTTCATAGCGACGCATTTTCTGTGTTAATTCGTCATTGTGATGGATCGACAGATGCAATAAAGAACGAATAGTGCATCCGAAAAGAGATAATCGCCTCCCAATAGCAGATCCTGTCGTTGCCATAGAAACGTTCCTCGATTTAGAAAGAGAAAGCATAGAACCTATAGTGTTTCATAGCGACGCAATTTCTGTGTTAATTCGTCATTGTGAGGGATCGACGGATGCAATAAAGAAGGAATAGTGCATCCGAAATGAAATACTCGCCTCCCAATATAAGATCCTGTAGTTGCCCTAGAAACGTTTCTCGATTTAGAAAGAGCAAACATTGAACCTATAGTATTTCATAGCGCCGCAATTTCTGAGTTAATTTGTCATTGTGAGGGATCGACGGATGCAATAAAGAAGGAATAGTGCATCCGAAAAGAGATACTCGCCCCCAATAGAAGATCCTGTCGTTGCCATAGAAACGTTCCTCGATTTAGAAAGAGAAGGCATAGAACCTATAGTATTTCATAGCGACGCAATTTCTGTGTTAATTCAGCATTGTGCGGGATCGACAGATGCAATAATGAAGGAATACTGCATCCGAAAAGAGATACTCGCCATCCATAAGGAGAACCTGTCGTTGCCATAGAAACGTTCCTCGATTTAGAAAGAGAAGGCATAGAATCTATAGTATTTCATAGCGACGCAATTTCTGTGTTAATTCGTCATTGTGAGGGATCGACGGATGCAATAAAGAAGGAATAGTGCATCCGATAAGAGATACTCCCCTCCCAATAGATGATCCTGTCGTTGCCATAGGAAATTACCTCGATTTGGAAAGAGAAGGCATAGAACCTATAGTATTTCATAGGGACGCAATTTCTGTGTTAAATCGTCATTGTGAGGGATCGACGGATGCAATAAAGAAGGAATAGTGCATCCGAAAAGTGATACTGGTTTCCCAATAGAGGTTCCTGTCGTTGTCATAGAAACGTTCTTCGATTTAGAAAGAGAAAGCATTGAACCTATAGTATTTCATAGCGACGCAATTTCTGAGTTTATTTGTCATTGTGAGGGATCGACGGATGCAATAAAGAAGGAATAGTGCATCCGAAAAGAGATACTCGCCTCCCAATAGAAAATCATGTCGTTGCCATAGAAACGTTCCTCGATTTAGAAAGAGAAGGCATAGAACCTATAGTATTTCATAGCGACGCAATTTCTGTGTTAATTCTGCATTGTGCGGGATCGACGGATGCAATAAAGAAGGAATACTGCATCCGAAAAGAGATACTCGCCATCCATTACGACAACCTGTCGTTGCCATAGAAACGTTCCTCGATTTAGAAAGAGTAGGCATAGAAACTATAGTATTTCATAGCGACGCAATTTCTGTGTTAATTCGTCATTGTGAGGGATCGACGGATGCAATAAAGAAGGAATAGTGCATCCGATAAGAGATACTCCCCTCCCAATAGAAGATCCTGTCGTTGTCATAGAAACGTTCCTCGATTTAGAAAGAGAAGGCATAGAACCTATAGTATTTCATAGCGATGCAATTTCTGTGTTAATTCGTCATTGTGAGGGATCGTCGGATTGAATAAAGAAGGAATAGTGCATCCGCACAGAGATATTTGCCTCCCAATAGAAGATCCTGTCGATGCTATAGAAACGTTCCTCGATTTAGAAAGAGAAGGCATCGAACCTATAGTATTTCATAGCGACGCAATTTCTGTGTTAATTCGTCATTGTGAGGGATCGACGGATGCAATAAAGAAGTAAAAGTGCATCCGAAATGAGATACTCACCTCCCAACATAAGATCCTGTCGTTGTCATAGAAACGATACTCGATTTAGAAAGAGGTGGCATATAACCTATAGTATTTCATAGCGGCGCAATTTCTGTGTTAATTCGTCATTGCGAGGGATCGACGGATACAATAAAGAAGGAATAGTTCATCCGAAAAGAGTTACTCGCCTCCCAATAGAAGGTCCGGTCGTTGCCATAGAGACGTTCTTCGATTTAGAAAGAGAAGGCATAGAATTTATAGTATTTCAAAGCGACGCAATTTCTGTGATAATTCGTCATTGTCAGGGATCGACGGATTGAATAAAGAAAGAATAGTGCATCCGAACAGAGATATTCACCTCCCAATAGAAGATCCTGTCGTTGCTATAGAAACGTTCCGTGATTTAGAAAGAGAAGGCATAGAACCTATAGTATTTCATAGCGACGCAATTTCTGTGTTAATTCAGCATTGTGCGGGATCGACAGATGCAATAAAGAAGGAATACTGCATCCGAAAAGAGATACTCGCCATCCATAAGGAGAACCTGTCGTTGCCATAGAAACGTTCCTCGATTTAGAAAGAGAAGGCATAGAATCTATAGTATTTCATAGCGACGCAATTTCTGTGTTAATTCGTCATTGTGAGGGATCGACGGATGCAATAAAGAAGGAATAGTGCATCCGATAAGAGATACTCCCCTCCCAATAGAAGATCCTGTCGTTGCCATAGGAAATTACCTCGATTTGGAAAGAGAAGGCATAGAACCTATAGTATTTCATAGGGACGCAATTTCTGTGTTAATTCGTCATTGTGAGGGATCGACGGATGCAATAAAGAAGGAATAGTGCATCCGAAAAGTGATACTCGTTTCCCAATAGAGGTTCCTGTCGTTGTCATAGAAACGTTCTTCGATTTAGAAAGAGAAAGCATTGAACCTATAGTATTTCATAGCGACGCAATTTCTGAGTTAATTTGTCATTGTGAGGGATCGACGGATGCAATAAAGAAGGAATAGTGCATCCGAAAAGAGATACTCGCCTCCCAATAGAAAATCCTGTCGTTGCCATAGAAACGTTCCTCGATTTAGAAAGAGAAGGCATAGAACCTATAGTATTTCATAGCGACGCAATTTCTGTGTTAATTCTGCATTGTGCGGGATCGACGGATGCAATAAAGAAGGAATACTGCATCCGAAAAGAGATACTCGCCATCCATTACGAGAACCTGTCGTTGCCATAGAAACGTTCCTCGATTTAGAAAGAGTAGGCATAGAAACTATAGTATTTCATAGCGACGCAATTTCTGTGTTAATTCGTCATTGTGAGGGATCGACGGATGCAATAAAGAAGGAATAGTGCATCCGATAAGAGATACTCCCCTCCCAATAGAAGATCCTGTCGTTGCCATAGGAAATTACCTCGATTTGGAAAGAGAAGGCATAGAACCTATAGTATTTCATAGGGACGCAATTTCTGTGTTAATTCGTCATTGTGAGGGATCGACGGATGCAATAAAGAAGGAATAGTGCATCCGAAAAGTGATACTCGCCTCCCAATAGAAGATCCTGTCGTTGTCATAGAAACGTTCCTCGATTTAGAAAGAGAAGGCATAGAACCTATAGTATTTCATAGCGATGCAATTTCTGTGTTAATTCGTCATTGTGAGGGATCGACGGATTGAATAAAGAAGGAATAGTGCATCCGAACAGAGATATTCGCCTCCCAATAGAAGATCCTGTCGATGCTATAGAAACGTTCCTCGATTTAGAAAGAGAAGGCATCGAACCTATAGTATTTCATAGCGACGCAATTTCTGTGTTAATTCGTCATTGTGAGGGATCGACGGATGCAATAAAGAAGTAAAAGTGCATCCGAAATGAGATACTCACCTCCCAACATAAGATCCTGTCGTTGCCATAGAAACGATACTCGATTTAGAAAGAGGTGGCATATAACCTATAGTATTTCATAGCGACGCAATTTCTGTGTTAATTCGTCATTGTGAGGGATCGACGGATACAATAAAGAAGGAATAGTTCATCCGAAAAGAGTTACTCGCCTCCCAATAGAAGGTCCGGTCGTTGCCAAAGAGACGTTCTTCGATTTAGAAAGAGAAGGCCTAGAATTTATAGTATTTCAAAGCGACGCAATTTCTGTGATAATTCGTCATTGTCAGGGATCGACGGATTGAATATAGAAAGAATAGTGCATCCGAACAGAGATATTCACCTCCCAATAGAAGATCCTGTCGTTGCTATAGAAACGTTCCGTGATTTAGAAAGAGAAGGCATAGAACCTATAGGATTTCATAGCGACGCAATTTCTGTGTTAATTCAGCATTGTGCGGGATCGACAGATGCAATAAAGAAGGAATACTGCATCCGAAAAGAGATACTCGCCATCCATAAGGAGAACCTGTCGTTGCCATAGAAACGTTCCTCGATTTAGAAAGAGAAGGCATAGAATCTATAGTATTTCATAGCGACGCAATTTCTGTGTTAATTCGTCATTGTGAGGGATCGACGGATGCAATAAAGAAGGAATAGTGCATCCGATAAGAGATACTCCCCTCCCAATAGAAGATCCTGTCGTTGCCATAGGAAATTACCTCGATTTGGAAAGAGAAGGCATAGAACCTATAGTATTTCATAGGGACGCAATTTCTGTGTTAATTCGTCATTGTGAGGGATCGACGGATGCAATAAAGAAGGAATAGTGCATCCGAAAAGTGATACTCGTTTCCCAATAGAGGTTCCTGTCGTTGTCATAGAAACGTTCTTCGATTTAGAAAGAGAAAGCATTGAACCTATAGTATTTCATAGCGACGCAATTTCTGAGTTAATTTGTCATTGTGAGGGATCGACGGATGCAATAAAGAAGGAATAGTGCATCCGAAAAGAAATACTCGCCTCCCAATAGAAAATCCTGTCGTTGCCATAGAAACGTTCCTCGATTTAGAAAGAGAAGGCATAGAACCTATAGTATTTCATAGCGACGCAATTTCTGTGTTAATTCTGCATTGTGCGGGATCGACGGATGCAATAAAGAAGGAATACTGCATCCGAAAAGAGATACTCGCCATCCATTACGAGAACCTGTCGTTGCCATAGAAACGTTCCTCGATTTAGAAAGAGTAGGCATAGAAACTATAGTATTTCATAGCGACGCAATTTCTGTGTTAATTCGTCATTGTGAGGGATCGACGGATGCAATAAAGAAGGAATAGTGCATCCGATAAGAGATACTCCCCTCCCAATAGAAGATCCTGTCGTTGCCATAGGAAATTACCTCGATTTGGAAAGAGAAGGCATAGAACCTATAGTATTTCATAGGGACGCAATTTCTGTGTTAATTCGTCATTGTGAGGGATCGACGGATGCAATAAAGAAGGAATAGTGCATCCGAAAAGTGATACTCGCCTCCCAATAGAAGATCCTGTCGTTGTCATAGAAACGTTCCTCGATTTAGAAAGAGAAGGCATAGAACCTATAGTATTTCATAGCGATGCAATTTCTGTGTTAATTCGTCATTGTGAGGGATCGACGGATTGAATAAAGAAGGAATAGTGCATCCGAACAGAGATATTCGCCTCCCAATAGAAGATCCTGTCGATGCTATAGAAACGTTCCTCGATTTAGAAAGAGAAGGCATCGAACCTATAGTATTTCATAGCGACGCAATTTCTGTGTTAATTCGTCATTGTGAGGGATCGACGGATGCAATAAAGAAGGAATAGTGCATCTGAAAAGAGATACTCGCCTCCCAATATAAGATCCTGTCGTTGCCATAGAAAAGTTCCTCGATTTAGAAAGAGAAGGCATAGAACATACAGTATCTCACAGGGACGCAATTTCTGTGTTAATTCGTCATTGTGAGGGATCGACGGATGCAATAAGGAAGGTATAGTGCATCCGAAAAGAGATACTCGCCTCCCAATAGAAGATCCTGTCGTTGCCATAGGAACGTTCCTCGATTTAAAAAGACAAGGCGTAGAACCTATAGTATTTCATAGCGACGCAATTTCTGTGTTAATTCTGCATTGTGTGGGATCGACGGATGCAATAAAGATGGCATACTACATCCGAAAAGAGATACTTGACTCCCAATAGAAGATCCTAACGTTGCCATAGAAACGTTCCTCGATTTAGAAAGAAAAGGCATAGAACCTATAGTATTTCATAGCGACGCAATTTCTGAGTTAATTTGTCATTGTGAGGGATCGACGGATGCAATAAAGAAGGAATAGTGCATCCGAAAAGAAATACTCGCCTCCCAATAGAAAATCCTGTCGTTGCCATAGAAACGTTCCTCGATTTAGAAAGAGAAGGCATAGAACCTATAGTATTTCATAGCGACGCAATTTCTGTGTTAATTCTGCATTGTGCGGGATCGACGGATGCAATAAAGAAGGAATACTGCATCCGAAAAGAGATACTCGCCATCCATTACGAGAACCTGTCGTTGCCATAGAAACGTTCCTCGATTTAGAAAGAGTAGGCATAGAAACTATAGTATTTCATAGCGACGCAATTTCTGTGTTAATTCGTCATTGTGAGGGATCGACGGATGCAATAAAGAAGGAATAGTGCATCCGATAAGAGATACTCCCCTCCCAATAGAAGATCCTGTCGTTGTCATAGAAACGTTCCTCGATTTAGAAAGAGAAGGCATAGAACCTATAGTATTTCATAGCGATGCAATTTCTGTGTTAATTCGTCATTGTGAGGGATCGTCGGATTGAATAAAGAAGGAATAGTGCATCCGCACAGAGATATTCGCCTCCCAATAGAAGATCCTGTCGATGCTATAGAAACGTTCCTCGATTTAGAAAGAGAAGGCATCGAACCTATAGTATTTCATAGCGACGCAATTTCTGTGTTAATTCGTCATTGTGAGGGATCGACGGATGCAATAAAGAAGTAAAAGTGCATCCGAAATGAGATACTCACCTCCCAACATAAGATACTGTCGTTGTCATAGAAACGATACTCGATTTAGAAAGAGGTGGCATATAACCTATAGTATTTCATAGCGACGCAATTTCTGTGTTAATTCGTCATTGCGAGGGATCGACGGATACAATAAAGAAGGAATAGTTCATCCGAAAAGAGTTACTCGCCTCCCAATAGAAGGTCCGGTCGTTGCCATAGAGACGTTCTTCGATTTAGAAAGAGAAGGCATAGAATTTATAGTATTTCAAAGCGACGCAATTTCTGTGATAATTCGTCATTGTCAGGGATCGACGGATTGAATAAAGAAAGAATAGTGCATCCGAACAGAGATATTCACCTCCCAATAGAAGATCCTGTCGTTGCTATAGAAACGTTCCGTGATTTAGAAAGAGAAGGCATAGAACCTATAGTATTTCATAGCGACGCAATTTCTGTGTTAATTCAGCATTGTGCGGGATCGACAGATGCAATAAAGAAGGAATACTGCATCCGAAAAGAGATACTCGCCATCCATAAGGAGAACCTGTCGTTGCCATAGAAACGTTCCTCGATTTAGAAAGAGAAGGCATAGAATCTATAGTATTTCATAGCGACGCAATTTCTGTGTTAATTCGTCATTGTGAGGGATCGACGGATGCAATAAAGAAGGAATAGTGCATCCGATAAGAGATACTCCCCTCCCAATAGAAGATCCTGTCGTTGCCATAGGAAATTACCTCGATTTGGAAAGAGAAGGCATAGAACCTATAGTATTTCATAGGGACGCAATTTCTGTGTTAATTCGTCATTGTGAGGGATCGACGGATGCAATAAAGAAGGAATAGTGCATCCGAAAAGTGATACTCGTTTCCCAATAGAGGTTCCTGTCGTTGTCATAGAAACGTTCTTCGATTTAGAAAGAGAAAGCATTGAACCTATAGTATTTCATAGCGACGCAATTTCTGAGTTAATTTGTCATTGTGAGGGATCGACGGATGCAATAAAGAAGGAATAGTGCATCCGAAAAGAGATACTCGCCTCCCAATAGAAAATCCTGTCGTTGCCATAGAAACGTTCCTCGATTTAGAAAGAGAAGGCATAGAACCTATAGTATTTCATAGCGACGCAATTTCTGTGTTAATTCTGCATTGTGCGGGATCGACGGATGCAATAAAGAAGGAATACTGCATCCGAAAAGAGATACTCGCCATCCATTACGAGAACCTGTCGTTGCCATAGAAACGTTCCTCGATTTTGAAAGAGTAGGCATAGAAACTATAGTATTTCATAGCGACGCAATTTCTGTGTTAATTCGTCATTGTGAGGGATCGACGGATGCAATAAAGAAGGAATAGTGCATCCGATAAGAGATACTCCCCTCCCAATAGAAGATCCTGTCGTTGCCATAGGAAATTACCTCGATTTGGAAAGAGAAGGCATAGAACCTATAGTATTTCATAGGGACGCAATTTCTGTGTTAATTCGTCATTGTGAGGGATCGACGGATGCAATAAAGAAGGAATAGTGCATCCGAAAAGAGATACTCGCCTCCCAATAGAAAATCCTGTCGTTGCCATAGAAACGTTCCTCGATTTAGAAAGAGAAGGCATAGAACCTATAGTATTTCATAGGGACGCAATTTCTGTGTTAATTCGTCATTGTGAGGGATCGACGGATGCAATAAAGAAGGAATAGTGCATCCGAAAAGTGATACTCGTTTCCCAATAGAGGTTCCTGTCGTTGTCATAGAAACGTTCTTCGATTTAGAAAGAGAAAGCATTGAACCTATAGTATTTCATAGCGACGCAATTTCTGAGTTAATTTGTCATTGTGAGGGATCGACGGATGCAATAAAGAAGGAATAGTGCATCCGAAAAGAAATACTCGCCTCCCAATAGAAAATCCTGTCGTTGCCATAGAAACGTTCCTCGATTTAGAAAGAGAAGGCATAGAACCTATAGTATTTCATAGCGACGCAATTTCTGTGTTAATTCTGCATTGTGCGGGATCGACGGATGCAATAAAGAAGGAATACTGCATCCGAAAAGAGATACTCGCCATCCATTACGAGAACCTGTCGTTGCCATAGAAACGTTCCTCGATTTAGAAAGAGTAGGCATAGAAACTATAGTATTTCATAGCGACGCAATTTCTGTGTTAATTCGTCATTGTGAGGGATCGACGGATGCAATAAAGAAGGAATAGTGCATCCGATAAGAGATACTCCCCTCCCAATAGAAGATCCTGTCGTTGCCATAGGAAATTACATCGATTTGGAAAGAGAAGGCATAGAACCTATAGTATTTCATAGGGACGCAATTTCTGTGTTAATTCGTCATTGTGAGGGATCGACGGATGCAATAAAGAAGGAATAGTGCATCCGAAAAGTGATACTCGCCTCCCAATAGAAGATCCTGTCGTTGTCATAGAAACGTTCCTCGATTTAGAAAGAGAAGGCATAGAACCTATAGTATTTCATAGCGATGCAATTTCTGTGTTAATTCGTCATTGTGAGGGATCGACGGATTGAATAAAGAAGGAATAGTGCATCCGAACAGAGATATTCGCCTCCCAATAGAAGATCCTGTCGATGCTATAGAAACGTTCCTCGATTTAGAAAGAGAAGTCATAGAATACCTATAGTATTTCATAGCGACGCAATTTCTGTGTTAGTTCGTCGCTGTGAGGGAACGACGGATGCAATAAAGAAGGAATAGTGCATCCGATAAGAGATACTCCCCTCCCAATAGAAAATCCTGTCGTTGCCATAGGAAATTACCTCGATTTGGAAAGAGAAGGCATAGAACCTATAGTATTTCATAGGGACGCAAATTCTGTGTTAATTCGTCATTGTGAGGGATCGACGTATGCAATAAAGAAGGAATAGTGCACCCGAAAAGAGATACTCTCTTCCCAATATAAGATCCTGTCGTTGCCATAGTAAAGTTCCTCGATTTAGAAAGAGAAGGCATAGAACATATAGTATCTCACAGGGACGCAATTTCTGTGTTAATTCGTCATTGTGAGGGATCGACGGACGCAATAAGGAAGGTATAGTGCATCCGAAAAGAGATACTCGCCTCCCAATAGAAGATCCTGCCATTGCCAACGAAACGTTCCTCGATTTAGAAAGAGAAGGCATCGAACCTATAGTATTTCATAGCGACGCAATTTCTGTGTTAATTCGTCATTGTGATGGACCGACGGATGCAATAAGGAAGGTATAGTGCATCCGAAAAGAGATACTCGCCTCTTAATAGAAGATCATGTCGTTGCCATTGAAAAGTTCCTCGATTTAGAAACAGAAGGCATAGAAACTATAGTAATTCATAGCGACACAAATTTTTGTGTAACCCGTCATTGTGTGGGTTCGACGGATGCAATTAAGGAAAAATAATGAATCCGAAAAGAGAGACTCGCCTCGCAATTGAAGATCCTGTCGTTTCCATACAAACGTTCCTCGATTTAGAAAGAGAAAGCATAGAACCTATAGTATTTCATAGCGTCGCTATTTCTGTGTTAATTCTGCATTGTGTGGGATCGACGGATGCAATAAAGAAGGAATACCACATCCGAAAAGAGATATTTGACTCCCAATAGAAGACCCTAACGTTGCCATAGAAACGTTCCTCGATTTAGGAAGAGAAGGCATAGAACCTAAAGTATTTCATTGCGACGCAATTTCTGTGTTCTTTCGTCGTTGTGAGGGATCGACGGATGCAATAAAGAAGGAATACTGAAACCAAAAAGTGATACTCGCCTCCCAATATAGGATCCTGTCATTGCCATAGAAACGTTCCTCGATTTAGAAAGAGAAAGCATAGAAACAATAGTATTTCAAAGCGACGCAATTTCTGTGTTAATTCGTCATTGTGAGGGATCGACGTATGCAATAAAGAAGGAATAGTGCACCCGAAAAGAGATACTCTCTTCCCAATAGAAGGTCCTGTCGTTGCCATAGAAACGTTCCTCGATTTAGAAAGAGAAGGCATAGAACCTATAGTGTTTCATAGCGACGCAATTTCTTAGTTAATTCGTCATTGTGAGGGTTCGACGGATGCAATAAGGAAAGTATAGTGCATCCGAAAAGAGATACTCGCCTCCCAATAGAAGATCCTGTCGATGCCATAGAAAAGTTCCTCGATTTAGAAAGAGAAGGCATAGAACATATAGTATCTCACAGGGACGCAATTTCTGTGTTAATTCGTCATTGTGAGGGATCGACGGATGCAATAAGGAAGGTATAGTGCATCCGAAAAGAGATACTCGCCTCCCAATAGAAGATCCTGTCGATGCTATAGAAACGTTCCTCGATTTAGAAAGAGAAGGCATAGAACCTATAGTATTTCATAGCGACGCAATTTCTGTGTTAATTCGTCGTTGTGAGGGATCGAGGGATGCAATAAAGAAGGAACACTGCATCCGAAAAGAGATACTCGCCTCCCAATAGAAGATCCTGCCATTGCCATCGAAACGTTCCTCGATTTAGAAAGAGAAGGCATCGAACCTATAGTATTTCATAGCGACGCATTTTCTGTGTTAATTCGTCATTGTGAGGGATCGACAGATGCAATAAAGAACGAATAGTGCATCCGAAAAGAGATAATCGCCTCCCAATAGCAGATCCTGTCGTTGCCATAGAAACGTTCCTCGATTTAGAAAGGGAAAGCATAGAACCCATAGTGTTTCATAGCGACGCAATTTCTGTGTTAATTCGTCATTGTGAGGGATCGACGGATGCAATAAAGAAGGAATAGTGCATCCGAAAAGAAATACTCGCCTCCCGATATAAGATTCTGTAGTTGCCCTAGAAACGTTTCTCGATTTAGAAAGAGAAAGCATTGAACCTATAGTATTTCATAGCGCCGCAATTTCTGAGTTAATTTGTCATTGTGAGGGATTGACGGATGCAATAAAGAAGGAATAGTGCATCCGAAAAGAGATACTCGCCTCCCAATAGAAGATCCTGTCGTTGCCATAGAAACGTTCCTCGATTTAGAAAGAGAAGGCATAGAACCTATAGTATTTCATAGCGACGCAATTTCTGTGTTAATTCAGCATTGTGCGGGATCGACGGATGCAATAAAGAAGGAATACTGCATCCGAAAAGAGATACTCGCCATCTATAAGGAGAACCAGTCGTTGCCATAGAAACGTTCCTCGATTTAGAAAGAGAAGGCATAGAAGCTATAGTATTTCATAGCGACGCAATTTCTGTGTTAATTCGTCATTGTGAGGGATCGACGGATGCAATAAAGAAGGAATAGTGCATCCGATAAGAGATACTCCCCTCCCAATAGAAGATCCTGTCGTTGCCATAGGAAATTACCTCGATTTGGAAAGAGAAGGCATAGAACCTATAGTATTTCATAGGGACGCAATTTCTGTGTTAATTCGTCATTGTGAGGGATCGACGGATGCAATAAAGAAGGAATAGTGCATCCGAAAAGTGATACTCGTTTCCCAATAGAGGTTCCTGTCGTTGTCATAGAAACGTTCTTCGATTTAGAAAGAGAAAGCATTGAACCTATAGTATTTCATAGCGACGCAATTTCTGAGTTAATTTGTCATTGTGAGGGATCGACGGATGCAATAAAGGAGGAATAGTGCATCCGAAAAGAGATACTCGCCTCCCAATAGAAAATCCTGTCGTTGCCATAGAAACGTTCCTCGATTTAGAAAGAGAAGGCATAGAACCTATAGTATTTCATAGCGACGCAATTTCTGTGTTAATTCTGCATTGTGCGGGATCGACGGATGCAATAAAGAAGGAATACTGCATCCGAAAAGAGATACTCGCCATCCATTACGAGAACCTTTCGTTGCCATAGAAACGTTCCTCGATTTAGAAAGAGAAGGCATAGAAACTATAGTATTTCATAGCGACGCAATTTCTGTGTTAATTCGTCATTGTGAGGGATCGACGGATGCAATAAAGAAGGAATAGTGCATCCGATAAGAGATACTCCCCTCCCAATAGAAGATCCTGTCGTTGCCATCGGAAATTACCTCGATTTGGAAAGAGAAGGCATAGAACCTATAGTATTTCATAGGGACGCAATTTCTGTGTTAATTCGTCATTGTGAGGGATCGACGGATGCAATAAAGAAGGAATAGTGCATCCGAAAAGTGATACTCGCCTCCCAATAGAAGATCCTGTCGTTGTCATAGAAACGTTCCTCGATTTAGAAAGAGAAGGCATAGAACCTATAGTATTTCATAGCGACGCAATTTCTGTGTTAATTCGTCATTGTGAGGGATCGACGGATTGAATAAAGAAGGAATAGTGCATCCGAACAGAGATATTCGCCTCCCAATAGAAGATCCTCTCGATGCTATAGAAACGTTCCTCGATTTAGAAAGAGAAGGCATCGAACCTATAGTATTTCATAGCGACGCAATTTCTGTGTTAATTCGTCATTGTGAGGGATCGACGGATGCAATAAAGAAGTAAAAGTGCATCCGAAATGAGATACTGACCTCCCAACATAAGATCCTGTCGTTGCCATAGAAACGATACTCGATTTCGAAAGAGGTGGCATATAACCTATAGTATTTCATAGCGACACAATTTCTGTGTTAATTCGTTATTGTGAGGGTTCGACGGATACAATAAAGAAGGAATAGTTCATCCGAAAAGAGTTACTCGCCTCCCAATAGAAGGTCCGGTCGTTGCCATAGAGACGTTCTTCGATTTAGAAAGAGAAGGCATAGAATTTATAGTATTTCAAAGCCACGCAATTTCAGTGATAATTCGTCATTGTCAGGGATCGACGGATTAAATAAAGAAAGATTAGTGCATCCGAACAGAGATATTCACCTCCCAATAG
Organism: Schistocerca cancellata; assembly: GCF_023864275.1. Classification (NCBI taxonomy): domain Eukaryota; kingdom Metazoa; phylum Arthropoda; class Insecta; order Orthoptera; family Acrididae; genus Schistocerca; species Schistocerca cancellata. The sequence goes on along the minus strand of NW_026046791.1, from coordinate 4,178,354 downwards.
AAGATCCTGCCGTTGCTATAGAAACGTTCCGTGATTTAGAAAGAGAAGGCATCGAACCTATAGTATTTCATAGCGACGCAATTTCTGTGTTAATTCAGCATTGTGCGGGATCGACGGAAGCAATAAAGAAGGAATACTGCATCCGAAAAGAGATACTCGCCATCCATTAGGAGAACCTGTCGTTGCCATAGAAACGTTCCTCGATTTAGAAAGAGAAGGCATAGAAACTATAGTATTTCATAGCGACGCAATTTCTGTGTTAGTTCGTCGCTGTGAGGGATCGACGGATGCAATAAAGAAGGAATAGTGCATCCGATAAGAGATACTCCCCTCCCAATAGAAAATCCTGTCGTTGCCATAGGAAATTACCTCGATTTGGAAAGAGAAGGCGTAGAACCTATAGTATTTCATAGGGACGCAAATTCTGTGTTAATTCGTCATTGTGAGGGATCGACGTATGCAATAAAGAAGGAATAGTGCACCCGAAAAGAGATACTCTCTTCCCAATATAAGATCCTGTCGTTGCCATAGAAAAGTTCCTCGATTTAGAAAGAGAAGGCATAGAACATATAGTATCTCACAGGGACGCAATTTCTGTGTTAATTCGTCATTGTGAGGGATCGACGGATGCAATAAGGAAGGTATAGTGCATCCGAAAAGAGATACTCGCCTCCCAATAGAAGATCCTGCCATTGCCAACGAAACGTTCCTCGATTTAGAAAGAGAAGGCATCGAACCTATAGTATTTCATAGCGACGCATTTTCTGTGTTAATTCGTCATTGTGAGGGATCGACAGATGCAATAAAGAACGAATAGTGCATCCGAAAAGAGATAATCGCCTCCCAATAGCAGATCCTGTCGTTGCCATAGAAACGTTCCTCGATTTAGAAAGAGAAAGCATAGAACATATAGTATCTCACAGGGACGCAATTTCTGTGTTAATTCGTCATTGTGAGGGATCGACGGATGCAATAAGGAAGGTATAGTGCATCCGAAAAGAGATACTCGCCTCCCAATAGAAGATCCTGTCGATGCTATAGAAACGTTCCTCGATTTAGAAAGAGAAGGCATAGAACCTATAGTATTTCATAGCGACGCAATTTCTGTGTTAATTCGTCGTTGTGAGGGATCGAGGGATGCAATAAAGAAGGAACACTGCATCCGAAAAGAGATACTCGCCTCCCAATAGAAGATCCTACCATTGCCATCGAAACGTTCCTTGATTTAGAAAGAGAAGGCATCGAACCTATAGTATTTCATAGCGACGCATTTTCTGTGTTAATTCGTCATTGTGAGGGATCGACAGATGCAATAGAGAACGAATAGTGCATCCGAAAAAAGATAATCGCCTCCCAATAGCAGATCCTGTCGTTGCCATAGAAACGTTCCTCGATTTAGAAAGAGAAAGCATAGAACCTATAGTGTTTCATAGCGACGCAATTTCAGTGTTAATTCGTCATTGTGAGGGATCGACGGATGCAATAAAGAGGGAATACTGCATCCGAAAAGAAATACTCGCCTCCCAATATAAGATCCTGTAGTTGCCATAGAAACGTTTCTCGATTTAGAAAGAGAAAGCATTGAACCTATAGTATTTCATAGCGCCGCAATTTCTGAGTTAATTTGTCATTGTGAGGGATCGACGGATGCAATAAAGAAGGAATAGTGCATCCGAAAAGAGATACTCGCCTCCCAATAGAAGATCCTGTCGTTGCCATAGAAACGTTCCTCGATTTAGAAAGAGAAGGCATAGAACCTATAGTATTTCATAGCGACGCAATTTCTGTGTTAATTCAGCATTGTGCGGGATCGACGGATGCAATAAAGAAGGAATACTGCATCCGAAAAGAGATACTCGCCATCCATAAGGAGAACCTGTCGTTGCCATAGAAACGTTCCTCGATTTAGAAAGAGAAGGCATAGAAGCTATAGTATTTCATAGCGACGCAATTTCTGTGTTAATTCGTCATTGTGAGGGATCGACGGATGCAATAAAGAAGGAATAGTGCATCCGATAAGAGATACTCCCCTCCCAATAGAAGATCCTGTCGTTGCCATAGGAAATTACCTCGATTTGGAAAGAGAAGGCATAGAACCTATAGTATTTCATAGGGAAGCAATTTCTGTGTTAATTCGTCATTGTGAGGGATCGACGGATGCAATAAAGAAGGAATAGTGCATCCGAAAAGTGATACGCGCCTCCCAATAGAAGATCCTGTCGTTGTCATAGAAACGTTCCTCGATTTAGAAAGAGAAGGCATAGAACCTATAGTATTTCATAGCGACGCAATTTCTGTGTTAATTCGTCATTGTGAGGGATCGACGGATTGAATAAAGAAGGAATAGTGCATCCGAACAGAGATATTCGCCTCCCAATAGAAGATCCTGTCGATGCTATCGAAACGTTCCTCGATTTAGAAAGAGAAGGCATCGAACCTATAGTATTTCATAGCGACGCAATTTCTGTGTTAATTCGTCATTGTGAGGGATCGACGGATGCAATAAAGAAGGAATAGTGCATCCGAAAAGAGATACTCGCCTCCCAATAGAAAATCCTGTCGTTGCCATAGAAACGTTCCTCGATTTAGAAAGAGAAGGCATAGAACCTATAGTATTTCATAGCGACGCAATTTCTGTGTTAATTCAGCATTGTGCGGGATCGACGGAAGCAATAAAGAAGGAATACTGCATCCGAAAAGAGATACTCGCCATCCATTAGGAGAACCTGTCGTTGCCATAGAAACGTTCCTCGATTTAGAAAGAGAAGGCATAGAAACTATAGTATTTCATAGCGACGCAATTTCTGTGTTAATTCGTCATTGTGAGGGATCGACGGATGCAATAAAGAAGGAATAGTGCATCCGATAAGAGATACTCCCCTCCCAATAGAAGATCCTGTCGTTGCCATAGGAAATTACCTCGATTTGGAAAGAGAAGGCATAGAACCTATAGTATTTCATAGGGACGCAATTTCATTGTTAATTCGTCATTGTGAGGGATCGACGGATGCAATAAAGAAGGAATAGTGCATCCGAAAAGTGATACTCGCCTCCCAATAGAAGATCCTGTCGTTGTCATAGAAACGTTCCTCGATTTAGAAAGAGAAGGCATAGAACCTATAGTATTTCATAGGGACGCAATTTCTGTGTTAATTCGTCATTGTGAGGGATCGACGGATGCAATAAAGAAGGAATAGTGCATCCGAAAAGTGATACTCGCCTCCCAATAGAAGTTCCTGTCGTTGTCATAGAAACGTTCCTCGATTTAGAAAGAGAAGGCATAGAACATATAGTATCTCACAGGGACGCAATTTCTGTGTTAATTCGTCATTGTGAGGGATCGACGGATGCAATAAGGAAGGTATAGTGCATCCGAAAAGAGATACTCGCCTCCCAATAGAAGATCCTGCCATTGCCAACGAAACGTTCCTCGATTTAGAAAGAGAAGGCATCGAACCTATAGTATTTCATAGCGACGCATTTTCTGTGTTAATTCGTCATTGTGAGGGATCGACAGATGCAATAAAGAACGAATAGTGCATCCGAAAAGAGATAATCGCCTCCCAATAGCAGATCCTGTCGTTGCCATAGAAACGTTCCTCGATTTAGAAAGAGAAAGCATAGAACATATAGTATCTCACAGGGACGGAATTTCTGTGTTAATTCGTCATTGTGAGGGATCGACGGATGCAATAAGGAAGGTATAGTGCATCCGAAAAGAGATACTCGCCTCCCAATAGAACATCCTGTCGATGCTATAGAAACGTTCCTCGATTTAGAAAGAGAAGGCATAGAACCTATAGTATTTTATAGCGACGCAATTTCTGTGTTAATTCGTCGTTGTCAGGGATCGAGGGATGCAATAAAGAAGGAACACTGCATCCGAAAAGAGATACTCGCCTCCCAATAGAAGATCCTGCCATTGCCATCGAAACGTTCCTTGATTTAGAAAGAGAAGGCATCGAACCTGTAGTATTTCATAGCGACGCATTTTCTGTGTTAATTCGTCATTGTGAGGGATCGACAGATGCAATAAAGAACGAATAGTGCATCCGAAAAGAGATAATCGCCTCCCAATAGCAGATCCTGTCGTTGCCATAGAAACGTTCCTCGATTTAGAAAGGGAAACTATAGAACCTATAGTGTTTCATAGCGACGCAATTTCTGTGTTAATTCGTCATTGTGAGGGATCGACGGATGCAATAAAGAAGGAATAGTGCATCCGAAAAGAAATACTCGCCTCCCGATATAAGATCCTGTAGTTGCCCTAGAAACGTTTCTCGATTTAGAAAGAGAAAGCATTGAACCTATAGTATTTCATAGCGCCGCAATTTCTGAGTTAAATTGTCATTGTGAGGGATCGACGGATGCAATAAAGAAGGAATAGTGCATCCGAAAAGAGATACTCGCCTCCCAATAGAAGATCCTGTCGTTGCCATAGAAACGTTCCTCGATTTAGAAAGAGAAGGCATAGAACCTATAGTATTTCATAGCGACGCAATTTCTGTGTTAATTCAGCATTGTGCGGGATCGACGGATGCAATAAAGAAGGAATACTGCATCCGAAAAGAGATACTCGCCATCCATAAGGAGAACCTGTCGTTGCCATAGAAACGTTCCTCGATTTAGAAAGAGAAGGCATAGAAGCTATAGTATTTCATAGCGACGCAATTTCTGTGTTAATTCGTCATTGTGAGGGATCGACGGATGCAATAAAGAAGGAATAGTGCATCCGATAAGAGATACTCCCCTCCCAATAGAAGATCCTGTCGTTGCCATAGGAAATTACCTCGATTTGGAAAGAGAAGGCATAGAACCTATAGCATTTCATAGGGACGCAATTTCTGTGTTAATTCGTCATTGTGAGGGATCGACGGATGCAATAAAGAAGGAATAGTGCATCCGAAAAGTGATACTCGTTTCCCAATAGAGGTTCCTGTCGTTGTCATAGAAACGTTCTTCGATTTAGAAAGAGAAAGCATTGAACCTATAGTATTTCATAGCGACTCAATTTCTGAGTTAATTTGTCATTGTGAGGGATCGACGGATGCAATAAAGAAGGAATAGTGCATCCGAAAAGAGATACTCGCCTCCCAATAGAAAATCCTGTCGTTGCCATAGAAACGTTCCTCGATTTAGAAAGAGAAGGCATAGAACCTATAGTATTTCATAGCGACGCAATTTCTGTGTTAATTCTGCATTGTGCGGGATCGACGGATGCAATAAAGAAGGAATACTGCATCCGAAAAGAGATACTCGCCATCCATTACGAGAACCTGTCGTTGCCATAGAAACGTTCCTCGATTTAGAAAGAGAAGGCATAGAAGCTATAGTATTTCATAGCGACGCAATTTCTGTGTTAATTCGTCATTGTGAGGGATCGACGGATGCAATAAAGAAGGAATAGTGCATCCGATAAGAGATACTCCCCTCCCAATAGAAGATCCTGTCGTTGCCATAGGAAATTACCTCGATTTGGAAAGAGAAGGCATAGAACCTATAGTATTTCATAGGGACGCAATTTCTGTGTTAATTCGTCATTGTGAGGGATCGACGGATGCAATAAAGAAGGAATACTGCATCCGAAAAGTGATACTCGCCTCCCAATAGAAGATCCTGTCGTTGTCATAGAAACGTTCCTCGATTTAGAAAGAGAAGGCATAGAACCTATAGTATTTCATAGGGACGCAATTTCTGTGTTAATTCGTCATTGTGAGGGATCGACGGATGCAATAAAGAAGGAATAGTGCATCCGAAAAGTGATACTCGCCTCCCAATAGAAGTTCCTGTCGTTGTCATAGAAACGTTCCTCGATTTAGAAAGAGAAGGAATAGAACATATAGTATCTCACAGGGACGCAATTTCTGTGTTAATTCGTCATTGTGAGGGATCGACGGATGCAATAAGGAAGGTATAGTGCATCCGAAAAGAGATACTCGCCTCCCAATAGAAGATCCTGCCATTGCCAACGAAACGTTCCTCGATTTAGAAAGAGAAGTCATCGAACCTATAGTATTTCATAGCGACGCATTTTCTGTGTTAATTCGTCATTGTGAGGGATCGACAGATGCAATAAAGAACGAATAGTGCATCCGAAAAGAGATAATCGCCTCCCAATAGCAGATCCTGTCGTTGCCATAGAAACGTTCCTCGATTTAGAAAGAGAAAGCATAGAACATATAGTATCTCACAGGGACGGAATTTCTGTGTTAATTCGTCATTGTGAGGGATCGACGGATGCAATAAGGAAGGTATAGTGCATCCGAAAAGAGATACTCGCCTCCCAATAGAACATCCTGTCGATGCTATAGAAACGTTCCTCGATTTAGAAAGAGAAGGCATAGAACCTATAGTATTTCATAGCGACGCAATTTCTGTGTTAATTCGTCGTTGTGAGGGATCGAGGGATGCAATAAAGAAGGAACACTGCATCCGAAAAGAGATACTCGCCTCCCAATAGAAGATCCTGCCATTGCCATCGAAACGTTCCTTGATTTAGAAAGAGAAGGCATCGAACCTATAGTATTTCATAGCGACGCATTTTCTGTGTTAATTCGTCATTGTGAGGGATCGACAGATGCAATAAAGAACGAATAGTGCATCCGAAAAGAGATAATCGCCTCCCAATAGCAGATCCTGTCGTTGCCATAGAAACGTTCCTCGATTTAGAAAGGGAAAGCATAGAACCTATAGTGTTTCATAGCGACGCAATTTCTGTGTTAATTCGTCATTGTGAGGGATCGACGGATGCAATAAAGAAAGAATAGTGCATCCGAAAAGAAATACTCGCCTCCCGATATAAGATCCTGTAGTTGCCCTAGAAACGTTTCTCGATTTAGAAAGAGAAAGCATTGAACCTATAGTATTTCATAGCGCCGCAATTTCTGAGTTAATTTGTCATTGTGAGGGATCGACGGATGCAATAAAGAAGGAATAGTGCATCCGAAAAGAGATACTCGCCTCCCAATAGAAGATCCTGTCGTTGCCATAGAAACGTTCCTCGATTTAGAAAGAGAAGGCATAGAACCTATAGTATTTCATAGCGACGCAATTTCTGTGTTAATTCAGCATTGTGCGGGATCGACGGATGCAATAAAGAAGGAATACTGCATCCGAAAAGAGATACTCGCCATCCATAAGGAGAACCTGTCGTTGCCATAGAAACGTTCCTCGATTTAGAAAGAGAAGGCATAGAAGCTATAGTATTTCATAGCGACGCAATTTCTGTGTTAATTCGTCATTGTGAGGGATCGACGGATGCAATAAAGAAGGAATAGTGCATCCGAAAAGTGATACTCGTTTCCCAATAGAGGTTCCTGTCGTTGTCATAGAAACGTTCTTCGATTTAGAAAGAGAAAGCATTGAACCTATAGTATTTCATAGCGACTCAATTTCTGAGTTAATTTGTCATTGTGAGGGATCGACGGATGCAATAAAGAAGGAATAGTGCATCCGAAAAGAGATACTCGCCTCCCAATAGAAAATCCTGTCGTTGCCATAGAAACGTTCCTCGATTTAGAAAGAGAAGGCATAGAACCTATAGTATTTCATAGCGACGCAATTTCTGTGTTAATTCTGCATTGTGCGGGATCGACGGATGCAATAAAGAAGGAATACTGCATCCGAAAAGAGATACTCGCCATCCATTACGAGAACCTGTCGTTGCCATAGAAACGTTCCTCGATTTAGAAAGAGAAGGCATAGAAACTATAGTATTTCATAGCGACGCAATTTCTGTGTTAATTCGTCATTGTGAGGGATCGACGGATGCAATAAAGAAGGAATAGTGCATCCGATAAGAGATACTCCCCTCCCAATAGAAGATCCTGTCGTTGCCATCGGAAATTACCTCGATTTGGAAAGAGAAGGCATAGAACCTATAGTATTACATAGGGACGCAATTTCTGTGTTAATTCGTCATTGTGAGGGATCGACGGATGCAATAAAGAAGGAATAGTGCATCCGAACAGAGATATTCGCCTCCCAATAGAAGATCCTGTCGATGCTATAGAAACGTTCCTCGATTTAGAAAGAGAAGGCATCGAACCTATAGTATTTCATAGCGACGCAATTTCTGTGTTAATTCGTCATTGTGAGGGATCGACGGATGCAATAAAGAAGTAAAAGTGCATCCGAAATGAGATACTCACCTCCCAACATAAGATCCTGTCGTTGCCATAGAAACGATACTCGATTTAGAAAGAGGTGGCATATAACCTATAGTAGTTCATAGCGACGCAATTTCTGTGTTAATTCGTCATTGTGAGGTATCGACGGATACAATAAAGAAGGAATAGTTCATCCGAAAAGAGTTACTCGCCTCCCAATAGAAGGTCCGGTCGTTGCCATAGAGACGTTCTTCGATTTAGAAAGAGAAGGCATAGAATTTATAGTATTTCAAAGCGACGCAATTTCTGTGATAATTCGTCATTGTCAGGGATCGACGGATTAAATAAAGAAAGAATAGTGCATCCGAACAGAGATATTCACCTCCCAATAGAAGATCCTGTCGTTGCTATAGAAACGTTCCGTGATTTAGAAAGAGATGGCATCGAACCTATAGTATTTCATAGCGACGCAATTTCTGTGTTAATTCGTCATTGTGAGGGTTCGACGGATTAAATAAAGAAGGAATAGTGCATCCGAACAGAGATATCCGCCTCCCAATAGACGATCCTGTCGTTGCTATAGAAACGTTCCTCGATTTAGAAAGAGAAGTCATAGAATACCTATAGTATTTCATAGCGACGCAATTTCTGTGTTAGTTCGTCGCTGTGAGGGATCGACGGATGCAATAAAGAAGGAATAGTGCATCCGATAAGAGATACTCCTCTCCCAATAGAAAATCCTGTCGTTGCCATAGGAAATTACCTCGATTTGGAAAGAGAAGGCATAGAACCTATAGTATTTCATAGGGACGCAAATTCTGTGTTAATTCGTCATTGTGAGGGATCGACGGATGCAATAAAGAAGGAATAGTGCATCCGAAAAGAGATACTCGCCTCCCAATAGAAAATCCTGTCGTTGGCATAGAAACGTTCCTCGATTTAGAAAGAGAAGGCATAGAACCTATAGTATTTCATAGCGACGCAATTTCTGTGTTAATTCTGCATTGTGCGGTATCGACGGATGCAATAAAGAAGGAATACTGCATCCGAAAAGAGATACTCGCCATCCATTAGGAGAACCTGTCGTTGCCATAGAAACGTTCCTCGATTTAGAAAGAGAAGGCATAGAAACTATAGTATTTCGTAGCGACGCAATTTCTGTGTTAATTCGTCATTGTGAGGGATCGACGGATGCAATAAAGAAGGAATAGTGCATCCGATAAGAGATACTCCCCCCCCCCCAATAGAAGATCCAGTCGTTGCCATAGGAAATTACCTCGATTTGGAAAGAGAAGGCATAGAACCTATAGTATTTCATAGGGACGCAATTTCTGTGTTAATTCGTCATTGTGAGGGATCGACGGATGCAATAAAGAAGGAATAGTGCATCCGAAAAGTGATACTCGCCTCCCAATTGTGATATTATTGGATTTCAGACATTTTGCATATTAGAAAAGGACAGCCATCGAGCTGTAGTTTGTAATGATACTAAGCATGACAACGCGAGAGTAAAGAAATGAAATCTGTTTATAACGTGTGCCTATACCAAGATGCGCGGCCAGCGTTTAAAAGGTACTTTTAAATACTATGACTCGCTGGGCGCAGATATTTAAAATCATTGCCGCAGCGCTTGATAGCAAGAAGCTGCGAAACAGAAGAAAGAACAATTTATCATTTGTTAGGAAAATTCTAGAGTCTTTATAGTTGGTTGTACTTCTGGTCGCCGATATGTTAACATGTACTTCATTACCTTTGATGTTTGGTTGCCGACTTGTTAAGACGTGTTGTGTAGCACCGCTACAAGTTATATTTCTTTTCGTGTGAAAAACCACGTTATCACCAAGAAAACAAAAACGCTTTTGTAAACTTTGTGACGATAAAAAATACTTACGCGCACGCCAGGACATTTAATTTTTACAAAATATCACACACACAAAAGCAGCGATTGTTGGACTGCTCCATGTATGAGAAAAACATAAAAATGTAAGTTTTGTATTCATTGTAAATTTGTTAATGTTTATAGTTTAACGCCTTTCTTCTTTGAGAATATATTGATGCTTCACTGTACAGAAAATCTACGCTTATTCTTTTCTTTAAATTAACCACAAATAATGTTTATGTTTAAATGAACTTTGTTACAGGTTCGCTCTTTATCGTGGTGTGTCGATTGTATTTGGGAGACCATTAACGTGTTCAATTTACGATCTGACAACTTTTTTTACAAAATTTCACTGTTTTGCTTTCATTTCCAATTTTTTTTATTATTCAAATAGGTCCCTTAGGTAATTTCATTGAAGAGTCTGATTGCGTGAAAGCAATCCGGGTTAAGAGGTCATTTGAGAAACTATTTTCACGCAATCAATCCGTACGTCTCCTAAACACAATCGAGAACCGACGCATCATCGATCATTCATTAATTTTTCTCTTTTTCCAAGTCGTACCAAGAAACGGCCAAGGAGAACTGCCGTGAGTATGCAATCTAGTGTTAAAAGGTTGCATTCTTTATCTTGTCGGCAAACATTGCCATGAATTATCAACATCAATGTTATATTTGGTTAAATGTTAAAAGCCAAAAAAACCTTTTAACGCTGGATGTGGCGCCCGAACAGGGACCTAACTAAAAAACTAATTTGTTCTTTTTATTTTCATGCTACCATCTGGAGAAAATTGGAAGCCAAAACCAGTGATAAAAAAAAAAGGACGCATATGCAGAAAATCGCAGCAACAATCCACAACAGCAATAAATAGCAGCGCGCAAGACAGCTAATGTGAGTACGATTTTTCATTACGTTTGAAGCTTTGCGTACTGAGCATTCAGTCGGCTCGTGACATTCACTCTCTACGCTTTTTTCCTTTTCCTCAAGCAATTTAATTTCCAAATTTCTGTTTCTTTTTTTCTATTAGATCCGCCTCTATTTCATCATTTCGCTTACAATAGTTAGAAATAGTTAGCAAGAATTTCCATTGTTGTGCATTTAAGTGAATCACAATGGCCACTATCTGTGCCAGTTTCAGTGCTCCATAAGTGTTTTTCATTTATTTTATCTCTCTCGTTGCCATATTGGCATTTTCGTGTGTCAGAGTTTCAATTGTTTATAACGCGCAAGCAATATCTGTGAAATCAGGACGCGAAATCCTTGGCGCACCTGACATGTGAAAATCATAATTTAAAAAAAAAAATTATCTTTTCTAGCTCGTGCAGTGTAACTACTTTAAATTTACGATGGCTGATGAGCAACCAAGGCAACTTAGACCGCGCGCGGGTGTAAACAAACCTGAATCTCGTAGTGAGGGAACAACAGGCGACGAAGCGACACGTGAGCTGTCGGCGCCACAGACCGCGTCGCAGTCACATGAATGCTCGCTGTCAGATATACTAAAATTGTTTGCTGATATGAAAACCAGTTTTGAAGCAAACATGGCACAGTTAACAAACCAAAGTGACAATATTGAAACGCAAATCAGTCAGTTAGCAAATCAAAGTGACAGCAGGTTCAGCAGTTTAGAATCAAGGATAGAGGACATCCAAGCACAAATCAAAAATTCGAATGACACCATGGAGGAAAAAATTAAAGCCATTACCACTGCTTACGCAAGCGAGCTAAACGCAAGCGTACACGCAAAAATTGATAGTGTTCTTTCGATGGTGGAATCCGCCGAGACCAATATTGGTAGCAAGTTCATAGACATGCAGGCCCAAATAGATGTGTGTAAATCAACTGCGAGTGACTCTTTGAAACATTACAGTGATGTTTCAAAGAGAGTAAGCCAATTGACAGAAAGTGTCAACCACGTTGGCGAGCGAGTCGAAGACCTTGCTCAGCAAATATCCGATGTCAATATTGACAAAAAGATCGCAGATGTCAACACCGGTATAAGCAATACACTTAATAGGGAATTTGAAGAGTGGATGCAATCCAAAGAACAGTACATTGTCAGCAAGGTACACGCTGAACTAAAGGGTACGGTTAAATCTGCTACAGCAGAAATCTTAACCGCTCCCGGTACTTCTGGTGACACTTCAACCAGTGAATTAGGTGAAATCAGACGAGCATTTAGCCACGATCTTCCGGAATGGAAACGTCAGCTAAGCAATGATATAGATCAACTAAAACGACAAGTTACGGAATTGCAAGGTGACAATCAAAGTGAGTATTCGCTACCGCCAGAACACGATAGTCGTCAATATCCCGCGTGTCAGGTACAATTCTCACCAACAGTAAATAATACGCGTTGCGAAACTTCTACGTCACGTAGTCATGCCGATCAACTAACATTCGTTGAACTAATGCGAGACGAGAGTGTGCTAAAACACAGAGCTTTTCAGCCTTTTATACCTGAAAAACGAAATATACATCCCATAGTATTTCTAAAATCATTCACAGGTGCTTTTCCGGAATCATGGAACGACAGGCAGCGGATACAGTTCATCTTAGGCTATGTACACGGTGAAGGATCAATTTGGGGTACAGAAATAATAGACAAATGTCACACCTATGCAGATTTTGAAAAGCACTTTTTGAATAAATTCTGGAGTTCAGGTATACAACAAAGACTCCGAAAGGAGGTTTACAACGCCGAACCTTTCAACACCAAAGGAGGAGGTTTGAGACGTTATTTTGAAAAATATCTACGTAAAATTCAGTATTGGGACACGCCCATTGCAACCAAAGATGTAATCATGATCTTAAAGTCAAAACTTCCTGTGTCAATAAGAGAAAAACTAGTTAATGTGAGTGAAGAAGACCTAGAAGCCTTTCTTTCTGTTCTTGACAATTTGGATATGATCTATGAGGATGTGCGTGCGAGCGCGCGGAATAATTATAATAATGGACCGCCCGCTCCGCAGCAGCACATAACAAACTGTGTCAATGGAATGTCGTACCAACATAACACGGGACAACCAAACGCTCAGCCTTACGGCAATCATAACAGTTTCAACCGCAGTAATGGAAAACAATATAACAAACATCCACACCAGAATAGATACAATCCGATTTATCAAAACACACAGCAACAATACGGTAATTCACCGATAAATCACAACGGTAATTACCAGTACCAGAACAACAAGACGAATAATGGAAATCGTCACAAGGGAAAGAAATGGAACAATTATAACAATCCACAACAGTACAGTCAGCCGAGTCATTTCACTCCCTCTCAGCAAATAAATTTTTCCCAGCCGAAAAATGCGACATTTTCTCACCAACCCAACCAACAGTTCAGGAACAATAGTCAGGACAATTCGTCGGATGCTTTTCCTGACACCGCCGGTTATAATAGCCAAGGAAATCCGACTATTTTTTACACACAGGCGAACCAAGCACCAAACGCGATGTCAAATAACACGCAATCAACAGATGCACAAGTCGTATGGGATACGAACGCAAATTTTCGACCTGGTAGGTCGCAAAATACTAGTCAAATAAAAATAACTGACATTTCAGCTCCATCCCAGCCGGAAAACCATTAGCAGCTTCTTTAGGCCTCCACGGGGAAGCTGCGGGACCAATAAGCTCTCATATCTTTAACCACTCATGCCAACCTAAAAATAAAAAGGCGCATGACAAACACATTAGCAAAGTCTTATCGTATCGTATAAATGAACGAGTGCTATTAAAGACCCACTTCAAACCATCTTTGATTCATCATAAGAATCGCAAGTGGCAGCACTTGTATGAAGGACCATATATTATCTTAAGAAAGCCGCACATTGGTTGCTATCTATTAGCTGACCCTGTATCTGGACGAATAAAAGGATTGTTTCATCACGCAGACTTGAAGAAATACAGAGTCAACCACTGAAAATATCTGTTAAGTTAAGCTGCTAAAATAAAATATACACACACTATAAGTTGTCATACTATGTGTGAAGTACCAACGTATGTAAGAGTAGTGCACAGGACTAACACCCTGTCGACCTGCCACAACAAGATAAGTAATTTATATGAGCACTTTAAGTAAAACACATTTATTGTAGGAGAGCAAGATTTGCCTTAGATGTAAGTTAGTTTTAAGTTAATTGAGCCATGAACGGCCACAGCTGAAAGAGCTGACATATATTATAGTAGGGACGTGCTAAGTGCCACCTGCTACCACTAGTTTTAAGTATAGCAAAGCTCTCTCCTCTTGAATGAAATAAATTAAAATGATCATTCAGACCAGAATGATTGCTCGTAGGTAAAAAAAATAAATAAATGAATAAATAAATAAATAAAAATTATCAAGGTCGCTTACTCTAATGAGGTAAATGTTACGTTATGCATAAGGAGTGTGTGACAACAAATTTTATGAGACCACCTATGAAACGCAGCAGGCAAAAAGCAGCAGCTTAGCATATAAGAATCAAGTAAGTCAATTACGATCCAGGTAGCAGGAAAGAAGTGCGCAACTCAATTATTTTATTATAATACGGAGAAAACCGTATACGCTCATAACAATTTTACGGCACAGTGCAGCTGAAATACAAAGATCATTTATAAATAAATTAGTTTAGTACTAGAAATATCTATTTCAGGTCCTCGAGATACGACGATTTTTTTTTTTAGAAAACAATTTTACGATACATGTAACAGAAGATAGTTAACAGACACAGTTCACTGCTAATGCATGGTTTAAGTAATTTTAGATATGCATAGAAAATCGTTTAGAGAGCTGGATCAGACGACACTGAAACTACTGTATCGATTTAATTATACTATTTGTCATGAAAAACTAAGGTGATAATAATTTATGTTAAGCTCATCATATCATACGTCATTAACACTGTGTCTTCAAATCTCTTCACTCCATAAAAGGCTTTTGTGTTTTCCTCTAACCAGTATCCTTACCATCCTACCTTATCCAGTAGAGAAGTGAATTTTACGAGCTGGTTGCATGATTGATACATACAGGCTATACGAATGGATAGTCGTGACACATTGGTTGTCGACGGGCTATGCTTATTCTCCGCAAATTGCGAGTTCAATTAAGATTTGTTATGTGCAATTGCACGACAGGGAACACCAAGCTTCCCAATTTCCCAATGGTAGTTTGAACACGAACTGTTCATCACGTAAACGAAGCCACATTGACTATGTCTTCAAACTAACGACGTAATAGAGAGAAAATAAAAGAGCTGAACTTGCGAAAAGAGTAACTATTGTAAAAAGAAAAGAATAACAAGATATCGAACAAAGTGTAAACCTGAAGTGCCTTGGAAGCACAAACTACGAACAAGAGACACGCTTTTCGTCAGGCCTTGTAGTCACAGAGACTAAATATTTCTTTGTAAATAATTTTTAGACATGATATGTATACTAAATGTTAACTGTACTTTGTAGTAATAATGCAGTCAGTAATAAATGGACACGTATGTGCTGCTGCGTGTGAACCGACTATAGACAAGTAATTAATGGACACGTATAAAAGTGGTGCGTGTGAACCTTAACATGACGACCAAATAAATGTGAACACGAATTAATAATAAAGTGTGAACTGAAAAGGTGATAACTCCAAGGACACGCGTGAAATACCGCGTGTGAAGTAATGTTATAAGTACTTGTACCACGAAACCACGATGTAGAAAGCCGAAGAGTGAAAGTTAATGTTGTACTTACCACAAACGGTACTGTACGCCTTTCCACGGACACATTCTTCGAAACAGCTGCGGGAGTCGCCGCATCTGGCTGCTTCCGTAATCCAGAGTCGATGAAAAACTGTGTAAAAACTCACACCACGGCTAGTACACACCTAACGCTCTGCTTCTCGCAGAGTACTGCTGCTAGCGTTGTGGAACTGTCAAGTTATTATCACGTGATTGTAACCAACGGACGTAACACTGTGTACGCTGAGCGCTCAACAATCAATTTCTCTTTGCACAACGAGCGCGGATGCCAAATGTGTTTGAAATGCATTCAAAATAAAATATGATAAAGCAATGAATTAAGCACTCATGTACCTTGTGAAATTATAAAGACACTAATCGGAAGAGTCTTAAGCTCGATTTTGACAATAGCTACCGAATTTACTGACCAGGCCGAGTAATGACGAAAACGTGTCGAACCAAATAAAACCAGGAAAATAGATAAATATAAGAACTAAGCATTCCTAAGAGAATGAGACCTTATGTACATACACAATTGTTATCCTTACCTAATCCAATTTTCTTTTAGACTAAGTTATTAGTAAGTAAGCACATTCTAATACCGATTTTTTTCTGTATTTTTCATGTACGAAAACATAAATGGAAGCACGGGCATGTGTCAAGTGAAATAGAGACCGCCACCATACGGCTCAACATGTTGCAGAACCAGTCTTCCAGTTCCTGACCCACGACGTATTTCCAACGCAACATCACACCCCGACAACTACTCCAACTTCCACAGTGAAAGTGATGCCCTACTTTTCCTCCACTGTGAAAGTGTAATCAATTTCCCCTCTCAAGTGCAGTGCTATCATTTATACCCGAAGTTCTACCACTCCCAGTGCAACTCATACCTACCCAAGTGTAGTGAAACATTTTTTTGCAGGTCATAAAAGCCACAAATAAGTAAAGTGCTACGTATTTACTGCAAGAAATCTTCGACGAAACAACGACAAAAATATTCCTGTAGTATGTCACTGTAAAACAAGAATGTCAATTTTTTGTAACATATTTTTTCCACGAGTGCACACAGCACCCAGACTTCCTGCGAAGTCAAGTAATTTATTTCTTTGTTTTTTTTATATTTATTATGCCATGTATAATGTATCTATGTATGTGTCTCTTTATCTTAATTTCATTATCTTTTACCGAGAAATGAACATTTGTTATCCTTGTACAATACATTAGAAAGGGCACAGTTCAATTGTCATGTAGTTACCCTATGGACAAATTACTATCAATTTCAGTCGTACGAATATACTTACCTGATACTCTGTATGTTAACCACTTTGCTTGATGTATTGTGTAAAATCTATTGTAAAGAATTTTTGCAAGTAATAGTAACTTGTTTCACGAAAGCAATAATATCACGACTACGCGTGAGTCTCGATGATCCTGACGGAGTCATCGCTCCTCACGCGGGAAGCAATGTGATATTATTGGATTTCAGACATTTTGCATATTAGAAAAGGACAGCCATCGAGCTGTAGTTTGTAATGATACTAAGCATGACAACGCGAGAGTAAAGAAATGAAATCTGTTTATAACGTGTGCCTATACCAAGATGCGCGACCAGCGTTTAAAAGGTACTTTTAAATACTATGACTCGCTGGGCGCAGATATTTAAAATCATTGCCGCAGCGCTTGATAGCAAGAAGCTGCGAAACAGAAGAAAGAACAATTTATCATTTGTTAGGAAAATTCTAGAGTCTTTATAGTTGGTTGTACTTCTGGTCGCCGATATGTTAACATGTACTTCATTACCTTTGATGTTTGGTTGCCGACTTGTTAAGAAGTGTTGTGTAGCACCGCTACAAGTTATATTTCTTTTCGTGTGAAAAACCACGTTATCACCAAGAAAACAAAAACGCTTTTGTAAACTTTGTGACGATAAAAAATACTTACGCGCACGCCAGGACATTTAATTTTTACAAAATATCACACACACAAAAGCAGCGATTGTTGGACTGCTCCATGTATGAGAAAAACATAAAAATGTAAGTTTTGTATTCATTGTAAATTTGTTAATGTTTATAGTTTAACGCCTTTCTTCTTTGAGAATATATTGATGCTTCACTGTACAGAAAATCTACGCTTATTCTTTTCTTTAAATTAACCACAAATAATGTTTATGTTTAAATGAACTTTGTTACAGGTTCGCTCTTTATCGCGGTGTGTCGATTGTATTTGGGAGACCGTTAACGTGTTCAATTTACGATCTGACAACTTTTTTTACAAAATTTCACTGTTTTGCATTCATTTCCAATTTTTTTTATTATTCAAATAGGTCCCTTAGGTAATTTCATTGAAGAGTCTGATTGCGTGAAAGCAATCCGGGTTAAGAGGTCATTTGAGAAACTATTTTCACGCAATCAATCCGTACGTCTCCTAAACACAATCGAGAACCGACGCATCATCGATCATTCATTAATTTTTCTCTTTTTCCAAGTCGTACCAAGAAACGGCCAAGGAGAACTGCCGTGAGTACGCAATCTAGTGTTAAAAGGTTGCATTCTTTATCTTGTCGGCAAACATTGCCATGAATTATCAACATCAATGTTATATTTGGTTAAATGTTAAAAGCCAAAAAAACCTTTTAATGCTAGACAATAGAAGATCCTGTTGTTGTCATAGAAACGTTCCTCGATTTAGAAAGAGAAGGCATAGAACCTATAGTATTTCATAGCGACGCAATTTCTGTGTTAATTCGTCATTGTGAGGAATCGACGGATTGAATAAAGACGGAATAGTGCATCCGAACAGTGATATTCGCCTCCCAATAGAAGATCCTGTCGATGCTATAGAAACGTTCCTCGATTTAGAAAGAGAAGGCATCGAACCTATAGTATTTCATAGCGACGTAATTTCTGTGTTAATTCGTCATTGTGAGGGATCGACGGATGCAATAAAGAAGTAAAAGTGCATCCGAAATGAGATACTCACCTCCCAACATAAGATCCTGTCGTTGCCATAGAAACGATGCTCGATTTAGAAAGAGGTGGCATATAACCTATAGTATTTCATAGCGACGCAATTTCTGTGTTAATTCGTCATTGTGAGGGATCGACGGATACAATAAAGAAGGAATAGTTCATCCGAAAAGAGTTACTCGCCTCCCAATAGAAGGTCCGGTCGTTGCCATAGAGACGTTCTTCGATTTAGAAAGAGAATGCATAGAATTTATAGTATTTCAAAGCGACGCAATTTCTGTGATAATTCGTCATTGTCAGGGATCCACGGATTAAATAAAGAAAGAATAGTGCATCCGAACAGAGATATTCGCCTCCCAATAGAAGATCCTGTCATTGCTATAGAAACGTTCCGTGATTTAGAAAGAGAAGGCATCGAACCTATAGTATTTCATAGCGACGCAATTTCTGTGTTAATTCGTCATTGTGAGGGATCGACGGTTAAATAAAGAAGGAATAGTGCATCCGAACAGAGATATCCGCCTCCCAATAGACGATCATGTCGTTGCTATAGAAACGTTCCTCGATTTAGAAAGAGAAGTCATAGAATAAGTATAGTATTTCATAGCGACGCAATTTCTGTGTTAGTTCGTCGCTGTGAGGGATCGACGGATGCAATAAAGAAGGAATAGTGCATCCGATAAGAGATACTCCCATCCCAATATAAAATCCTGTCGTTGCCATAGAAACGTTCCTCGATTTAGAAAGAGACGGCATTGAACCTATAGTATTTCATAGCGACGCTATTTCTGTGCTAATTCGTCAGTGTGAGGGATCGACGGATGCAATAAAGAAGGAATAGTTCATCCGAAAGGAGATACTCGCCTCCCAATATAAGATCCTGTCGTTGCCATAGAAACTTTCCTCGATTTAGAAAGAGAAGGCATAGAACCTATAGTATTTCATAGCGACGCAATTTCTGTGTTAATTCTGCATTGTGCGGGATCGACGGATGCAATAAAGAAGGGATAGTGCATCCGAAAAGAGATACTCGCCTCCCAATAGAAGATCCGGTCGTTGCCATAGAAACGTTCCTCGATATAGAAAGAGAAGGCATAGAACGTATACTATTTCATAGCGACGCTATTTCTGTGTTAATACGTCACTGTGAGGGATCGACGGATGCAATAACGAAGGAATAGTGCATCCGATAAGAGATACTCCCCTCCCAATAGAAGATCCTGTCGTTGCCATAGGAAATTACCTAGATTTGGAAAGAGACGGCATAGAACCTATAGCATTTCATAGCGACGCAATTTCTGTGTTAATTCTGCATTTTGCGGGATCGACGGATGCAATAAAGAAGGAATACTGCATCCGAAAAGAGATACTCGCCATTCATTAGGAGAACCTGTCGTTGCCATAGAAACGTTCCTCGATTTAGAAAGAGAAGGCATAGAAACTATAGTATTTCATAGCGACGCAATTTCTGTGTTAATTCGTCATTGTGAGGGATCGACGGATGCAATAAAGAAGGAATAGTGCATCCGATAAGAGATACTCCCCTCCCGATAGAAGATCCTGTCGTTGCCATAGGAAATTACCTCGATTTGGAAAGTGAAGGCATAGAACCTATAGTATTTCATAGGGACGCAATTTCTGTGTTAATTCGTCATTGTGAGGGATCGACGGATGCAATAAAGAAGGAATATTGCATCCGAAAAGAGATACTCGCCTCCCAATATAAGATCCTGTCGTTGCCATAGAAACATTCCTCGATTTAGAAAGAGAAGGCATAGAACCTATAGTATCTCATGGCAACGCTATTTCTGTTTTAATTCGTCATTGTGAGGGATCGACGGATGCCATAATGAAGGAATAGTGCATCCGAAAAGAGATACACGCCTCACAAGGGAAGATCTTGTCGTTGCCATAGAAATGTTTCTCGATTTAGAAAGAGAAGGCGTAGAACATATTGTATTTCATAGCGACGCAATTTCTGTGTTATTTCGTCATTGTGAGGGATCGACGAATATAATAAAGAAGGAATAGTGCATCCGAAAAGAGATACACGCCTCACAATGGAAGATCCTGTCGTTGCCATAGAACCGTTTCTCGATTTACAATTAGAAGGCATAGAACCAATAGTATTTCATAGCGACGCAATTTCTGTGTTCATTCGTCATTGTGAGGGATCAAATGGTGCAATAAAGAAGAAATAGTGCATCGGAAAGGAGATACTTGCCTCCCAATATAAGATCCTGTCGTTGCCATAGATACGTTCCTCGATTTAGAAACAGAAGGCATGGAACGTATAGTATTTCATAGCGACGCAATTTCTGTGTTAATTCTGTATTGTGTGGGATCGACGAATGCAATAAAGAAGGAATACTGCATCCGAAAATAGAGACTCGCCTCCCAATACAAGATCCTGTCGTTGCCATAGAAACGTTACTCGATATAGAAAGAGAAGGCATAGAACCTATAGTATTTCATAGCGACGCAATTTCTGTGTTAATTTGTCATTGTGAGGGATCGACGGATGCAGTAAAGAAGGAATAGTGCATCCGAAAAGAGATACTCGCCTCCCAATAGAAGATCCTGTCGATGCTATAGAAACATTCCTCAATTTAGAAAGAGAAGGCATAGAAACTATAGTATATCATAGCGACGCAATTTCTGTGTTAATTCGTCATTGTGAGGGATCGATGGATTGAATAAAGAAGGAATAGTGCATCCGAACAGAGATATTCGCCTCCCAATAGAAGATCCTGTCGTAGCTATAGAAACGTTCCTCGATTTAGAAAGAGAAGGCATAGAAACTATAGTATTTCATAGCGACGCAATTTCTGTGTTAATTCGTCATTGAGAGGGATCGACGGATGCAGTAAAGAAGGAATAGTGCATCCGAAAAGAGATACTCGCCTCCCAATAGAAGATCCTGTCGTTGCCGTAGAAACGTTCCTCGATTTAGAAAGAGAAGGCATAGAACTTATAGAATTTCATAGCGTTGCAATTTCTGTGGTAATTCGTCATTGTGAGGGATCGATGGATTGAATAAAGAAGGAATAGTGCATCCGAACAGAGTTATTCGCCTCCCTATAGACGATGCGGTCGTTGCCATAGAAACGTTCTACTATTTAGAAAGAGAAGGCATAGAATTTATAGTATTTCAAAAAGACGCAATTTCTGTGATAATTCGTCATTGTCAGGGATCGACGGATTAAATAAAGAAAGTATAGTGCATCCGAACACAGATATTCGCCTCCCAATAGAAGATCCTGTCATTGCTATAGAAACGTTCGTCGATTTTAAAAGAGAAGGCATAGAACCTATACTATTTCATAGCAACGCTATTTCTGTGTTAATTCGTCGCTGTGAGGGATCGACAAATGCAATAAAAAAGGAATACTGCATCCGAAAAGAGATACTCGCCTCCCAATATAAGATCCTCTCGTTGCCATAGAAATGTGCCTCGATTTAGAAAGAGAAGGCATCGAACCTATAGTATTTCATAGCGACGCAATTTCTGTGTTAATTCATCATTGTGAGGGATCATCGAATGCAATAAAGAAGAAATAGTGCATCCGAAAAGAGATACTCGCGTTTCAATAGAAGATCCTGTCGGTGCCATAGAAACGTTCCTCGATTTAGAAAGAGAAGGCATAGAACCTGTACTATTTCATAGCGACGCAATTTCTGTGTTAATTCGTCATTGTGAGGGATCGACGGATGCAATAAAGATGGAATAGTGCATCCGAAAAGAGATTCTCGCGTCCCAATATAAGATCCTGTCTTTGCCATAGGATGGTTCCTCGATTTGGGAAGTGAAGGCATGGAACCTATAGTATTTCATAGCGAAGCAATTTCTGTGTTAATTCATCATTGTGAGGGATCGACAGAGTAGATAAAGAAGGATAAGTGCATCCGAAGGGAGATATTGGTCGCCCAATAGAAGATCCTGACGTTGCTATTGAAACGTTCCTCTATTTAGAAAGAGAACGCATAGAACCTATAGTATTTCATAGAGACGCAATTTATGTGTTCATTCGTCATTGTGAGAAACCGACTGATGCAATAAAGAAGAAATAGTGCATCCGAAAGGAGATACTTGCCTCCCAATATAAGATCCTGTCGTTGCCATAGAAACGTTCCTCGATTTAGAAAGAGAAGGCATAGAACCTATAGAATTTCATGGCAACGCTATTTCTGTGTTAATTCGTCATTGTGACGGATCGACGGATGCAATAAAGAAGGAATAGTGCATCCGAAAAGAGATACTCAGCTCCCAAAATAAGAACCTGTCGTTGCCATAGAAACGTTTCTCGATTTAGAAAGAGAAGGCATAGAACATATGGGATTTCATAGCGACGCAATTTCTGTGTTAATTCTTCATTGTGAGGGATCGACGAATACAATAAAGAAGGAATAGTGCATCCGAAAAGAGATACTTGCCTCCCAATAGAAGATCCTGTCGTTGCCATAGAAACGTTCCTCGATTTAGAAAGAGAAGGCATAGAACCTATAGTATTTCATAGCGACCCAATTTCTGTGTTAATTCCTCATTGTGAGGGATCGACGGATGCAGTAAAGAAGGAATAGTGCATCCGAAAAGAGATACTCGCCTCCCAATAGAAGATCCTGTCGTTGACGTAGAAACGTTCCTCGATTTAGAAAGAGAAGGCATAGAACCGATAGAATTTCATAGCGTTGCAATTTCTGTGTTAATTCGTCATTGTGAGGGATCGACGGATTGAATAAAGAAGGAATAGTGCATCCGAAAAGAGATACACGCCTCACAATAGGAGATCCATTCGTTGCCATAGAAACGCTCCTCGATTTAGAAAGAGAAGGCGTAGAACTTATAGTATTTCATAGAGACGCAATTTATGTGTTCATTCGTCATTGTGAGAAACCGACTGATGCAATAAAGAAGAAATAGTGCATCCGAAAGGAGATACTTGCCTCCCAATAGAAGATCCTGTCGTTGCCATAGAAACGTTCCTCGATTTAGAAAGAGAAGGCATAGAACCTATAGTATTTCATAGCGACGCAATTTCTGTGTTAATTCGTCATTATGAGGGATCGACGGATGCAATAAAGAAGGAATAGTTCATCCGAAAAGAGATACTCGCCTCCCAATATAAGATCCTGTCGTTGCCATAGAAACATTCCTCGATTGAGAAAGAGAAGACATAGAACCTATAGTATCTCATGGCAACGCTATTTATGTTTTAATTCGTCATTGTGAGGGATCGACGGATGCCATAAAGAAGGAATAGTGCATCCGAAAAGAGATACACGCCTCACAAGGGAAGATCTTGTCGTTGCCATAGAAACGTTTCTCGATTTTGAAAGAGAAGGCCTAGAACATATTGTATTTCATATCGACGCAATTTCTGTGTTAATTCGTCATTGTGAGGGATCGACGGATATAATAAAGAAGAATAGTGCATCCGAAAAGAGATACACGCCTCACAATGGAAGATCCTGTCGTTGCCATAGAAACGTTTCTCGATTTAGAAATAGAAGGCATAGAACCAATAGTATTTCATAGCGACGCAATTTCTGTGTTCATTCGTCATTGTGAGGGATCGACTGATGCAATAAAGAAGAACTAGTGCATCCGAAGGGAGATACTTGACTCCCAATATAAGATCCTGTCGTTGCCATAGAAACGTTCCTCGATTTAGAAACAGAAGGCATGGAACATATAGTATTTCATAGCGACGCAATTTCTGTGTTAATTCGTCATTGTGAGGGATCGATGGATTGAATAAAGAAGGAATAGTGCATCCGAACAGAGATATTCGCCTCCCAATAGAAGATCCTGTCGATGCTATAGAAACGTTCCTCGATTTAGAAAGAGAAGGCATAGAATTTATAGTATTTCAAAACGACGCAATTTCTGTGATAATTCGTCATTGTCAGGGATCGACGGGTTAAATAAAGAAAGAATAGTGCATCCGAACACAGAGATTCGCCTCCCAATAGAAGATCCTGTCGTTGCTATAAAAAACATTCCTCGATTTAGAAAGAGAAGTAATAGAACCTATAGTATTTCATAGCGACGCAATTTCTGTGTTAATTCGTCAATGTGAGGGATCGACGGATGCAATAAAGAAGGAATAGTGCATCCGAAAAAAGATACTCGCCTCCCAATATAAGATCCTGTCGTTGCCATAGAAACGTTCCTCGATTTAGAAAGAGACGGCATTAAACCTATACTATTTCATAGCGACGCTATTTCTGCGTTAATTCTGCATTGTGAGGGATCGACGGATGCAATAAAGAAAGTTTAGTGCATCCGAAATGAGATACACGCCTCCCAATAGAAGATCCGGTCGTTGCCATAGAAACGTTCCTCGATATAGAAAGAGAAGGCATAGAACCTATAGTATTTCATAGCGACGCTATTTCTGTGTTAATACGTCATTGTGAGGGATCGACGGATGCAATAAAGAAGGAATAGTGCATCCGAAAAACAATACTCGCCTTCCAATATAAGTACCTGTAGTTGCCATAGAAACGTTCTTCGATTTAGAAAGAGAGGGCATAGAACCTATAGTATTTCATAGCGACGCTATTTCTGAGTTAATTTGTCATTGTGGGGGATCTACGGATGCAATAAAGAAGGAATAGTGCATCCGAAAAGAGATACTCGCCTCACAATAGAAGATCCTGTCGTTGCCATAGAAACGTACCTCGATTTAGTAAGAGAAGGCATAGAACCTATAGTATTTCATAGCGACGCAATTTCTGTGTTAATTCTGCATTGTGCGGGATCGACGGATGCAATAAAGAAGGAATACTGCATCTGTAAAGAGATACTCGCCTCCCAATAGAAGATCCTGTCGTTGCCGTAGAAACGATCCTCTATTTAGAAAGAGAAGTCATAGAACCTATAGTATTTCATAGCGACGCAATTTCTGTGTTAATTCGTCATTTTGAGCCATCGACGGATACAGTAAAGAAGGAATAGTTTATCCGAAAAGAGGTGATCGCCTCCCAATAGAAGATCCATTCGTTGCCATAGAAACGTTCTTCGATTTAGAAAGAGAAGGCATAGAATTTATAGTATTTCAAAGCGACGCAATTTCTGTCATAATTCGTCATTGTCAGGGATCGACGGATTAAATAAAGAAAGAATAGTGCATCCAAACAGAGATATTCGCCTCCCAATAGAAGATCCTGTCGTTGCTATAGAAACGTTCCGTGATTCAGAAGGAGAAGGCATCGAGCCTATAGTATTACATAGCGACGCAATTTCTGTGTTAATTCGTCATTGTGAGGGATCGACGGATTAAACAAAGAAGGAATAGTGCATCCAAACAGAGATATCCGCCTCCCAATAGAAGAACCTGTCGTTGCTATTGATACGTTCCTCGATTTAGAAAGAGAAGTCATAGAACCTATAGTATATCATAGCGACACAATTTCTGCGTTAATTCGTCGCTGTGAGGGATCGACGGATGCAATAAAAAAGGAATACTGCATCCGAAAAGAGATACTCGCCTCCCAATATAAGATCCTCTCGTTGCCATAGAAATGTTCCTCGATTTAGAAAGAGAAGGCATCGAACCTATAGTATTTCATAGCGACGCAATTTCTGTGTTAATTCCCCATTGTTAGGGATCGACGGATGCAATAAAGAAGGAATAGTGCATCCGAAAAGAGTTACTCGCCTCCCAATATATGATCCTGTCGTTGCCATAGAAACGTTCCTCGATTTAGAAAAAGAAGGCATAGAACCTATACTATTTCATAGCGACGCAATTTCTGTGTTAATTCGTCATTGTGAGGGATCGACGGATGCAATAAAGATTGAATAGTGCATTCGAAATGAGATACTCGCGTCCCAATAGAAGATCCTGTCTTTGCCATACGATGGTTCCTCGATTTAGAAAGAGAAGGCATGGAACCTATAGTATTTCATAGCGACGCAATTTCTGTTTTAATTCGTCATTGTGAGGGATCGACAGATAAAATAAAGAAGGATAAGTGCATCCGAACGGGGATATTGGTCGCCCAATAGAAGATCCTGTCGTTACTATTGAAACGTTCCTCGAGTTAGAAAAAGAGAAGGCATAGAACCTATAGTATTTCACAGCGACGTGATTTCTGTGTTAATTCATCATTGTGAGGGATCGACGGATGCAATAAAGAAGGAATAGTCCATCCGAAAAGAGATACTCGCCTCCCAATATAAGAACCTGTCGTTGCCATTGAAACGTTCCTCGATTTAGAAAGAGAAGGCATACAACCTATAGTATTTCATAGCGACGCAAATTTTTGTGTTAATTCGTCATTGAGAGTGATCGACGGATGCAATAAAGGAAAAATGGTGCATCCGAAAAGAGAAGGCATAGAACCTATAGTATTTCATAGCGACGCAATTTCTGTGTTAATTCGTCATTCTGAGGGATCGACGGATGCAATAAAGAAGGAATAGTGCATCCGAAAAGAGATACTCGCCTCTTAATAAAAGATCATGTCGTTGCCACAGAAACGTTCCTCGATTTAGAAAGAGATGTCATAGAACCTATAGTATTTTATAGCGACGCAAATTTTTGTGTTAATTCGCCATTGAGAGGGTTCGACGGATGCAATAAAGTAAAAATAGTGCATCCGAAAAGAGAAACATGCCTCGCAATTGAAGATCCTCTTGTTGCCATAGAAACGTTCCTCGATTTAGAAAGAGAAGTCATAGGACCTATAGTATTTCATAGCGAGGCAATTTCTGTGTTAATTCGTCATTGTGAGGGATCGACGGATGCAATAAAGAAGGAATAGTGCGTCCGATAAGAGATACTCGCCTCCCAATAGAAGATCCTGTCGTTGCCATAGGAAAGTACCTCGATTTGGAAAGAGAAGGCATAGAACCTATAGTATTTCATAGGGACGCAATTTCTGTGTTAATTCGTCATTGTGAGGGATCGATGGATGCAATAAAGAAGGAATAGTGCATCCGAAAAGAGATACTCGCCTCCCAATAGAGGATCCTGTCGATGCCATAGAAACGTTCCTCGATTTAGAAAGAGAAGGAATAGAACCTATAGTATTTCATTGCGACGCAATTTCTGTGTTAAATCTGCATTGTGCGGGATCGACGGATGCAATAATAAATGAATACTGCATCCGTAAAGAGATACTCGCCTCCCAATAGAAGATTCTGTCGTTGCCGTAGAAACGTTCCTCGATTTAGGAAGAGAAGTCATAGAACCTGTAGTATTTCATAGCGACGCAATTTCTGTGTTAATTCGTCATTGTGAAGGATCGACGGATGCAATAAAGAAGGGATAGTTCATCCGAAAAGAGATACTCGCCATCCATTAGGAGAACCTGTCGTTGCCATAGAAACGTTCCTCGATTTAGAAAGAGAAGGCATAGAAGCTATAGTATTTCATAGCGACGCAATTTCTGTGTTAATTCGTCATTGTGAGGGATCGACGGATGCAACAAAGAAGCAATAGTGCGTCCGATAAGATATACTCGCCTCCCAATAGAAGATCCTGTCGTTGCCATAGGAAAGAACGTCGATTTGGAAAGGGAAGGCATAGAACCTATAGTATTTCATAAGGACGAAATTTCTGTGTTAATTCGTCATTGTGAGGGTTCGATGGATGCAATAAAGAAGAAATAGTGCATCCGAAAAGAGATACTCGCCTCCTAATAGGGGATCCTGACGTTGCCATAGAAACGTTCCACGATTTAGAAAGAGAAGGCTTAGAACCTATAGTATTTCATAGCGACGCAATTTCTGTGTCAATTCGTCATTGTGAGGGATTGACGGATGCATTAAAAAGGAATAGTGCATCCGAAAAGAGATACTCGCCTCTTAATAGAAACGTTCCTCGATTTAGAAACAGAGGGCATAGAACCTAAAGCATTTCATAGCGACGCAATTTCTGTGTTAATTCGTCATTGTGAGGGATCGACGGATGCAATAAAGAAGGAATAGTGCATCCGAAAAGAGATACTCGCCTCCCAATAGAAGATCCTTTCGTTGCCATAGAAATACTCCTGGATTTAGAATGAGCAGTCATAGAACCTATAGTATTTCATAGCGACGCACTATCTGTGTTAATTCGTCATAGTGAGGGATCGAAGGATGCAATAAAGAAGGAATAGTGCATCCAAAATGAGATACTCGTCTCGCAATAAAAGATCTTTTCGTTGCCATAGGATCGTTCCTCGATTTAGAAAGAGAAGTCGTAGAACTTATAGTATTTCATAGCGACGCAATTTCTGTGTTAAACCGTCACTGTGAGGGATCGACAGACGCAATAAAGAAGGAATAGTGCATCCGAAAAGAGATACTCGCCTCCCAATAGGACATCCTGTCTTTGCCATAGAATCGCTCCTCGATTTAGAAAGAGAAGTCATAGAACCTATAGTATTTCATAGCGACGCAATATCTGTATTAATTCGTCATTGTGAGGGATCGACGGATGCAATAAAGAAGGAATAGTGCATCCGAAAAGAGATACCCGCCTCCCAATACAAGATCCTTTCGTTGCCATAGAAATGCTCCTGGATTTAGAATGAGAAGTCATAGAACCTATAGTATTTCATAGCGATGCAATTTCTGTGTTAATTCGTCATAGTGAGGGATCGAAGGATGCAATAAAGAAGGAATAGTGCATCCAAAAAGAGATACTCGCCTCCCAATAGAAGATCCTTTCGTTGCCATAGGATCGTTAATCGATTTAGAAAGAGAAGTCGTAGAACTTATAGTATTTCATAGCGACGCAATATCTGTGTTAGACCGTCACTGTGAGGGATCGACGGATGCAATAAAGAAGGAATAGAAGGAATAGCGCATCCGAAAAGAGATACTAGCCTCCCAATAGGAGATCCTGTCGTTGCCATAGATATGCTCCTCGATTTAGAAAGAGAGGTCATAGAACCTATAGTACTTCATAGCGACGCAATTTCTGTGTTAATTCGTCATTGTGAGGGATCGATGGATGCAATAAAGAAGGAATAGTGCATCCAAAAAGAGATACTCGCCTCCCAATAAAAGATCCTTTCGTTGCCATAGGATCGTTCCTCTTTTTAGAAAGAGAATGCGTAGAACTTATGGTATTTCATAGCGACGCAATTTCTGTGTTAATTCGTCACTGTGAGGGATCGACGGATGCAATAAAGAAGGAATAGTGCATCCGAAAAGAGATACTCGCCTCTCAATAGGAGATCCTCTCGTTGCCATAGAAACGCTCCTCGATTTAGAAAGAGAATTCATAGAACCTTTAGTATTTCATAGCGATGGAATTTCTGTGTTAATTCGTCATTGTGAGGGATCGACGGATGCAATAAAGTAGGAATAGTGCATCCGAAAAGAGATACTCGCCTCCCAATAGGAGATCATGTCGTTGCCATTGAAATGCTCCTCGATTTGGAAAGAGAAGTCATAGAACCTATAGTATTTCATAGTGACGCAATTTCTGTGTTAATTCGTCATTGTGAGGGGTCGATGGTTGCAATAAAGAAGGAATAGTGCATCCAAAAAGAGATACTCGCTTCCCAATAGAAGATCGTTTCGTTGCCATAGGATCGTTCCTCGATTTAGAAAGAGAAGGCGTAGACATTATAGTATTTCATAGCGACGCAATTTCTGTGTTAATTCGTCATTGTGAGGGATCGGCGGATGCAATAAAGATGGAATAGTGCATCCGACATGAGATACTCCCTCCCAATAGGAGATCCTGTCGTTGCCATAGAAACACTCCTCGATATAGAAAGAGAAACCATAGAACCTATAGTATTTCATAGCGACGCAATTTCTCTGTTAATTCGTCATTGTGAGGGATCGACGGATGCAATAAAGAAGGAATAGTGCATCCGAAAAGAGATACTCGCCTCCCAATAGAAGATCCTGTCGTTGCCATAGAAATGCTCCTTGATTTAGAAAGAGAAATCATAGAACCTATAGTATTTCATAGCGACGCAATTTCTGTGTTAATTCGTCATTGTCAGGGATCGATGGATTCAGTAAAGAAGGAATAGTGCATCCAAAAAGAGATACTCGCCTCCCAAAAGAAGATCCTTTCGTTGCCATAGAAATGCTCCTGGATTTAGAATGAGAAGTCATAGAACCTATAGTATTTCATAGCAACGCAATTTCTGTGTTAATTCGTCAAAGTGAGGGATCGAAGGATGCAATAAAGAAGGAATAGTGCATCCAAAAAGAGATACTCGCCTCCCAATAGAAGATCCTTTCGTTGCCATAGGATCGTTCCTCGATTTAGAAAGAGAAGTCGTAGAACTTATAGTATTTCATAGCGACGCAATTTCTGTGTTAATTCGTCATTGTGAGGGATCGATGGTTGCAATAAAGAAGGAATAGTGCATCCAAAAATAGATACTCGCCTTCCAATAGAAGATCCTTTCGTTGCCATTGGATCGCTCCTCGATTTACAAAGAGAAGCCATAGACTTTATAGAATTTCATAGCGACGCAATTTCTGTGTTAATTCGTCATTGTGAGTGATCGATGGAGGCAATAAAGAAGGAATAGTGCATCCAAAAAGTGATACTCTCCTCCCAATAGAAGATCCTTTCGTTCCCATAGGATCGTTCCTCGATTTAGAAAGAGAAGGCTTAGAACTTATAGTATTTCATAGTGACGCAATTTCTGTGTTAATTCGCCATTGTGAGGGATCGACGGATTAAATAAAGAAGGAATAGTGCATCCGAAAAGAGATACTCGCCTCCCAATAGAAGATCCTTTCGTTGCCATAGAAATGCTCCTGGATTTAGAATGAGAAGTCATAGAACCTATAGTATTTCATAGCGACGCAATTTCTGTGTCAATTCGTCATAGTGAGGGATCGAAGGATGCAATAAAGAAGGAATAGTGCATCCAAAAAGAGATACTCGCCTCCCAATAGAAGATCCTGTCGTTGCCATAGAAACGCTCCTCGATTTAGAAAGAGAAGCCATTGAACCTATAGTATTTCATAGCGATGCAATTTCTGTGTTACTTCGTCATTGTGAGGGATCGACGGATGCAATAAAGAAGGAGTAGTGCATTCGAAAAGAGATACTCGCCCCCAAATAGGAGATCCTGTCGTTGCCATAGAAACGCTCCTCGATTTAGAAAGAGAAGTTATAGAACCTATAGTATTTCATAGCGACTCAATTTCTGTGTTAATTCGTCATTGTGAGGGATCGATGGATTCAATAATGAAGGAATAGTGCATCCAAAATGAGATACTCGCCTCCCAATAAAAGATCCTTTCGTTACCATAGGGTCGTTCCTCGATTTAGAAATGGAAGGCGTAGAACTTATAGTATTTCATAGCGACGCAATTTCTGTGTTAATTCGTCATTGTGAGGGATCGATGGATGCAATAAAGAAGGAATAGTGCATCCAAAAAGAGATACTCGCCTCCCAATAAAAGATCCTTTCGTTGCCATAGGATCGTTCCTCTTTTTAGAAAGAGGAGGCGTAGAACTTATGGTATTTCATAGCGACGCAATTTCTGTGTTAATTCGTCACTGTGAGGGATCGACGGATGCAATAAAGAAGGAATAGTGCATCCGAAAAGAGATACTCGCCTCTCAATAGGAGATCCTCTCGTTGCCATAGAAACGCTCCTCGATTTGGAAAGAGAATTCATAGAACCTATAGTATTTCATAGCGATGGATTTTCTGTGTTAATTCGTCATTGTGAGGGATCGACGGATGCAATAAAGTAGGAATAGTGCATCCGAAAAGAGATACTCGCCTCCCAATAGGAGATCCTGTCGTTGCCATTGAAATGCTCCTCGATTTGGAAAGAGAAGTCATAGAACCTATAGTATTTCATAGTGACGCAATTTCTGTGTTAATTCGTCATTGTGAGGGATCGATGGTTGCAATAAAGAAGGAATAGTGCATCCAAAAAGATATACTCGCTTCCCAATAGAAGATCCTTTCGTTGCCATAGGATCGTTCCTCGATTTAGAAAGAGAAGGCGTAGACATTATAGTATTTCATAGCGACGCAATTTCTGTGTTAATTCGTCATTGTGAGGGATCGGCGGATGCAATAAAGATGGAATAGGCCATCCGACATGAGATACTCCCTCCCAATAGGAGATCCTGTCGTTGCCATAGAAACACTCCCCGATTTAGAAAGAGAAACCATAGAACCTATAGTATTTCATAGCGACGCAATTTCTCTCTTAATTCGTCATTGTGAGGGATCGACGGATGCAATAAAGAAGGAATAGTGCATCCGAAAAGAGATACTCGCCTCCCAATAGAAGATCCTGTCGTTGCCATAGAAATGCTCCTCGATTTAGAAAGAGAAATCATAGAACCTATAGTATTTCATAGCGACGCAATTTCTGTGTTAATTCGTCATTGTGAGGGATCGATGGATTCAATAAAGAAGGAATAGTGCATCCAAAAAGAGATACTCGCCTCCCAATAGAAGATCCTTTCGTTGCCATAGGATCGTTCCTCGATTTAGAAAGCGAAGGCGTAGAACTTATAGTATTTCATAGCGACGCAATTTCTGTGTTAATTCGTCATTGTGAGGGATCGATGGTTGCAATAAAGAAGGAATAGTGCATCCAAAAATAGATACTCGCCTTCAATAGAAGATCCTTTCGCTGCCATAGGATCGCTCCTCGATTTACAAAGAGAAGGCGTAGAACTTATAGTATTTCATAGCGAGGCAAATTCTGTGTTAATTCACCATTTTGAGGGATCGACGGATGCAATAAAGAAGGAATAGTGCATCCAAAAATAGATACTCGCCTTCCAATAGAAGATCCTGTCGTTGCCATAGAAATGCTCCTCGATTTAGAAAGAGAAGGCGTAGAACTTATAGAATTTCATAGCGACGCAATTTCTGTGTTAATTCGTCATTGTGAGGGATCGATGGATTCAATAAAGAAGGAATAGTGCATCCAAAAAGTGATACTCGCCTCCCAATAGAAGATCCTTTCGTTGCCATAGGATCGTTCCTCGATTTAGAAAGAGAAGGCGTAGAACTTACAGTATTTCATAGCGACGCAATTTCTGTGTTAATTCGCCAATGTGAGGGATCGACGGATGCAATAAAGAAGGAATAGTGCATCCGAAAAGAGATACTCGCCTCCCAATAGAAGATCCTGTCGTTGCCATAGAAACGCTACTCGATTTAGAAAGAGAAGCCATAGAACCTATAGTATTTCATAGCGACGCAATTTCTGTGTTACTTCGTCAGTGTGAGGGATCGACGGATGCAATAAAGAAGGAATAGTGCATCCGA
Source organism: Schistocerca cancellata (assembly GCF_023864275.1). NCBI lineage: Eukaryota > Metazoa > Arthropoda > Insecta > Orthoptera > Acrididae > Schistocerca > Schistocerca cancellata. The sequence goes on along the minus strand of NW_026046791.1, from coordinate 4,144,464 downwards.
AAAGAGATACTCCCCCCCAAATAGGAGATCCTGTCGTTGCCATAGAAACGCTCCTCGATTTAGAAAGAGAAGTCATAGAACCTATAGTATTTCATAGCGACTCAATTTCTGTGTTAATTCGTCATTGTGAGGGATCGATGGATTCAATAAAGAAGGAATAGTGCATCCAAAATGAGATACTCGCCTCCCAATAAAAGATCCTTTCGTTACCATAGGGTCGTTCCTCGATTTGGAAAGAGAAGGCGTAGAACTTATAGTATTTCATAGCGACGCAATTTCTGTGTTAATTCGTCATTGTGAGGGATCAATGGAGGCAATAAAGAAGGGATAGTGCATCCAAAAAGTGATACTCGCCTCCCAATTGAAGATCCTTTCGTTGCCATAGGATCGTTCCTCGATTTAGAAAGAGAAGGCGTAGAACTTATAGTATTTCATAGCGACGCAATTTCTGTGTGAATTCGTCATTGTGAGGGATCGATGGATGCAATAAAGAAGGAATAGTGCATCCAAAAAGATATACTCGCCTTCCAATAGAAGATCCTTTCGTTGCCATAGGATCGTTCCTCGATTTAGAAAGAGAAGGCGTAGAACTTATAGTATTTCATAGCGACGCAATTTCTGTGTTAATTCGCCATTGTGAAGGATCGACGGATGCAATAAAGAAGGAATAGTGCATCCGAAAAGAGATACTCGCCTCCCAATAGAAGATCCTGTCGTTGCCATAGAAACGCTCCTCGGTTTAGAAAGAGAAGCCATAGAACCTAAAGTATTTCATAGCGACGCAATTTCTGTGTTACTTCGTCATTGTGAGGGATCGACGGATGCAATAAAGAAGGAATAGTGCATCCGAAAAGAGATACTCGCCTCCAAATAGAAGATCCTGTCGTTGCCATAGAAATGCTCCTCGATTTAGAAAGAGAAGTCATAGAACCTATAGTATTTCATAGCGACTCAATTTCTGTGTTAATTCGTCATTGTGAGGGATCGATGGATTCAATAAAGAAGGAATAGTGCATCCAAAAAGTGACACTCGCCTCCCAATAGAAGATCCTTTCGTTACCATTGGATCGTTCCTCGATTTAGCAAGAGAAGGCGTAGAACTTATAGTATTTCATAGCGACGCAATTTCTGTGTGAATTCGTCATTGTGAGGGATCGATGGATGCAATAAAGAAGGAATAGTGCATCCAAAATGAGATACTCGCCTCCCAATAGAAGATCCTTTCGTTGCCATAGGATCGTTCCTCGATTTAGAAAGAGAAGGCGTAGAACTTATAGTATTTCATAGCGACGCAATTTCTGTGTTAATTCGTCATTGTGAGGGATCGATGGATTCAATAAAGAAGGAATACTGCATCCAAAATGAGATACTCGCCTCCCAATAGAAGATCCTTTCGTTACCATAGGATCGTTCCTCGATTTAGAAAGAGAAGGCGTAGAAGTTATAGTATTTCATAGCGACTCAATTTCTGTGTTAATTCGTCATTGTGAGGGATCGATGGATTCAATAATGAAGGAATAGTGCATCCAAAATGAGATACTCGCCTCCCAATAGAAGATCCTTTCGTTACCATAGGATCGTTCCTCGATTTAGAAAGAGAAGGCGTAGAACTTATAGTATTTCATAGCGACGCAATTTCTGTGTGAATTCGTCATTGTGAGCGATCGATGGATGCAATAAAGATGGAATAGTGCATCCAAAAAGAGATACTCGCCTTCCAAAAGAAGATCCTTTCGTTGCCATAGGATCGTTCCTCGATTTACAAAGAGAAGGCGTAGATCTTATAGTATTTCATAGCGACTCAATTTCTGTGTTAATTCGTCGTTGTGAGGGATCGATGGATTCAATAAAGAAGGAATAGTGCATCCAAAATGAGATACTCGCCTCCCAATACAAGATCCTTTCGTTACCATAGGATCGTTCCTCGATTTAGAAAGAGAAGGCGTAGAACTTATAGTATTTCATAGCGACTCAATTTCTGTGTTAATTCGTCATTGTGAGGGATCGATGGATGCAATAAAGAAGGAATAGTGCATCCAAAATGAGATACTCGCCTCCCAATAGAAGATCCTTTCGTTACCATAGGATCGTTCCTCGATTTAGAAAGAGAAGGCGTAGAATTTATAGTATTTCATAGCGACTCAATTTCTGTGTTAATGCGTCATTGTGAGGGATCGATGGAGGCAATAAAGAAGGAATAGTGCATCCAAAAAGTGATACTCGCCTCCCAATAGACGATCCTTTCGTCCCATAGGATCGTTCCTCGATTTAGAAAGAGAAGGCGTTGAACATATAGTATTTCATAGCGCTGCAATTTCTGTGTGAATTCGTCATTGTGAGGGATCGATGGATGCAATAAAGAAGGAATAGTGCATCCAATAAGAGATACTCGCCTTCCAATAGAAGATCCTTTCGTTGCCATAGGATCGTTCCTCGATTTAGAAAGAGAAGGCGTAGAACTTATAGTATTTCATAGCGACGCAATTCGTCATTGTGAGGGATCGACGGATGCAATAAAGAAGGAATAGTGCATCCGAAAAGAGATACTCGCCTCCAAATAGGAGATCCTTTCGTTGCCATAGAAACGCTCCTCGATTTAGAAAGAGAAGTCATAGAACCTATAGTATTTCATAGCGACGCAATTTCTGTGTTAATTCGTCATTGTGAGTGATCGACGGATGCAATAAAAAAGGAATAGTGCATCCGAAAAGAGATACTCGCCCCCAAATAGGAGATCCTGTCGTTGCCATAGAAACGCTCTTCGATTTAGAAAGAGAAGTCATAGAACCTATAGTATTTCATAGCGACTCAATTTCTGTGTTAATTCGTCATTGTGAGGGATCGATGGATTCAATAAAGAAGGAATAGTGCATCCAAAATGAGATACTCGCCTCCCAATAGAAGATCCTTTCGTTACCATAGGATCGTTCCTCGATTTAGAAAGAGAAGGCGTAGAACTTATAGTATTTCATAGCGACTCAATTTCTGTGTTAATTCGTCGTTGTGAGGGATCGATGGATTCAATAAAGAAGGAATAGTGCATCCAAAATGAGATACTCGCCTCCCAATAGAAGATCCTTTCGTTACCATAGGATCGTTCCTCGATTTAGAAAGAGAAGGCGTAGAACTTATAGTATTTCATAGCGACTCAATTTCTGTGTTAATTCGTCATTGTGAGGGATCGATGGATGCAATAAAGAAGGAATAGTGCATCCAAAATGAGATACTCGCCTCCCAATAGAAGATCCTTTCGTTACCATAGGATCGTTCCTCGATTTAGAAAGAGAAGGCGTAGAATTTATAGTATTTCATAGCGACTAAATTTCTGTGTTAATGCGTCATTGTGAGGGATCGATGGAGGCAATAAGGAAGGAATAGTGCATCCAAAAAGTGATACTCGCCTCAAAATAGAAGATCCTTTCGTCCCATAGGATCGTTCCTCGATTTAGAAAGAGAAGGTGTTGAACATATAGTATTTCATAGCGCTGCAATTTCTGTGTGAATTCGTCATTGTGAGGGATCGATGGATGCAATAAAGAAGGAATAGTGCATCCAATAAGAGATACTCGCCTTCCAATAGAAGATCCTTTCGTTGCCATAGGATCGTTCCTCGATTTAGAAAGAGAAGGCGTAGAACTTATAGTATTTCATAGCGACGCAATTCGTCATTGTGAGGGATCGACGGATGCAATAAAGAAGGAATAGTGCATCCGAAAAGAGATACTCGCCTCCAAATAGGAGATCCTTTCGTTGCCATAGAAATGCTCCTCGATTTAGAAAGAGAAGTCATAGAACCTATAGTATTTCATAGCGACGCAATTTCTGTGTTAATTCGTCATTGTGAGTGATCGACGGATGCAATAAAGAAGGAATAGTGCATCCGAAAAGAGATACTCGCCCCCAAATAGGAGATCCTGTCGTTGCCATAGAAACGCTCTTCGATTTAGAAAGAGAAGTCATAGAACCTATAGTATTTCATAGCGACTCAATTTCTGTGTGAATTCGTCATTGTGAGGGATCGATGGATGCAATAAAGAAGGAATAGTGCATCCAAAAAGATATACTCGCCTTCCAATAGAAGATCCTTTCGTTGCCATAGGATCGTTCCTCGATTTAGAAAGAGAAGGCGTAGAACTTATAGTATTTCATAGCGACGCAATTTCTGTGTTAATTCGCCATTGTGAGGGATCGACGGATGCAATAAAGAAGGAATAGTGCATCCGAAAAGAGATACTCGCCTCCCAATAGAAGATCCTGTCGTTGCCATAGAAACGCTCCTCGATTTAGAAAGAGAAGCCATAGAACCTATAGTATTTCATAGCGACGCAATTTCTGTGTTACTTCGTCATTGTGAGGGATCGACGGATGCAATAAAGAAGGAATAGTGCATCCGAAAAGAGATACTCGCCTCCAAATAGAAGATCCTGTCGTTGCCATAGAAATGCTCCTCGATTTAGAAAGAGAAGTCATAGAACCTATAGTATTTCATAGCGACTCAATTTCTGTGTTAATTCGTCATTGTGAGGGTTCGATGGATTCAATAAAGAAGGAATAGTGCATCCAAAATGAGATACTCGCCTCCCAATAGAAGATCCTTTCGTTACCATTGGATCGTTCCTCGATTTAGAAAGAGAAGGCGTAGAACTTATAGTATTTCATAGCGACGCAATTTCTGTGTGAATTCGTCATTGTGAGGGATCGATGGATGCAATAAAGAAGGAATAGTGCATCCAAAATGAGATACTCGCCTCCCAATAGAAGATCCTTTCGTTGCCATAGGATCGTTCCTCGATTTAGAAAGAGAAGGCGTAGAACTTATAGTATTTCATAGCGACGCAATTTCTGTGTTAATTCGTCATTGTGAGGGATCGATGGATTCAATAAAGAAGGAATAGTGCATCCAAAATGAGATACTCGCCTCCCAATAGAAGATCCTTTCGTTACCATAGGATCGTTCCTCGATTTAGAAAGAGAAGGCGTAGAAGTTATAGTATTTCATAGCGACGCATTTTCTGTGTTAATTCGTCATTGTGAGGGATCGATGGATTCAATAAAGAAGGAATAGTGCATCCAAAATGAGATACTCGCCTCCCAATAGAAGATCCTTTCGTTACCATAGGATCGTTCCTCGATTTAGAAAGAGAAGGCCTAGAACTTATAGTATTTCATAGCGACGAAATTTCTGTGTGAATTCGTCATTGTGAGCGATCGATGGATGCAATAAAGATGGAATAGTGCATCCAAAAAGAGATACTCGCCTTCCAATAGAAGATCCTTTCGTTGCCATAGGATCGTTCCTCGATTTAGAAAGAGAAGGCGTAGAACTTATAGTATTTCATAGCGACTCAATTTCTGTGTTAATTCGTCGTTGTGAGGGATCGATGGATTCAATAAAGAAGGAATAGTGCATCCAATAAGAGATACGCGCCTCCCAATAGAAGATCCTTTCGTTACCATAGGATCGTTCCCGATTTAGAAAGAGAAGGCGTAGAACTTATAGTATTTCATAGCGACTCAATTTCTGTGTTAATTCGTCATTGTGAGGGATCGATGGATGCAATAAAGAAGGAATAGTGCATCCAAAATGAGATACTCGCCTCCCAATAGAAGATCCTTTCGTTACCATAGGATCGTTCCTCGATTTAGAAAGAGAAGGCGTAGAATTTATAGTATTTCATAGCGACTCAATTTCTGTGTTAATGCGTCATTGTGAGGGATCGATGGAGGCAATAAAGAAGAAATAGTGCATCCAAAAAGTGATACTCGCTTCCCAATAGAAGATCCTTTCGGTGCCATAGGATCGTTCCTCGATTTAGAAAGAGAAGGCGTTGAACATATAGTATTTCATAGCGCTGCAATTTCTGTGTGAATTCGTCATTGTGAGGGATCGATGGATTCAATAAAGAAGGAATAGTTCATCCAAAATGAGATACTCGCCTCCCAATAGAAGATCCTTTCGTTACCATAGGATCGTTCCTCGATTTACAAAGAGAAGGCGTTGAACTTATAGTATTTCATAGCGACGCAATTTCTGTGTTAATTCGTCATTGTGAGGGATCGATGGATTCAATAAAGAAGGAATAGTGCATCCAAAAAGTGATACTCGCCTCCCAATTGAAGATCCTTTCGTTGCCATGGGATCGTTCCTCGATTTAGAAAGAGAAGGCGTAGAACTTATAGTATTTCATAGCGACGCAATTTCTATGTGAATTCGTCATTGTGAGGAATCGATGGATGCAATAAAGAAGGAATAGTGCATCCAAAAAGAGATACTCGCCTTCCAATAGAAAATCCTTTCGTTGCCATAGGATCATTGTGAGGGATCGATGGATTCAATAAAGAAGGAATAGTGCATCCAAAAAGTGATACTCGCCTCCCAATAGAAGATCCTTTCGTTGCCATAGGATCATTCCTCGATTTAGAAAGAGAAGGCGTAGAACTTATAGTATTTCATAGCGACGCAATTTCTGTGTTAATTCGTCATTGTGAGGGATCGACGGATGCAATAAAGAACGAATAGTGCATCCGAAAAGAGATACTCGCCTCCAAATAGGAGGTCCTTTCGTTGCCATAGAAACGCTCCTCGATTTAGAAAGAGAAGTCATAGAACCTATAGTATTTCATAGCGACGCAATTTCTGTGTTAATTCGTCATTGTGAGTGAACGACGGATGCAATAAAGAAGGAATAGTGCATCCGAAAAGAGATACTCGCCCCCAAATAGGAGATCCTGTCGTTGCCATAGAAACGCTCCTCGATTTAGAAAGAGTAGTCATAGAACATATAGTATTTCATAGCGACTCAATTTCTGTGTTAATTCGTCATTGTGAGGGATCGATGGATTCAATAAAGAAGGAATAGTGCATCCAAAATGAGATACTCGCCTCCCAATAGAAGATCGTTTCGTTACCATAGGATCGTTCCTCGATTTAGAAAGAGAAGGCGTAGAACTTACAGTATTTCATAGCGACGCAATTTCTGTGTTAATTCGTCATTGTGAGGGATCGACGGATGCAATAAAGAAGGAATAGTGCATCCGAAAGGAGATACTCGCCTCCCAATAGAAGATCCTGTCGTTGCCATAGAAACGCTCCTCGACTTTGGAAGAGAAGGCGTAGAACTTATGGAATTTCATAGCGACGCAATTTCTGTGTTAATTCGTCATTGTGAGGGATCGATGGATTCAATAAAGAAGGAATAGTGAATCCAAAAAGTGATACTCGCCTCCCAATAGAAGATCCTTTTGTTGCCATAGGATCGTTCCTCGATTTAGAAAAGGAAAGCGTAGAACTTATAGTATTTCATAGCGACGCAATTTCTGTGTTAATTCGCCATTGTAAGGGATCGACGGATGCAATAAAGAAGGAATAGTGCATCCGAAAGGAGATACTCGCCTCCCAATAGAAGATCCTGTCGTTGCCATAGAAACGCTCCTCGATTTAGAAAGAGATGGCGTAGAACTTATAGTATTTCATAGCGACGCAATTTCTGTGTGAATTCGTCATTGGGAGGGATCGATGGATGCAATAAAGAAGGAATAGTGCATCCAAAAAGAGAAACTCGCCTTCCAGTAGAAGATCTTTTCGTTGCCATAGGATCGTTCCTCGATTTAGAAAGAGAAGGCGTAGAGCTTATAGTATTTCATAGCGACGCAATTTCTGTTTTAATTCGTCATTGTGAGTGATCGACGGATTCAATAAAGAAGGAATAGGGCATCCGAAATGAGATACTCGCAGCCCAATAACAGATCCTTTCGTTACCATAGGAACGTTCCTCGATTTAGAAAGTATTTCATAGCGACGCAATCTCTGTGTTAATTCGTCATTGTGAGGGATCGATGGAGGCAATAAAGAAGGGATAGTGCATCCAAAAAGTGATACTCGCCTCCCAATAGAAGATCCTTTCGTTGCCATAGGATCGTTCCTCGATTTAGAAAGAGAAGGCGTAGAACATACAGTATTTCATAGCGACGCAATTTCTGTGTGAATTCGTCATTCTGAGGGATCGATGGATGCAATATAGAAGGAATAGTGCATCCAAAAAGATATACTCGCCTTCCAATAGAAGATCCTTTCGTTGCCATAGGATCGTTCCTTGATTTAGAAAGAGAAGGCGTAGAACTTATAGTATTTCATAGCGACGCAATTTCTGTGTTAATTCGCCATTGTGAGGGATCGACGGATGCAATAAAGAAGGAATAGTGCATCCGAAAAGAGATACTCGCCCCCCAATAGAAGATCCTGTCGTTGCCATAGAAACGCTCCTCGATTTAGAAAGAGAAGCCATAGAACCTACAGTATTTCATAGCGACGCAATTTCTGTGTTACTTCGTCATTGTGAGGGATCGACGGATGCAATAAAGAAGGAATAGTGCATTCGAAAAGAGATACTCGCCTCACAATAGAAGATCCTAGCGTTGCCATAGAAATGCTCCTCGATTTAGAAAGAGAAGTCATAGAACCTATAGTATTTCATAGCGACTCAATTTCTGTGTTAATTCGTCATTGTGAGGGATCGATGGATTCAATAAAGAAGGAATAGTGCATCCAAAATGAGATACTCGCCTCCCAATAGAAGATCCTTTCGTTACCATAGGATCGTTCCTCGATTTAGAAAGAGAAGGCCTAGAACTTATAGTATTTCATAGCGACTCAATTTCTGTGTTAATTCGTCATTGTGAGGGATCGATGGATTCAATAAAGAAGGAATACTGCATCCAAAATGAGATACTCGCCTCCCAATAGAAGATCCTTTCGTTACCATAGGATCGTTCCTCGATTTAGAAAGAGAAGGCGTAGAACTTATAGTATTTCATAGCGACGCAATTTCTGTGTTAATTCGTCATTGTGAGGGATCGATGGATTCAATAGAGAAGGAATAGTGCATCCAAAATGAGATACTCGCCTCCCAATAGAAGATCCTTTCGTTACCATAGGATCGTTCCTCGATTTAGAAAGAGAAGGCGTAGAACTTATAGTATTTCATAGCGACGCAATTTCTGTGTGAATTCGTCATTGTGAGGGATCGATGGAGGCAATAAAGAAGGAATAGTGCATCCAAAAAGTGATACTCGCCTCCCAACAGAAGATCCTTTCGTTGCCATAGGATCGTTCCTCGATTTAGAAAGAGAAGGCGTAGAACTTATAGTATTTCATAGCGACGCAATTTCTGTGTGAATCCGTCATTGTGAGGGATCGATGGAGGCAATAAAGAAGAAATAGTGCATCCAAAAAGAGATACTCGCCTTCCAATAGAAGATCCTTTCGTTGCCATAGGATCGTTCCTCGATTTAGAAAGAGAAGGCGTAGAACTTATAGTATTTCATAGCGACGCAATTTCTGTGTTAATTCGTCATTGTGAGGGATCGACGGATGCAATAAAGAAGGAATAGTGCATCCGAAAGGAGATACTCGCCTCCCAATAGAAGATCCTGTCGTTGCCATAGAAACGCTCCTCGACTTTGGAAGAGAAGGCGTAGAACTTATGGAATTTCATAGCGACGCAATTTCTGTGTTAATTCGTCATTGTGAGGGATCGATGGATTCAATAAAGAAGGAATAGTGAATCCAAAAAGTGATACTCGCCTCCCAATAGAAGATCCTTTTGTTGCCATAGGATCGTTCCTCGATTTAGAAAAGGAAAGCGTAGAACTTATAGTATTTCATAGCGACGCAATTTCTGTGTTAATTCGCCATTGTGAGGGATCGACGGATGCAATAAAGAAGGAATAGTGCATCCGAAAGGAGATACTCGCCTCCCAATAGAAGATCCTGTCGTTGCCATAGAAACGCTCCTCGATTTAGAAAGAGAAGGCGTAGAGCTTATAGTATTTCATAGCGACGCAATTTCTGTTTTAATTCGTCATTGTGAGTGATCGACGGATTCAATAAAGAAGGAATAGTGCATCCGAAAAGAGATACTCGCCTCCCAATAGAAGATCCTGTCGTTGCCATAGAAACGCTCCTCGATTTAGAAAGAGAAGCCATAGAACCTACAGTATTTCATAGCGACGCAATTTCTGTGTTACTTCGTCATTGTGAGGGATCGACGGATGCAATAAAGAAGGAATAGTGCATTCGAAAAGAGATACTCGCCTCACAATAGAAGATCCTAGCGTTGCCATAGAAATGCTCCTCGATTTAGAAAGAGAAGTCATAGAACCTATAGTATTTCATAGCGACTCAATTTCTGTGTTAATTCGTCATTGTGAGGGATCGATGGATTCAATAAAGAAGGAATAGTGCATCCAAAATGAGATACTCGCCTCCCAATAGAAGATCCTTTCGTTACCATAGGATCGTTCCTCGATTTAGAAAGAGAAGGCCTAGAACTTATAGTATTTCATAGCGACTCAATTTCTGTGTTAATTCGTCATTGTGAGGGATCGATGGATTCAATAAAGAAGGAATACTGCATCCAAAATGAGATACTCGCCTCCCAATAGAAGATCCTTTCGTTACCATAGGATCGTTCCTCGATTTAGAAAGAGAAGGCGTAGAACTTATAGTATTTCATAGCGACGCAATTTCTGTGTTAATTCGTCATTGTGAGGGATCGATGGATTCAATAGAGAAGGAATAGTGCATCCAAAATGAGATACTCGCCTCCCAATAGAAGATCCTTTCGTTACCATAGGATCGTTCCTCGATTTAGAAAGAGAAGGCGTAGAGCTTATAGTATTTCATAGCGACGCAATTTCTGTTTTAATTCGTCATTGTGAGTGATCGACGGATTCAATAAAGAAGGAATAGGGCATCCGAAATGAGATACTCGCAGCCCAATAACAGATCCTTTCGTTACCATAGGAACGTTCCTCGATTTAGAAAGTATTTCATAGCGACGCAATCTCTGTGTTAATTCGTCATTGTGAGGGATCGATGGAGGCAATAAAGAAGGGATAGTGCATCCAAAAAGTGATACTCGCCTCCCAATAGAAGATCCTTTCGTTGCCATAGGATCGTTCCTCGATTTAGAAAGAGAAGGCGTAGAACATACAGTATTTCATAGCGACGCAATTTCTGTGTGAATTCGTCATTCTGAGGGATCGATGGATGCAATATAGAAGGAATAGTGCATCCAAAAAGATATACTCGCCTTCCAATAGAAGATCCTTTCGTTGCCATAGGATCGTTCCTTGATTTAGAAAGAGAAGGCGTAGAACTTATAGTATTTCATAGCGACGCAATTTCTGTGTTAATTCGCCATTGTGAGGGATCGACGGATGCAATAAAGAAGGAATAGTGCATCCGAAAAGAGATACTCGCCTCCCAATAGAAGATCCTGTCGTTGCCATAGAAACGCTCCTCGATTTAGAAAGAGAAGCCATAGAACCTACAGTATTTCATAGCGACGCAATTTCTGTGTTACTTCGTCATTGTGAGGGATCGACGGATGCAATAAAGAAGGAATAGTGCATTCGAAAAGAGATACTCGCCTCACAATAGAAGATCCTAGCGTTGCCATAGAAATGCTCCTCGATTTAGAAAGAGAAGTCATAGAACCTATAGTATTTCATAGCGACTCAATTTCTGTGTTAATTCGTCATTGTGAGGGATCGATGGATTCAATAAAGAAGGAATAGTGCATCCAAAATGAGATACTCGCCTCCCAATAGAAGATCCTTTCGTTACCATAGGATCGTTCCTCGATTTAGAAAGAGAAGGCCTAGAACTTATAGTATTTCATAGCGACTCAATTTCTGTGTTAATTCGTCATTGTGAGGGATCGATGGATTCAATAAAGAAGGAATACTGCATCCAAAATGAGATACTCGCCTCCCAATAGAAGATCCTTTCGTTACCATAGGATCGTTCCTCGATTTAGAAAGAGAAGGCGTAGAACTTATAGTATTTCATAGCGACGCAATTTCTGTGTTAATTCGTCAATGTGAGGGATCGATGGATTCAATAGAGAAGGAATAGTGCATCCAAAATGAGATACTCGCCTCCCAATAGAAGATCCTTTCGTTACCATAGGATTGTTCCTCGATTTAGAAAGAGAAGGCGTAGAACTTATAGTGTTTCATAGCGACTCAATTTCTGTGTTAATTCGTCATTGTGAGGGATCGATGGAGGCAATAAAGAAGGAATAGTAAATCCAAAAAGTGATACTCGCCTCCCAATAGATGATCCTTTCGTTGCCATAGGATCGTTCCTCGATTTAGAAACAGAAGGCGTTGAACTTATAGTATTTCATAGCGACGCAATTTCTGTATGAATTCGTCATTGTGAGGGATCGATGGATGCAATAAAGAAGGAATAGTGCATCCAAAAAGAGATACTCGCCTTCCAATAGAAGATCCTTTCGTTGCCATAGGATCGTTTTTCGATTTAGAAAGAGAAAGCGTAGAACTTATAGTATTTCATAGCGACTCAATTTCTGTGTTAATTCGTCATTGTGAGGGATCGATGGATTCAATAAAGAAGGAATAGTGCATCCAAAATGAGATACTCGCCTCCCAATAGAAGATCCTTTCGTTACCATAGGATCGTTCCTCGATTTAGAAAGAGAAGGCCTAGAACTTATAGTATTTCATAGCGACTCAATTTCTGTGTTAATTCGTCATTGTGAGGGATCGATGGATTCAATAAAGAAGGAATAGGGCATCCAAAATGAGATACTCGCCTCCCAATAGAAGATCCTTTCGTTACCATAGGATCGTTCCTCGATTTAGAAAGAGAAGGCGTAGAACTTATAGTGTTTCATAGCGACTCAATTTCTGTGTTAATTCGTCATTGTGAGGGATCGATGGAGGCAATAAAGAAGGAATAGTGCATCCAAAAAGTGATACTCGCCTCCCAATAGATGATCCTTTCGTTGCCATAGGATCGTTCCTCGATTTAGAAAGAGAAGGCGTTGAACTTATAGTATTTCATAGCGACGCAATTTCTGTATGAATTCGTCATTGTGAGGGATCGATGGATGCAATAAAGAAGGAATAGTGCATCCAAAAAGAGATACTCGCCTTCCAATAGAAGATCCTTTCGTTGCCATAGGATCGTCCCTCGATTTAGAAAGAGAAGGCGTAGAATTTATAGTATTTCATAGCGACGCAATTACTGTGTTAATTCGTCATTGTGAGGGATCGACGGATGCAAAAAAGAAGGAATAGTGCATCCGAAAAGAGATACTCGCCTCCAAATAGGAGATCCTTTCGTTGCCATAGAAACGCTCCTCTATTTAGAAAGAGAAGTCATAGAACTTATAGTATTTCATAGCGACGCAATTTCTGTTTTAATTCGTCATTGTGAGTGATCGACGGATGCAATAAAGAAGGAATAGTGCATCCGAAAAGAAATACTCGCCCCCAAATAGGAGATCCGGTCGTTGCCATAGAAACGCTCCTCGATTTAGAAAGAGAAGTCATAGAACCTATAGAATTTCATAGCGACTCAATTTCTGTGTTAATTCGTCATTGTGAGGGATCGATGGATTCAATAAAGAAGGAATAGTGTATCCAAAATGAGATACTCGCCTCCCAATAGAAGATCCTTTCGTTACCATAGGATCGTTCCTCGATTTAGAAAGAGAAGGCGTAGAACTTATAGTATTACATAGCGACGCAATTTCTGTGTTAATTCGTCATTGTGAGGGATCGATGGAGGCAATAAAGAAGGAATAGTGCATCCAAAAAGTGATACTCGCCTCCCAATAGAAGATCCTTTCGTTGCCATAGGATCGTTCCTCGATTTAGAAAGAGAAGGCGTAGAACTTATAGTATTTCATAGCGACGCAATTTCCGTGTGAATTCGTCATTGTGAGGGATCGATGGATGCAATAAAGAAGGAATAGTGCATAAAAAAGAGATACTCGCCTTCCAATAGAAGATCCTTTCGTTGCCATAGGATCGTTCCACGATTTAGAAAGAGAAGGCGTAGAAATTATAGTATTTCATAGCGACGCAATTTCTGTGTTAATTCGTCATTGTGAGGGAGCGATGGATTCAATAAAGAAGGAATAGTGCATCCAAAAAGTGATACTCGCCTCCCAATAGAAGTTCCTTTCGTTGCCATAGGATCGTTCCTCGATTTAGAAAGAGAAGGCGTAGAACTTATAGTATTTCATAGCGACGCAATTTGTGTGTGACTTCGTCATTGTGAGGGATCGATGGATGCAATAAAGAAGGAATAGTGCATCCAAAAAGAGATACTCGCCTTCCAATAGAAGGTCCTTTCGTTGCCATAGGATCGTTCCTCGATTTAGAAAGAGAAGGCGTAGAACTTATAGTATTTCATAGCGACGCAATTTCTGTGTTAATTCGCCATTGTGAGGGATCGACGGATGCAATAAAGAAGGAATAGTGCGTCCGATAAGATATACTCGCCTCCCAATAGAAGATCCTGTCGTTGCCATAGTAACGCTCCTCGATTTAGAAAGAGAAGCCATAGAACTTATAGTATTTCATAGCTACGCAATTTCTGTGTTACTTCGTCATTGTGAGGGATCGACGGATGCAATAAAGAAGGAATAGTGCATCCGAAAAGAGATACTCGCCCCCAAATAGGAGATCCTGTCGTTGCCATAGAAACGCTCCTCGATTTAGAATGAGAAGTCATAGAACCTATAGTATTTCATAGCGACTCAATTTCTGTGTTAATTCGTCATCGTGAGGGATCGATGGATTCAATAAAGAAGGAATAGTGCATCCAAAAAGTGATACTCGCCTCCCAATAAATATCCTTTCGTTACCATAGGATCGTTCCTTGATTTAGAAAGAGAAGGCGTAGAACTTATAGTATTTCATAGCGACGCAATTTCTGTGTTAATTCGTCATTGTGAGGGTTCGATGGAGGCAATAAAGAAGGAATAGTGCATCCAAAAAGTGATACTCGCCTCCCAATAGAAGATCCTTTCGTTGCCATAGCATCGTTACTCGATTTAGAAAGAGAAGTCGTAGAACTTATAGTATTTCATAGCGACGCAATTCCTGTGTGAATTCGTAATTGTGAGGGATCGATGGATGCAATAAAGAAGGAATAGAGCATCCAAAAAGATATACTCGCCTTCCAATTGAAGATCCTTTCGTTGCCATAGGATCGTTCCTCGATTTAGAAAGAGAAGGCGTAGAACTTATAGTCCTTCATAGCGAGTCAATTTCTGTGTTAATTCGTCATTGTGAAGGATCGACGGATTCAATAAAGAAGGAATAGTGCATCCAAAATGAGATACTCGCCTCCCAATAAAAGATCCTTTCGTTGCCATAGGATCGTTCCTCGATTTAGAAAGAGAAGGCGTAGAACTTATAGTATTTCATAGCGACTCAATTTCTGTGTTAATTCGTCATTGTGAGGGATCGACGGATGCAATAAAGAAGGAATAGTGCATCCGAAAAGAGATATTCGCCTCCCAATAGAAGATCCTGTCGTTGCTATAGTAACGCTCCTCGATTTAGAAAGAGAAGCCATAGAACCTATAGTATTTCATAGCGACGCAATTTCTGTGTTACTTCGTCATTGTGAGGGATCGACGGATGCAATAAAGAAGGAATAGTGCATCCGAAAAGAGATACTCGCCTCCCAATAGAAGATCCTGTCGTAGCCATAGAAATGCTCCTCAATTTAGAAAGAGAAGTCATAGAACCTATAGTATTTCATAGCGACGCAATTTCTGTGTAAATTCGCCATTGTGAGGGATCGATGGAGGCAATAAAGAAGGAGTAGTGCATCCAAAAAGTGATACTCGCCTCCCAAAAGAAGATCCTTTCGTTGCCATAGGATCGTTCCTCGATTTAGAAAGAGAAGGCGTAGAACTTATAGTATTTCATAGCGACGCAATTTCTGTGTTAATTCGTCATTGTGAGGGATCGACGGATGCAATAAAGAAGGATTAGTGCATCCGAAAAGTGATACTCGCCACCAAATAGGAGATCCTTTCGTTGCCATAGAAACGCTCCTCGATTTAGAAAGAGAAGTCATAGAACCTATAGTATTTCATATCGACGCAGTTTCTGTTTTAATTCGTCATTGTGAGTGATCGACGGATTCAATAAAGAAGGAATAGTGCATCCAAAATGAGATACTCGCCTCCCAATAAAAGATCCTTTCGTTGCCATAGGATCGTTCCTCGATTTAGAAAGAGAAGGCGTAGAACTTATAGTATTTCATAGCGAGTCAATTTCTGTGTTAATTCGTCATTGTGAGGGATCGACGGATGCAATAAAGAAGGATTAGTGCATCCGAAAAGAGATACTCGCCTCCCAATAGGAGATCCTGTCGTTGCTATTGAAGTGCTCCTCGATTTAGAACGAGAAGTCATAGAACATATAGTATTTCATAGCGACGGAATTTCTGTTTTAATTCGTCATTGTGAGTGATCGACAGATTCAATAAAGAAGGAATAGTGCATCCGAAAAGAGATACTCGCCCCCAAATAGGAGATCCTGTCGTTGCCATAGAAACGCTCCTCGATTTAGAAAGAGAAGTCATAGAACATATAGTATTTCATAGCGACTCAATTTCTGTGTTAATTCGTCATCGTGAGGGATCGATGGATTCAATAAAGAAGGAATAGTGCATCCAAAATGAGATACTCGCCTCCCAATAGAAGATCCTTTCGTTACCATAGGGTCGTTCCTCGATTTAAAAGAGAAGGCGTAGAACTTATAGTATTTCATAGTGACGCAATTTCTGTGTGCATTCGTCATTGTGAGGGATCGATGGATGCAATAAAGAAGGAATAGTGCATCCAAAAACAGATACTCGCCTTCCAATAGAAGATCCTTTCGTTGCTATAGGATCGTTCCTCGATTTAGAAAGAGAAGGCGTAGAACTTATAGTATTTCATAGCGACTCAATTTCTGTGTTAATTCGTCATTGTGAGGGATTGATGGATTCAATAAAGAAGGAATAGTGCATCCAAAATGAGATACTCGCCTCCCAATAGAAGATCCTTTCATTACCATAGGATCGTTCCTCGATTTAGAAAGAGAAGGCGTAGAACTTATAGTATTTCATAGCGACTCAATTTCTGTGTTAATTCGTCATTGTGAGGGATCGATGGATTCAACAAAGAAGGAATAGTGCATCCAAAATGAGATACTCGGCTCCCAATAGAAGATCCTTTCGTTACCATAGGATCGTTCCTCGATTTAGAAAGAGAAGGCGTAGAACTTATAGTATTTCATAGCGACTCAATTTCTGTGTTAATTCGTCATTGTGAGGGATCGATGGAGGCAATAAAGAAGGAATAGTGCATCCAAAAAGTGATACTCGCCTCCCAATAGAAGATCCTTTCGTTGCCATAGGATCGTTCCTCGATTTAGAAAGAGAAGGCGTAGAACTTATAGTATTTCATAGCGACTCAATTTCTGTGTTAATTCGTCATTGTGATGGATCGATGGATTCAATAAAGAAGGAATAGTGCATCCAATATGAGATACTCGCCTCCCAATAGAAGATCCTTTCGTTACCATTGGATCGTTCCTCGATTTAGAAAGAGAAGGCGTAGAACTTATAGTATTTCATAGCGACTCAATTTCTGTGTTAATTCGTCATTGTGAGGGATCGATGGATTCAATAAAGAAGGAATAGTGCATCCAAAATGAGATACTCGCCTCCCAATAGAAGATCCTTTCGTTACCATAGGATCGTTCCTCGATTTAGAAAGAGAAGGCGTAGAACTTATAGTATTTCATAGCGACGCAATTTCTGTGTTAATTCGTCATTGTGAGGGTTCGATGGAGGCAATAAAGAAGGAATAGTGCATCCAAAAAGTGATACTCGCCTCCCAATAGAAGATCCTTTCGTTGCCATAGCGTCGTTACTCGATTTAGAAAGAGAAGTCGTAGAACTTATAGTATTTCATAGCGACGCAATTCCTGTGTGAATTCGTAATTGTGAGGGATCGATGGATGCAATAAAGAAGGAATAGAGCATCCAAAAAGATATACTCGCCTTCCAATTGAAGATCCTTTCGTTGCCATAGGATCGTTCCTCGATTTAGAAAGAGAAGGCGTAGAACTTATAGTCCTTCATAGCGAGTCAATTTCTGTGTTAATTCGTCATTGTGAAGGATCGACGGATTCAATAAAGAAGGAATAGTGCATCCAAAATGAGATACTCGCCTCCCAATAAAAGATCCTTTCGTTGCCATAGGATCGTTCCTCGATTTAGAAAGAGAAGGCGTAGAACTTATAGTATTTCATAGCGACTCAATTTCTGTGTTAATTCGTCATTGTGAGGGATCGACGGATGCAATAAAGAAGGAATAGTGCATCCGAAAAGAGATATTCGCCTCCCAATAGAAGATCCTGTCGTTGCCATAGTAACGCTCCTCGATTTAGAAAGAGAAGCCATAGAACCTATTGTATTTCATAGCGATCCAATTTCTGTGTTACTTCGTCATTGTGAGGGATCGACGGATGCAATAAAGAAGGAATAGTGCATCCAAAAAGAGATACTCGCCTCCCAATAGAAGATCCTGTCGTAGCCATAGAAATGCTCCTCAATTTAGAAAGAGAAGTCATAGAACCTATAGTATTTCATAGCGACGCAATTTCTGTGTTAATTCGCCATTGTGAGGGATCGATGGAGGCAATAAAGAAGGAGTAGTGCATCCAAAAAGTGATACTCGCCTCCCAATAGAAGATCCTTTCGTTGCCATAGGATCGTTCCTCGATTTAGAAAGAGAAGTCATAGAACCTATAGTATTTCATATCGACGCAGTTTCTGTTTTAATTCGTCATTGTGAGTGATCGACGGATTCAATAAAGAAGGAATAGTGCATCCAAAATGAGATACTCGCCTCCCAATAAAAGATCCTTTCGTTGCCATAGGATCGTTCCTCGATTTAGAAAGAGAAGGCGTAGAACTTATAGTATTTCATAGCGACGCAATTTCTGTGTTAATTCGTCATTGTGAGGGATCGATGGATTCAATAAAGAAGGAATAGTGCATCCAAAATGAGATACTCGCCTCCCAATAGAAGATCCTTTCGTTACCATAGGGTCGTTCCTCGATTTAAAAGAGAAGGCGTAGAACTTATAGTATTTCATAGTGACGCAATTTCTGTGTGCATTCGTCATTGTGAGGGATCGATGGATGCAATAAAGAAGGAATAGTGCATCCAAAAACAGATACTCGCCTTCCAATAGGAGATCCTTTCGTTGCTATAGGATCGTTCCTCGATTTAGAAAGAGAAGGCGTAGAACTTATAGTATTTCATAGCGACTCAATTTCTGTGTTAATTCGTCATTGTGAGGGATTGATGGATTCAATAAAGAAGGAATAGTGCATCCAAAATGAGATACTCGCCTCCCAATAGAAGATCCTTTCATTACCATAGGATCGTTCCTCGATTTAGAAAGAGAAGGCGTAGAACTTATAGTATTTCATAGCGACTCAATTTCTGTGTTAATTCGTCATTGTGAGGGATCGATGGATTCAACAAAGAAGGAATAGTGCATCCAAAATGAGATACTCGGCTCCCAATAGAAGATCCTTTCGTTACCATAGGATCGTTCCTCGATTTAGAAAGAGAAGGCGTAGAACTTATAGTATTTCATAGCGACTCAATTTCTGTGTTAATTCGTCATTGTGAGGGATCGATGGAGGCAATAAAGAAGGAATAGTGCATCCAAAAAGTGATACTCGCCTCCCAATAGAAGATCCTTTCGTTGCCATAGGATCGTTCCTCGATTTAGAAAGAGAAGGCGTAGAACTTATAGTATTTCATAGCGACTCAATTTCTGTGTTAATTCGTCATTGTGATGGATCGATGGATTCAATAAAGAAGGAATAGTGCATCCAATATGAGATACTCGCCTCCCAATAGAAGATCCTTTCGTTACCATTGGATCGTTCCTCGATTTAGAAAGAGAAGGCGTAGAACTTATAGTATTTCATAGCGACTCAATTTCTGTGTTAATTCGTCATTGTGAGGGATCGATGGATTCAATAAAGAAGGAATAGTGCATCCAAAATGAGATACTCGCCTCCCAATAGAAGATCCTTTCGTTACCATAGGATCGTTCCTCGATTTAGAAAGAGAAGGCGTAGAACTTATAGTATTTCATAGCGACGCAATTTCTGTGTTAATTCGTCATTGTGAGGGTTCGATGGAGGCAATAAAGAAGGAATAGTGCATCCAAAAAGTGATACTCGCCTCCCAATAGAAGATCCTTTCGTTGCCATAGCGTCGTTACTCGATTTAGAAAGAGAAGTCGTAGAACTTATAGTATTTCATAGCGACGCAATTCCTGTGTGAATTCGTAATTGTGAGGGATCGATGGATGCAATAAAGAAGGAATAGAGCATCCAAAAAGATATACTCGCCTTCCAATTGAAGATCCTTTCGTTGCCATAGGATCGTTCCTCGATTTAGAAAGAGAAGGCGTAGAACTTATAGTATTTCATAGCGAGTCAATTTCTGTGTTAATTCGTCATTGTGAGGGATCGACGGATGCAATAAAGAAGGATTAGTGCATCCGAAAAGAGATACTCGCCTCCCAATAGGAGATCCTGTCGTTGCTATTGAAGTGCTCCTCGATTTAGAACGAGAAGTCATAGAACATATAGTATTTCATAGCGACGGAATTTCTGTTTTAATTCGTCATTGTGAGTGATCGACAGACTCAATAAAGAAGGAATAGTGCATCCGAAAAGAGATACTCGCCCCAAAATAGGAGATCCTGTCGTTGCCATAGAAACGCTCCTCGATTTAGAAAGAGAAGTCATAGAACCTATAGTATTTCATAGCGACGCAATTTCTGTTTTAATTCGTCATTGTGAGTGATCGACGGATTCAATAAAGAAGGAATAGTGCATCTAAAATGTGATACTCGCCACCCAATAGAAGATCCTTTCGTTGCCATAGGAAGGTTCCTCGATTTAGAAAGAGAAGGCGTAGAACTTATAGTATTTCATAGCGACGCAATTTCTGTGTGAATTCGTCATTGTGAGGGATCGATGGATGCAATAAAGAAGGAATAGTGCATCCAAAAAGAGATACTCGCCTTCCAATAGAAGATCCTTTCGTTGCCATAGGATCGTTGCTCGATTTAGAAAGAGAAGGCGTAGAACTTATAGTATTTCATAGCGACGCAATTTCTGTGTTAATTCGTCATTGTGAGGGATCGATGGATTCAATAAAGAAGGAATAGTGCATCCAAAAAGTGATACTCGCCTCCCAATAGAAGATCCTTTCGTTGCCATAGGATCGTTCCTCGATTTAGAAAGAGAAGGCGTAGAACTTACAGTATTTCATAGCGACGCAATTTCTGTGTGAATTCGTCATTGTGAGGGATCGATGGATGCAATAAAGAAGGAATAGTGCATCCAAAAAGAGATACTCGCCTTCCAATAGAAGATCCTTTCGTTGCCATAGGATCGTTGCTCGATTTAGAAAGAGAAGGCGTAGAACTTATAGTATTTCATAGCGACGCAATTTCTGTGTTAATTCGTCATTGTGAGGGATCGATGGATTCAATAAAGAAGGAATAGTGCATCCAAAAAGTGATACTCGCCTCCCAATAGAAGATCCTTTCGTTGCCATAGGATCGTTCCTCGATTTAGAAAGAGAAGGCGTAGAATTTATAGTATTTCATAGCGACGCAATTACTGTGTTAATTGGTCATTGTGAGGGATCGACGGATGCAAAAAAGAAGGAATAGTGCATCCGAAAAGAGATACTCGCCTCCAAATAGGAGATCCTTTCGTTGCCATAGAAACGCTCCTCTATTTAGAAAGAGAAGTCATAGAACTTATAGTATTTCATAGCGACGCAATTTCTGTTTTAATTCGTCATTGTGAGTGATCGACGGATGCAATAAAGAAGGAATAGTGCATCCGAAAAGAAATACTCGCCCCCAAATAGGAGATCCGGTCGTTGCCATAGAAACGCTCCTCGATTTAGAAAGAGAAGTCATAGAACCTATAGTATTTCATAGCGACTCAATTTCTGTGTTAATTCGTCATTGTGAGGGATCGATGGATTCAATAAAGAAGGAATAGTGTATCCAAAATGAGATACTCGCTTCCCAATAGAAGATCCTTTCGTTACCATAGGATCGTTCCTCGATTTAGAAAGAGAAGGCGTAGAACTTATAGTATCTCATAGCGACGCAATTTCTGTGTTAATTCGTCATTGAGAGGGATCGATGGAGGCAATAAAGAAGGAATAGTGCATCCAAAAAGTGATACTCGCCTCCCAATAGAAGATCCTTTCGTTGCCATAGGATCGTTCCTCGATTTAGAAAGAGAAGGCGTAGAACTTATAGTATTTCATAGCGACGCAATTTCCGTGTGAATTCGTCATTGTGAGGGATCGATGGATGCAATAAAGAAGGAATAGTGCATAAAAAAGAGATACTCGCCTTCCAATAGAAGATCCTTTCGTTGCCATAGGATCGTTCCTCGATTTAGAAAGAGAAGGCGTAGAACTTATAGTATTTCATAGCGACGCAATTTCTGTGTTAATTCGCCATTGTGAGGGATCGACGGATGCAATAGAGAAGGAATAGTTCATCCGAAAAGAGATATTCGCCTCCCAATAGAAGATCCTGTCGTTGCCATAGTAACGCTCCTCGATTTAGAAGGAGAAGCCATAGAACCTATAGTATTTCATAGCTACGCAATTTCTGTGTTACTTCGTCATTGTGAGGGATCGACGGATGCAATAAAGAAGGAATAGTGCATCCGAAAAGAGATACTCGCCTCCCAATAGAAGATCCTGTCGTTGCCATAGAAATGCTCCTCGATTTAGAAAGAAAAGTCATAGAACCTATAGTATTTCATAGCGACGCAATTTCTGTGTTAATTCGCCATTGTGAGGGATCGATGGAGGCAATAAAGAAGGAGTAGTGCATCCAAAAAGTGATACTCGCCTCCCAATAGAAGATCCTTTCGTTGCCATAGGATCGTTCCTCGATTTAGAAAGAGAAGGCGTAGAACTTATAGTATTTCATAGCGACGCAATTTCTGGGTTAATTCGTCATTGTGAGGGATCGATGGAGGCAATAAAGAAGGAATAGTGCATCCAAAAAGTGATACTCGCCTCCCAATAGAAGATCCTTTCGTTGCCATAGGATCGTTCCTCTATTTAGAAAGAGAAGGCGTAGAACTTATAGTATTTCATAGCGACGCAATTTCCGTGTGAATTCGTCATTGTGAGGGATCGATGGATGCAATAAAGAAGGTATAGTGCATCCAAAAAGAGATACTCGCCTTCCAATAGAAGATCCTTTCGTTGCCATAGGATCGTTCCTCGATTTAGAAAGAGAAGGCGTAGAATTTATAGTATTTCATAGCGACGCAATTACTGTGTTAATTCGTCATTGTGAGGGATCGACGGATGCAAAAAAGAAGGAATAGTGCATCCGAAAAGAGATACTCGCCTCCAAATAGGAGATCCTTTCGTTGCCATAGAAACGCTCCTCTATTTAGAAAGAGAAGTCATAGAACTTATAGTATTTCATAGCGACGCAATTTCTGTTTTAATTCGTCATTGTGAGTGATCGACGGATGCAATAAAGAAGGAATAGTGCATCCGAAAAGAAATACTCGCCCCCAAATAGGAGATCCGGTCGTTGCCATAGAAACGCTCCTCGATTTAGAAAGAGAAGTCATAGAACCTATAGTATCTCATAGCGACTCAATTTCTGTGTTAATTCGTCATTGTGAGGGATCGATGGATTCAATAAAGAAGGAATAGTGTATCCAAAATGAGATACTCGCCTCCCAATAGAAGATCCTTTCGTTACCATAGGATCGTTCCTCGATTTAGAAAGAGAAGGCGTAGAACTTATAGTATTTCATAGCGACGCAATTTCTGTGTTAATTCGTCATTGTGAGGGATCGATGGAGGCAATAAAGAAGGAATAGTGCATCCAAAAAGTGATACTCGCCTCCCAATAGAAGATCCTTTCGTTGCCATAGGATCGTTCCTCGATTTAGAAAGAGATGGCGTAGAACTTATAGTATTTCATAGCGACGCAATTTCCGTGTGAATTCGTCATTGTGAGGGATTGATGGATGCAATAAAGAAGGAATAGTGCATAAAAAAGAGATACTCGCCTTCCAATAGAAGATCCTTTCGTTGCCATAGGATCGTTCCTCGATTTAGAAAGAGAAGGCGTAGAACTTATAGTATTTCATAGCGACGCAATTTCTGTGTTAATTCGCCATTGTGAGGGATCGACGGATGCAATAAAGAAGGAATAGTGCATCCGAAAAGAGATATTCGCCTCCCAATAGAAGATCCTGTCGTTGCCATAGTAACGCTCCTCGATTTAGAAAGAGAAGCCATAGAACCTATAGTATTTCATAGCTACGCAATTTCTGTGTTACTTCGTCATTGTGAGGGATCGACGGATGCAATAAAGAAGGAATTGTACATCCGAAAAGAGATACTCGCCTCCCAATAGAAGATCCTGTCGTTGCCATAGAAATGCTCCTCGATTTAGAAAGAAAAGTCATAGAACCTATAGTATTTCATAGCGACGCAATTTCTGTGTTAATTCGCCATTGTGAGGGATCGATGGAGGCAATAAAGAAGGAGTAGTGCATCCAAAAAGTGATACTCGCCTCCCAATAGAAGATCCTTTCGTTGCCATAGGATCGTTCCTCGATTTAGAAAGAGAAGGCGTAGAACTTATAGTATTTCATAGCGACGCAATTTCTGGGTTAATTCGTCATTGTGAGGGATCGACCGATGCAATAAAGAAGGATTAGTGCATCCGAAAAGAGATACTCGCCACCAAATAGGAGATCCTTTCGTTGCCATAGAAACGCTCCTCGATTTAGAAAGAGAAGTCATAGAACCTATAGTATTTCATATCGACGCAGTTTCTGTTTTAATTCGTCATTGTGAGTGATCGACGGTTTCAATAAAGGAGGAATAGTGCATCCAAAATGAGATACTCGCCTCCCAATAAAAGATCCTTTCGTTGCCATAGGATCGTTCCTCGATTTAGAAAGAGAAGGCGTAGAACTTATAGTATTTCATAGCGAGTCAATTTCTGTGTTAATTCGTCATTGTGAGGGATCGACGGATGCAATAAAGAAGGATTAGTGCATCCGAAAAGAGATACTCGCCTCCCAATAGGAGATCCTGTCGTTGCTATTGAAGTGCTCCTCGATTTAGAACGAGAAGTCATAGAACATATAGTATTTCATAGCGACGGAATTTCTGTTTTAATTCGTCATTGTGAGTGATCGACAGATTCAATAAAGAAGGAATAGTGCATCCGAAAAGAGATACTCGCCCCCAAATAGGAGATCCTGTCGTTGCCATAGAAACGCTCCTCGATTTAGAAAGAGAAGTCATAGAACCTATAGTATTTCATAGCGACTCAATTTCTGTGTTAATTCGTCATCGTGAGGGATCGATGGATTCAATAAAGAAGGAATAGTGTATCCAAAATGAGATACTCGCCTCCCAATAAATATCCTTTCGTTACCATAGGATCGTTCCTTGATTTAGAAAGAGAAGGCGTAGAACTTATAGTATTTCATAGCGACGCAATTTCTGTATTAATTCGTCATTGTGAGGGTTCGATGGAGGCAATAAAGAAGGAATAGTGCATCCAAAAAGTGATACTCGCCTCCCAATAGAAGATCCTTTCGTTGCCATAGCATCGTTACTCGATTTAGAAAGAGAAGTCGTAGAACTTATAGTATTTCATAGCGACGCAATTCCTGTGTGAATTCGTAATTGTGAGGGATCGATGGATGCAATAAAGAAGGAATAGAGCATCCAAAAAGATATACTCGCCTTCCAATTGAAGATCCTTTCGTTGCCATAGGATCGTTCCTCGATTTAGAAAGAGAAGGCGTAGAACTTATAGTCTTTCATAGCGAGTCAATTTCTGTGTTAATTCGTCATTGTGAAGGATCGACGGATTCAATAAAGAAGGAATAGTGCATCCAAAATGAGATACTCGCCTCCCAATAGAAGATCCTTTCGTTACCAATGGATCGTTCCTCGATTTAGAAAGAGAAGGCGTGGAACTTATAGTATTTCATAGCGACGCAATTTCTAAGTGGATTCGTCGTTGTCAGGGATCGATGGATGCAATGAAGAAGGAATAGTGCATCCAAAAAGAGATACTCGCCTTCCAATAGAAGATCCTTTCGTTGCCATAGGATCGTTCCTCGATTTAGAAAGAGAAGGCTTAGAACTTATAGTCTTTCATAGCGAGTCAATTTCTGTGTTAATTCATCATTGTGAGGGATCGATGGATTCAATAAAGAAGGAATAGTGCGTCCAAAATGATATACTCGCCTCCCAATAGAAGATCCTTTCGTTACCATAGGATCGTTCCTCGATTTAGAAAGAGAAGGCGTAGAACTTATAGTATTTCATAGCGACGTAATTTCTGTGTTAATTCGTCATTGTGAGGGATCGATGGATTCAATAAAGAAGGAATAGTGCATCCAAAATGAGATACTCGCCTCCCAATAGAAGATCCTTTCGTTACCATAGGGTCGTTCCTCGATTTAAAAGAGAAGGCGTAGAACTTATAGTATTTCATAGTGACGCAATTTCTGTGTGCATTCGTCATTGTGAGGGATCGATGGATGCAATAAAGAAGGAATAGTGCATCCAAAAACAGATACTCGCCTTCCAATAGAAGATCCTTTCGTTGCCATAGGATCGTTCCTCGATTTAGAAAGAGAAGGCGTAGAACTTATAGTATTTCATAGCGACTCAATTTCTGTGTTAATTCGTCATTGTGAGGGATTGATGGATTCAATAAAGAAGGAATAGTGCATCCAAAATGAGATACTCGCCTCCCAATAGAAGATCCTTTCGTTACCATAGGATCGTTCCTCGATTTAGAAAGAGAAGGCGTAGAACTTATAGTATTTCATAGCGACGCCATTTCTGTGTTAATTCGTCATTGTGAGGGATCGATGGATTCAACAAAGAAGGAATAGTGCATCCAAAATGAGATACTCGGCTCCCAATAGAAGATCCTTTCGTTACCATAGGATCGTTCCTCGATTTAGAAAGAGAAGGCGTAGAACTTATAGTATTTCATAGCGACTCAATTTCTGTGTTAATTCGTCATTGTGAGGGATCGATGGAGGCAATAAAGAAGGAATAGTGCATCCAAAAAGTGATACTCGCCTCCCAATAGAAGATCCTTTCGTTGCCATAGGATCGTTCCTCGATTTAGAAAGAGAAGGCGTAGAACTTATAGTATTTCATAGCGACTCAATTTCTGTGTTAATTCGTCATTGTGATGGATCGATGGATTCAATAAAGAAGGAATAGTGCATCCAATATGAGATACTCGCCTCCCAATAGAAGATCCTTTCGTTACCATTGGATCGTTCCTCGATTTAGAAAGAGAAGGCGTAGAACTTATAGTATTTCATAGCGACTCAATTTCTGTGTTAATTCGTCATTGTGAGGGATCGATGGAGGCAATAAAGAAGGAATAGTGCATCTAAAATGTGATACTCGCCACCCAATAGAAGATCCTTTCGTTGCCATAGGAACGTTCCTCGATTTAGAAAGAGAAGGCGTAGAACTTATAGTATTTCATAGCGACGCAATTTCTGTGTGAATTCGTCATTGTGAGGGATCGATGGATGCAATAAAGAAGGAATAGTGCATCCAAAAAGAGATACTCGCCTTCCAATAGAAGATCCTTTCGTTCCCATAGGATCGTTCCTCGATTTAGAAAGAGAAGGCGTAGAACTTATAGTATTTCATAGCGACGCAATTTCTGTGTTAATTCGTCATTGTGAGGGATCGATGGATTCAATAAAGAAGGAATAGTGCATCCAAAAAGTGATACTCGCCTCCCAATAGAAGATCCTTTCGTTGCCATAGGATCGTTCCTCGATTTAGAAAGAGAAGGCGTAGAACTTACAGTATTTCATAGCGACGCAATTTCTGTGTGAATTCGTCATTGTGAGGGATCGATGGATGCAATAAAGAAGGAATAGTGCATCCAAAAAGAGATACTCGCCTTCCAATAGAAGATCCTTTCGTTGCCATAGGATCGTTCCTCGATTTAGAAAGAGAAGGCGTAGAACTTATAGTATTTCATAGCGACTCAATTTATGTGTTAATTCGTCATTGTGAGGGATCGATGGATTCAATAAAGAAGGAATAGTGCATCCAAAAAGTAATAGTCGCGTCCCAATAGAAGATCCTTTCGTTGCCATAGGATCGTTCCTCGATTTAGAAACAGAAGGCGTAGAACTTATAGTATTTCATAGCGACGCAATTTCTGTGTGAATTCGTCATTGTGAGGGATCGATGGATGCAATAAAGAAGGAATAGTGCATCCAAAAAGAGATACTCGCCTTCCAATAGAAGATCCTTTCGTTGCCATAGGATCGTTCCTCGATTTAGAAAGAGAAGGCGTAGAACTTATAGTATTTCATAGCGACGCAATTTCTGTGTTAATTCGTCATTGTGAGGGATCGACGGATGCAATAAAGAAGGAATAGTGCATCCAATAAGAGATACTCGACTTCCAATAGAAGATCCTTTCGTTGCCATAGGATCGTTCCTCGATTTAGAAAGAGAAGGCGTAGAACTTATTGTATTTCATAGCGACTCAATTTCTGTGTTAATTCGTCATTGTGAGGGATCGATGGATTCAATAAAGAAGGAATAGTGCATCCAAAATGAGATACTCGCCTCCCAATAGAAGATCCTTTCGTTACCATAGGATCGTTCCTCGATTTAGAAAGAGAAGGCGTAGAACTTATAGTATTTCATAGCGACTCAATTTCTGTGTTAATTCGCCATTGTGAGGGATCGATGGATTCAATAAAGAAGGAATAGTGCATCCAAAATGAAATACTCGCCTCCCAATAGAAGATCCTTTCGTTACCATAGGATCGTTCCTCGATTTAGAAAGAGAAGGCGTAGAACTTATAGTATTTCATAGCGACGCAACTTCTGTGTTAATCCGTCATTGTGAGGAATCGATGGAGGCAATAATGAAGGAATAGTGCATCCAAAAAGTGATACTCGCCTCCCAATAGAAGATCCTTTCGTTGCCATAGGATCGTTCCTTGATTTAGAAAGAGAAGGCGTAGAACTTGTAGTATTTCATAGCGACGCAATTTCTGTGTGAATTCGTCATTGTGAGGGTTCGATGGATGCAATAAAGAAGTAATAGTGCATCCAAAAAGAGATACTCGCCTTCCAAGAGAAGATCCTTTCGTTGCCATAGGATCGTTCCTCGATTTAGAAAGAGAAGGCGTAAAACTTATAGTATTTCATAGCGACGCAATTTCTGTGTTAATTCGCCATTGTGGGGGATCGACGGTTGCAATAAAGAAGGAATAGTGCATCCGAAAAGAGATACTCGCCTCCCAATAGAAGATCCTGTCGTTGCCATAGAAACGCTCCTCGATTTAGAAAGAGAAGCCATAGATCCTATGGTATATCGTAGCGACGCAATTTCTGTGTTACTTCGTCATTGTGAGGGATCGACGGATGCAATAAAGAAGGAATAGTGCATCCAATATGAGATACTCGCCTCCCAATAGAAGATCCTGTCGTTGCCATAAAAATGCTCCTCGATTTAGAAAGAGAAGTCATAGAACCTATAGTATTTCATAGCGACTCAATTTCTGTGTTAATTCGTCATTGTGAGGGATCGATGGATTCAATAAAGAAGGAATAGTGCATCCAAAATGAGATACTCGCCTCCCAATTAAAGATCCTTTCGTAACCATAGGATCGTTCCTCGATTTAGAAAGAGAAGGCGTAGAACTTATAGTATTTCATAGCGACGCAATTTCTGTGTGAATTCGTCATTGTGAGGGATCGATGGATGCAATAAAGAAGGAATAGTGCATCCAAATAGAGATACTCGCCTTCCAATAGAAGATCATTTCGTTGCCGTAGGATCGTTCCTCGATTTAGAAAGAGAAGGCGTAGAACTTATAGTCTTTCATAGCGACTCAATTTCTGTGTTAATTCGTCATTGTGAGGGATCGATGGATTCAATAAAGAAGGAATAGTGCATCCAAAATGAGATACTCGCCTCCCAATAGAAGATCCTTTCGTTACCATAGGATCGTTCCTCGATTTAGAATGAGAAGGCGTAGAACTTATAGTATTTCATAGCGACGCAATTTCTGTGTTAATTCGTCATTGTGAGGGATCGACGGATGCAATAAAGAAGGAATAGTGCATCCGAAAAGAGATACTCGCCTCCAAATAGGAGATCCTTTCGTTGCCATAGAAACGCTCCTCGATTTAGAAAGAGAACTCATAGAACCTATAGTATTTCATAGCGACTAAATTTCTGTTTTAATTCGTCATTGTGAGGGTTCGACGGATGCAATAAAGAATGAATAGTGCATCCGAAAAGAGATACTCGCCTCCCAATAGGAGATCCTGTTGTTGCCATAGAAACGCTCCTCGATTTAGAAAGAGAAGTCATAGAAACTATAGTATTTCATAGCGACGCAAATTTCTGTGTTAATTCGTCATTGTGAGGGTTCGACGGATGCAATAAAGAAGGAATAGTGCATCCGAAAAGAGATACTCGCCTCCCAATAGGAGATCCTGTCGTTGCTATAGAAATGCTCCTCGATTAAGAAAGAGAAGTCATAGAAACTATAGTATTTCATAGCGACGCAATTTCTGTGTTAATTCGTCATTGTGAGGGATCGACGGATGCAATAAAGATGGAATAGTGCATCCGACATGAGATACTCGCCTCCCAATAGGAGATCCTGTTGTTGCCATAGAAACGCTCCTCGATTTAGAAAGAGAAGTCATAGAACCTATAGTATTTCATAGCGACGCAATTTCTGTGTTAATTCGTCATTGTGAGGGATCGAAGGATGCAATAAAGAAGGAATAGTGCATCCGAAAAGAGATACTCGCCTCGCAATAGGAGATTCTGTCGTTGCTATAGAAATGCTCCTCGATTTAGAAAGAGAATTCATAGAACCAATAGTATTTCATAGCGACTCAATTTCTGTGTTAATTCGTCATTGTGAGGGATCGATGGAGGCAATAAAGAAGGAATAGTGAATCCAAAAAGTGATACTCGCCTCCCAATAGAAGATCCTTTCGTTGCCATAGGATCGTTCCTCGATTTAGAAAGAGAAGGCGTAGAACTTATAGTATTTCATAGCGACGCAATTTCTGTGTTAATTCGTCATTGTGAGGGATCGATGGATTCAATAAAGAAGGAATAGTGCATCCAAAAAGTGATACTCGCCTCCCAATACAAGATCCTTTCGTTGCCATAGGATCGTTCCTCGATTTAGAAAGAGAAGGCGTAGAACCTACGGTATATCGTAGCGACGCAATTTCTGTGTTACTTCGTCATTGTGAGGGATCGACGGATGCAATAAAGAAGGAATAGTGCATCCGAAAAGAGATACTCGCCTCCCAATAGAAGATCCTGTCGTTGCCATAAAAATGCTCCTCGATTTAGAAAGAGAAGGCGTAGAAGTTATAGTATTTCATAGCGACTCAATTTCTGTGTTAATTCGTCATTGTGAGGGATCGATGGATTCAATAAAGAAGGAATAGTGCATCCAAAATGAGATACTCGCCTCCCAATGGAAGATCCTTTCGTTACCATAGGATCGTTCCTCGATTTAGAAAGTGAAGGCGTAGAATTTATAGTCTTTCATAGCGACTCAATTTCTGTGTTAAATCGTCATTGTGAGGGATCGATGGATTCAATAAAGAAGGAATAGTGCATCCAAAATGAGATACTCGCACTCCCAATAGAAGATCCTTTCGTTACCATAGGATAGTTCCTCGATTTAGAAAGACTAGGCGTAGAACTTATAGTATTTCATAGCGACGCAATTTCTGTGTTAATTCGCCATTGTGAGGGATCGATGGAGGCAATAAAGAAGGAATAGTGCATCCAAAAAGTAATACTCGCCTCCCAATAGAAGATCCTTTCGTTGCCATAGGATCGTTCCTCGATTTAGAAAGAGAAGGCGTAGAACTTATAGTATTTCATAGCGACGCCATTTCTGTGTTAATTCGTCATTGTGAGGGATCGACGGATGCAATAAAGAAGGAATAGTGCATCCGAAAAGAGATACTCGCCTCCAAATAGGAGATCCTTTCGTTGCCATAGAAACGCTCCTCGATTTAGAAAGAGAAGTCATAGAACCTATAGTATTTCATAGCGACTCAATTTCTGTTTTAATTCGTCATTGTGAGGGATCGACGGATGCAATAAAGAATGAATAGTGCATCCGAAAAGAGATACTCGCCTCCCAATAGGAGATCCTGTTGTTGCCATAGAAACGCTCCTCGATTTAGAAAGAGAAGTCATAGAAACTATAGTATTTCATAGCAACGCAATTTCTGTGTTAATTCGTCATTGTGAGGGATCGAAGGATGCAATAAAGAAGGAATAGTGCATCCGAAAAGAGATACTCGCCTCCCAATAGGAGATCCTGTCGTTGCTATAGAAATGCTCCTCGATTTAGAAAGAGAAGTCATAGAACCAATAGTATTTCATAGCGACGCAAATTCTGAGTTAATTCGTCATTGTGAGGGATCGACGGATGCAATAAAGAAGGAATAGTGCATCCGACATGAGATACTCGAGTCCCAATAGGAGATCCTGTCGTTGCCATAGAAATGCTCCTCGATTTAGAAAGAGAAGTCATAGATCCTATAGTATTTCATAGCGACGCAATTTCTGTGTTACTTCGTCGTTGTGAGGGATCGACGGATGCAATAAAGAGGGAATAGTGCATCCGAAAAGAGATACTCGACTCCCAATAGCAGATTCTGTCGTTGCCATAGAAATGCTCCTCGATTTAGAAAGAGAAGTCATAGAACATATAGTATTTCATAGCGACGCAATTTCTGTGTTAATTCGTCATTGTGGGGGATCGATGGATGCAATAAAGAAGGAATAGTGCATCCAAAAAGAGATACTCGCCTCCCAATAGAAGATCCTTTCGTTGCCATAGGATCGTTCCTCGATTTATAAAGAGAAGGCGTAGAACTTATAGTATTTTATAGCGACGGAATTTCTGTGTTAATTCGTCATTGTGAGGGATCGATGGATGCAATAAAGAAGGAATAGTGCATCCGAAAAGAGATACTCGCCTCCCAATAGAAGATCCTTTCGTTGCCATAGGATCGTTCCTCGATTTAGAAAGAGAAGGCGTAAAACTTATAGTATTTCATGGCGACGCAATTTCTGTGTTTTTCGTCATTGTGAGAGATCGACTGATGCAATAAGGAACGAATAGTGCATCCGAAATAAGATACTCGCCTCCCAATAGGAGATCCTGTCGTTGCCACAGAAACGCTCCTCAATTTAGAAAGAGAAGTCATAGAACCTATAGTATTTCATAGCGACGCAAATTCTGTGTTAATTCGTCATTGAGAGGGATCGACGGATGAAATAAAGAAGGAATAGTGCATCCGACATGAGATACTCGCCTCCCAATAAGAGATTCTGTCGTTGCCATAGAAATGCTCCTCGATTTTGAAAGAGAAGTCATAGAACCTATAGTATTTCATAGCGACGCAATTTCTGTGTTAATTCGTCATTGTGAGGGATCGACGGATGCAATAAAGAAGGAATAGTGCATCCGAAAAGTGATACTCGCCTCCTAATAGGAGATCCTGTCGTTGCCATAGAAATGCTCCTCGATTTAGAAAGAGATTCCATAGAACCTATAGCATTTTATAGCGACGCAATTTCTGTGATAATTCGTCATTGTGAGGGATCGATGGATGCAATGAAGAAGGAATAGTGCATCCAAAAAGAGATACTCGCCTCCCAGTAGAAGATCCTTTCGTTGCCATAGGATCGTTCCTCGATTTAAAAAGAGAAGGCGTAGAACTTATAGTATTTCATAGCGACGCAATTTCTGTGTTAATTCGTCATTGAGAGGGATCGACGGATGCAATAAAGAAGGAATAGTGCATCCGAAAGGAGATACTCGCCTCCAAATAGGAGATCCTGTCGTTGCCATAGAAACGCTCCTCGATTTAGAAAGAGAAGTCATAGAACCTATAGTATTTAATAGCGACGTAATTTCTATGTTAATTCGTCATTGTGAGGGATCGATGGATGCAATAAAGAAGGAATAGTGCATCCAAAAAGAGATACTCGCCTCCCAGTAGAAGATCCTTTCGTTGCCATAGGATCGTTCCTCGATTTAAAAAGAGAAGGCGTAGAACTTATAGTATTTCATAGCGACGCAATTTCTGTGTTAATTCGTCATTGAGAGGGATCGACGTATGCAATAAAGAAGGAATAGTATATCCGAAAAGAGATACTCGCCTCCCAATTGGAGGTCCTGTCGTTGCCATAGAAACGCTCCTCAATTTAGAAAGAGAAGTCATAGAAGCTATAGTTTCTCATAGCGACGCAAATTCTGTGTTAATTCGTCATTGTGCGGGATCGACGGATGCAATAAAGAAGGAATAGGGCATCCGACATGAGATACTCGCCTCCCAATAGGAGATCCTGTCGTTGCCATAGAAATGCTCCTCGATTTAGAAAGAGATATCATAGAACCTATAGTATTTCATAGCGACGCAGTTTCTGTGTTAATTCGTCATTGTGAGGAATCGACGGATGCAATAAAGAAGGAATAGTGCATCCGAAAAGAGTTACTCGCCTCCCAATAGGAGATCCTGTCGTTGCCATAGAAGTGCTCCTCGATTTAGAAAGAGATTCCATAGAACCTATAATATTTTATAGCGACGCAATTTCTGTGTTAATTCGTCATTGTGAGGGATTGATGGATGCAATAAAGAAGGAATAGTGCACCCGACATGAGATACTCGCCTCCCAATAGAAGATCCTTTCGTTGCCATAGGATCGTTCCTCGATTTAGAAAGAGAAGGCGTAGAACATATAGTATTTCATAGCGTCGCAATTTCTGTGTTAATTCGTCTTGAGAGGGATCGACGCATGCAATAAAGAAGGAATAGTATATCCGAAAAGAGATACTCGCCTCCCAATAGGAGATCCTGTCGTTGCCATAGAAACGCTCCTCGATTTAGAACGAGAAGTCATAGAACCTATAGTATTTCATAGCGACGTAATTTCTGTGTTAATTCGTCATTGTGAGGGATCGATGGATGCAATAAAGAAGGAATAGTGCATCCAAAAAGAGATACTCGCCTCCCAATAGAAGATCCTTTCGTTGCCATAGGATCGTTCCTCGATTTAGAAAGAGAAGGCGTAGAACTTATAGTATTTCATAGCGACGCAATTTCTGTGTTAATTCTTCATTGTGAGGGATCGACGGATGCAATAAAGAAGGAATAGTGCATCCGAAAAGAGATACTCTTCTCCCAATAGGAGATCCTGTCGTTGCCATAGAAATGCTCCTCGATTTAGAAAGAGAAGTCATAGAACCTATAGTATTTCATAGCGACGCAATTTCTTTGTTAATTCGTCATTGTGAGGGATCGACGGATGCAATAAAGAAGAAATAGTACATCCGAAAAGAGATACTCGCCTCCCAATAGGAGATCCTGTCGTTGCCATAGAAACGCTCCTCAATTTAGAAAGGGAAGTCATAGAACCTATAGTATTTCATAGCGACGCAAATTCTGTGTTAATTCGTCATTGTGAGGGATCGACGGATGCAATAAAGAAGGGATAGTGCATCCGAAAAGAGATACTCGCCTCCCAATAGAAGTTACTTTCGTTGCCATAGGATCGTTCCTCGATTTAGAAACAGAAGGCGTAGAACTTATAGTATTTCATAGCGACGCAATTTCTGTGTTAATTCGTCATTCTGAGGAATCGACGGATGCAATAAAGAAGGAATAGTGCATCCGAAAAGAGATACTCGCCTCCCAATAGGAGATCCTGTCGTTGCCATAGAAACGCTCCTCAATTTAGAAAGAGAAGTCATAGAATTTATTGTATTTCATAGCGACGCAAATTCTGTGTTAATTCGTCATTGTGAGGGATCGACGGATGCAATAATGAAGGAATAGTGCATCCGACATGAGATACTCGCCTCCCAATAGGAGATCCTGTCGTTGCCATAGAAATGCTCCTCGATTTAGAAAGAGAAGTCATAGAACCTATAGTATTTCATAGCGACGCAATTTCTGTGTTAATTCGTCATTGTGAGGGATCGACGGATGCAATAAAGAAGGAATAGTGCATCCGGAAAGAGATACTCGCCTCCCAATTGGAGATCCTGTCGTTGCCATAGAAATGCTCGTCGATTTAGAAAGAGATTCCATAGAACCTATAGTATTTTATAGCGACGCAATTTCTGTGTTAATTCGTCATTGTGAGGGACCGATGGATGCAATAAAGAAGGAATAGTTCATCTAAAAAGAGATACTCGCCTCCCAATAGAAGATCCTTTCGTTGCCATAGGATCGTTCCTCGATTTGGAAAGAGAAGTCATAGAACCTATAGTATTTCATAGCGACGCAATTTCTGTGTTAATTCGTCATTGTGAGGGATCGATGGATGCAATAAAGAAGGAATAGTGCATCCAAAAAGAGATACTCGCCTCCCAATAGAAGATCCTTTCGTTGCCATAGGATCGTTCCTCGATTTAGAAAGAGAAGTCGTAGAACTTATAGTATTTCATAGCGACGCAATTTCTGTGTTAATTCTTCATTGTGAGGGATCGACGGATGCAATAAAGAAGGAATAGTGCATCCGAAAAGAGATACTCTTCTCCCAATAGGAGATCCTGTCGTTGCCATAGAAATGCTCCTCGATTTACAAAGAGAAGTCATAGAACCTATAGTATTTCATAGCGACGCAATTTCTGTGTCAATTCGTCATTGTGAGGGATCGACGGATGCAATAAAGAAGGAATAGTGCATCCGAAAAGAGATACTCGCTTCCCAATAGGAGATCCTGTCGTTGCCATAGAAATGCTCCTCGATTAAGAAGAGAAGTCATAGAACCCATAGTATTTCATAGCGACGCAATTTCTGTGTTAATTCGTCATTGTGAGGGATCGATGAATGCAATAAAGAAGGAATAGTGCATCCAAAAGGAGATACTCGCCTCCCAATAGAAAATCCTTTCGTTGCCATAGGATCGTTCCTCGATTTAGAAAGAGAAGGCGTAGAACTTATAGTATTTCATAGCGACGCAATTTCTGTGTTAATTCGTCATTGAGAGTGATCGACGGATGCAATAAAGAAGGAATAGTAAATCCGAAAAGTGATACTCGCCTCCCAATAGGAGATCTAGTCGTTGCCATAGAAACGCTCCTCGATTTAGAAAGAGAAGGCGTAGAACTTATAGTGTTTCATAGCGACGTAATGTCTGTGTTAATTCGTCATTGTGAGGGATCGACGGATGCAATAAAGAAGGAATAGTGCATCCGAAAAGAGATACTCGCCTCCCAATAGGAGATCCTGCCGTTGCCATAGAAATGCTCCTCGATTTAGAAAGAGAATCTATAGGAAACATAGTATTTTATAGCGACGCAATTTCTGTGTTAATTCGTCATTGTGAGGGATCGATGGATATTTAACAATTCTGTTACTAAATGTGACACTTCTGTCACTCAATGTAACTGGATTTTCTCTTTTGATGCTGTCAGTTGTCAGGATGAGCATTCTAAAGCATTCTGTCAGGGTGAAAATATTAAATAAATTAACTTTTCTCTCTTAACAACATGTGGGCAGGGTGGGTTCTTCCTTGGCTCGGGTATGAGGTCGAATGAAACATCATTTTTGCATAAGATAACTTTTATTGAAGATTTGTACAACTGTATCTTACGGGATGTTCTGGTTCGGAGAGCGGCAGCTGTGTCGTTTACGTAGCCTTCTGCTGCGGCAGCGGCGGCGGCGGCGGCGGCGGCGGCGGCTGATTACGCGTAGCGGTGTGTATCTCGTGTCGCCGTCTCGCCCAGCTGACCGGAGAAGCGCAGCGCGAGGTGGCCCGTTTATTTATTGCGAGCGACGTCGTGCATCGGATGGTGATACCTTGAATGTGGCGTCCCAGTGTTTCTCTTCTCTAAGCGGCCGCGTGTGTTGTGCGTCGGCCAGCAGAGCGGCGCGGCGGGGGAAGGCCAGTGTCCCGGACTCGAACCGCGGACTCCCGCTTGCCAGTCTTCGGCTGTCAGGTCTTCATCCCAGCTCACAGGTGACTGCTGAAGTGAGGCCGTCTCCTTCCCGTCCTCACGAGTCACCCGGGTACGTAAAGAAAATATCTTTTAACTTCTGTCTTCTGGCGCCGAGGATGCTGCTTGCTATTCCATTACAGCGGCGAACTTGGTGCGTCTGTGCATGATGTAGTCTCTTCTTGCATTACGGTCTTCAGCACTGAAACTAACTTAAACAACTGCTACGCTTCTTCACTTCTTCGTCTTCTTCGTCGCTCGTCTCCGTCTTCGTCTCCGTCTTCGCCTTCGCCTTCCTCTCGTCTTCATCTGTCGGGCCCACTGCGTCTCGCGTATTTATTCACTTCAGTTTACTGGAGGTGAACGACTTCACGGCCATTGCCTCTTCTGTCACGTTGAAAAGATTCTAGAAGATTCTTCTTAACGTCGGTCATTGGCTCTTGGAATGCAGGCGAGGGCCTTTGCTCACATGCGACAACTGAGAAACACGTGAGCCGGTCATTGCCTCTTCTGTCACGTTGAAAAGCTTCTCGAAGAATCTTCTTAACGTCGGTCATTGGATCTTGGGATGTAGGCGAGGGCCTTTGCTCACATGCGACAACTGAGAAACACGTGAGCCGGTCGGGCGATGCCCTGACGGCTGAATCGACAGCGCCCGCTTATGTGGAACTTGCTGACTGCACGGTCATTGTCTCTTCTGTTCTGCTCGCTGAATGCCAGTATGTAACTCTCTAAACTAAACCAAGTTTTTCATTTATATTCTAATTTCTACTTCACTTTGTTTTCACTAATTTATTTACTTAAGTACCACTCAACATTCCTCCACCCTTCGGAGAAATTCGCCCTCGAATTTACCACTCAACATTCCTCCACTCTTCACACGGCAAAAGCACTAACACAAGTAATGAAAACTCTCGACTTAGAAGATCACACACGCTTCACATTAAGTATGCTGAAAATACTTTATCACTTTACCAAAGCACTGTGCGCTCATGAATCACATAGTTCACACATAAATGGTTATAATAAGTGTAACAAATCTTGATGAGAATGAATAAACAGAAATAGATTTTTCACTTAGAAAATTACATAGCAACAGCTGTTTAATCTACCCTATACTAATGCAAGAATATCTATTCTACAGTATTGTTTATTTCAACAAGAGACTGTTTAATGAAGACTGAAGTACAATAAACAAAATTAATACACTAATGCTCAAAAGTAACTACTGAAGTACACCAGTTATGAGTGTGGTATCCAGTTAACAGGGATTTGATGAAGTGGTATATTGTTATTTGGCTTAGTTTTTCGTCTTAAATAAAAGAAAACTGTACAAAGCAGAAACACCAACACAAAGGTTCCAGATATACCCGTTCCTAAATTTATACTTTTAGTTTTGTGTTCACTTTTTAATTTTAAGACGTGTTGCATTATAATATTGGCATCAATTTTGCCTTGCTGCGAGTTTATGAACATATCTAATGACTTCATAAGGGAACTGTCAAGGGAGTCATTGAGGTAGGATAGGTTTTGTGTAGGAAATGCTTTCCATGGCGTTTTCTGAAAAAAGCAAACAACATGGTTATGGACCTACGAACCTAGTATTTTGGTGTTGATTATTTTTCTTTTAGTTTGATTTTGCTTAGTTTTTGGATTTGTTCTTTAATAAAATAAAGAAAAAGAAGGAAGACATTGTTAACTACAAGATCTACGTGTTTCTACGTTCAACTTTTTTTTTAAAATATAAACCATTATCATTTATTAATTATTTACATTTTTATATTATCCACAGTCTACTGAGATTCCACTAGGACATTCGCACTCTTGGTCGAAGACTGTATGGTGCCATGTCTGTACGTTGTGCTGGCGTGGCCACTCTTTTTCCTTTTCGGGTACTTCCTCCACCCTTCGGAAGAGCAGACACTATTGTTGAAGGAATTACATCTGGAGCGCCCTTAAAAGGTTTTAAACGACTTGCATGGACAATGGTAGTTCGGGTGGGCAGTTGCAATTTAACGTTGACTGGTGACGTGATCTCAATAATTTGATAAGGACCTCTGTAGTTTGTTACAAATTTCTTCGTTTTTCCTTTCGCTATGTAAGGAGTTGAAAGCATAACCCACTGACCGATTTTGTAATTTGGATATTTAGCTTGGGTATTACCTAATCTTTCCTGTCGTTCCAAAGCCTTTGTATTAGATTTTTGAACCTTTTTCCATACATCCTTCATCATTCGACTGAAATCTCTTACTGTTTCTCCGACTTTTCCGTTTTTCTGCCTGATTACATCAAAAGGGGACGGCATTTTTCTCCCATAGACCACTTCATAAGGTGACATGCCAGTTGCTTCATGCGTTTTGGCGTTGTATACCGACACGATTATTGGTAAATACGTATCCCAATTAGAATGTTGTTCGTTAATATAATAACTAAGCATCTTGCCAATTGTCCGATGAACTCTTTCCGTGCGTCCGTTGCACTGAGGGTGTAACGGAGTGGTGCGTAATTTACGTATTTTTAGTAAGTGGCATAGCTGTTTCATTAGTTCAGACATAAAATTAGATCCCTGATCTGTGATAATAGCTTCTGGTACGCCAAATTTAAGTATCCAGTTGTTAACTAAAGCTTGGGCAACTGTATTTGCTTGCTGATCTGGGAGACTCACCGTAGCTAGATAGCGTGAAAAGTGATCTATAATCGTAAGAACATATTTATTACCAGCAGGTGTTTTATGAAATGGCCCGTAGAGATCCACTCCACAGATTTGAAATGGACATGAAGCCTCGGGGAGCCTCTGTAAGGGTATTTTTGAACGAGAAAGTTCAGCTCGTTGTGCGCACGCAATGCAATTGCGAACGTACTGCGCAACATCCTGCTTTCTAGTTTGCCACCAAAATCGCTCTGCTACACGTCTTTCGGTGGTCCGCTGTCCACCGAGTCCTGCAAGGATATGATCGTGGGCCTCTGCCATTATTTCTTGTCTAAGGTGTTGGGGAACAACAATTCGCGGTCCAAGTTTTGTTTTACGGCATAATACACCATCTTCAAAGCAAAATTGTTTTTGAGATGCGTATTTTTTGCATTCTGTATCCTCATCTTGTGCCTTTCTCCAGTCCTCAGTATCTCGGCCTGTTGCTTCCAAAAGTGCTATT
The DNA here is from genome assembly GCF_023864275.1 of Schistocerca cancellata. Classification (NCBI taxonomy): domain Eukaryota; kingdom Metazoa; phylum Arthropoda; class Insecta; order Orthoptera; family Acrididae; genus Schistocerca; species Schistocerca cancellata. The sequence continues at coordinate 4,103,322 of NW_026046791.1, read as the reverse complement.
TTCCGACTTAGACAATCCGCATTCGTGTGTTTTTTGCCTGGTTTATGGATAACTTCGAAATCCATTTCGGAAAGACATAGGGACCAACGGGTAAGACGACTAGATGGATCCTTTAACCCAAGCAACCATTTTAAAGCTGCGTCCTTGAATTTCCTACCATACAAGTAGCATTTAAAGTATTTGATGCCATAAATAACACTTAACAATTCTTTCTCTGTTGTGGAATAATTTCTTTCTGCTGTTGTTAGTTGTCTCGAAGCGTAGGCTATGGGGTGTTCCGCGCCATTAATATTCTGACTCAAAACAACTCCTACTGAATGACCACTTGCGTCACAGGATAAAATAAATTCTTTATTATAATCTGGGTAGGCTAATACTGGACTGTGTGTTAACTTATCTTTAAGGGTTTGAAATGCTGATTCACAATCTTCAGACCAATGAAATTTTGCACCCTTTTTCAATAATTGGGTTAAGGGTCGGGCAATTTCAGCAAAATTTTGAACATATTTTCGGTAATACGATGCGAGACCAATGAAACTTTGTACTTCCTTAACGCGTTGTGGTGTTGGGAAGTCCTTATCTGCCGAAATTAATCGAGGATCTGTTTTAATTCCTTTTGCACTAATGACATGCCCTAGGTATGTAACCTCTGTCAATGCAAAACTACATTTTTCCATATTTAATGTTAATTTAGCTTTTCTAAGTCTCTGAAAAACATTACGCAGACGCACAGCATGTTCATTAATGTCTTTGGAGAATACAATAATGTCGTCTAGATATACACAACATTGCTGAGTTTTGAGTCCTCGCAATACTCCATCGAGTAGTCTTTGAAAAGTTGCTGGTGCATTTTTCAAACCGAAAGGCATTCTTTTAAATTGCCAGTGGCCTCCAGGGGTAGAAAATGCTGTTTTATGCCTATCTTCAGGTGCAACTTCCAATTGATGATATCCGCTACGTAAATCGATTGTTGAAAAGTATTTACTGTTACCTAAACTGTCAATGATATCTGTAATGTTTGGAAGAGGATAAACATCTGAGATAGTTTGTTTGTTAAGGTGTCTGTAGTCACAACAAAATCTATATCGTTTCGTACCGTCGGGAGACTTCTTTGGAATAATTACGATATTTGAATTATAAGGCGAATCAGAATATTCTATAATTCCATCTTTTAGATGCTGTTCTAAAAATTCATCCAGTACTGGCTGTAAGTGATGCGCAACTCTATAAGGCTTTCTATAAACTGTGGGGCTATTTCCTGTTGGGATCCTATGCTGTGTGATATCTGTTGCTGGCAGTGGACCTTCTGCATTAAATAAATCTTGGAACTCAAGTAAAACTGCTTGTATCGTGTCTCTATCCTTTCCTTTCAAATGCTCAATCTTCTGGCGCAATGCGGTTTTATAGGCGTCTGGTTTCTGACCATCATTAATATCTGACCAAATAAAATCTTCTTCTTCAAAAGTACTGACTGTAGCTACTAATATTCCCTTATGCAACTCTTTGTCCTCCACTCCGAAATTGTCAATATCTACCGGTACTTTTCTTTCTCCCTCAACGTCTTGAACCCGTACAACACTTCTTCGTACAAAACAATGTGATACATCTAATTCCTCATTTTCCTCTAATGGCTCTATTAGACATATTGTGTCTATAGGTACCTCGGGGTCAACGGTCATCCAGAGAAGTTTTCCTGAGCCAGATGGTATCTGATCCCGCGAATCAACCTTCAAGGACGTTGCACGCAGTGTAGTTGATTTCGCCTTCCGGTTAGGGAAATCTTGCGGCAGAGGGCCCTTTGCAGCGATGTCACCTAGCTGAAATACTATTCCGCTAAGTTCTACAGTTTGCTGTCTGAGGTCAATTTTAGCGCGATGTTTATTCAGGAAATCCAACCCTAGGATCGCGTCGTACCCGTCAGTTATCTTTGTTACCACTTCTACATCTTCTTGAAATTGTTCACCGTGAATATAGAAAATCAATGATGTACATCCTAATGACTTCACTGTACCTCCCCCTATTCCACTCAGTCTATACCTTGGAGGGTCATATTTCTTTTCTCCAATACATTCACTACTCACTATTGATACGTTTGCGCCTGTATCCACCAGTATCCTTGCCTCTTTATCCTGTATGGTAGCAGATAACCAGCATTCCGCCTTCACATTCGCCTTAATGGCATGAAATTTTATTGGGAACGCCTGGCGGCGGCTCCGACATTCCCGTTTGAGTTTAACTGATTTCTATTTCTAAAAACTTTCTTAGACATGCATTCCATGAATGTGTGACCTAATCTTTGACAATTAATGCATTTAGGTTGTCTGCAATTTTTTGCTATATGTCCCTGTCGATCGCACCTAAAACATCGTACTCCTGCTGAAAATATATTTCGCTTCTCCTTGTATCTGGTGGCAATGTCAATTTCTTCAAAAGCTGTCGCCACAGATACAGCTTCTGCTAAATTCTTAGGAAACTCTGCCCTGACACGACGGGACGTTTCAGGAGGTAACCCACGTAAAAATGTATCCAGAGCTCTATCTTCTGCCTCTTGTAACATAACTTTATTTGCTTCATCACTAGTTGTCAACTGATAGGTGTTAATATTAACTTTTCTAATCCTATCTACAAAGCTTTCTAATGACTCGTTTTGCCTCTGAGTGATAGTGTGTAATTTTTCTCTATAAAATCTACAGCTGTTCTGTTTTTGAAAACGTTTAAGTAATCCTTTCTTCAATTCCTCAAATGTTGGAGCATTCCGTAATTCTTCATGGTATAATACGTGTGCTTTAGCCTCTCCTAGCAATCTTAATTTTGTCATTTGTAAGAGCTGTTCATCTGACCATGATCCTAACTTTGCAGCTGCTACTAAATCATCAAAAAAGGCTGTTATGTCTTCGCCAGGTTTACCTGAAAAAGGAGTTACCAAGGCTGCTGCTGAGGAATCTAGGGTGGGAGGGACTGAACTGGTTTGCCTAACCTCACACAACTGTTTAAATAATGCATTATTATCATTTTTAAGCTGTGCTATTTGATTAACTAAGCTCTGAATAGCTTCCTTAGTAGAAACCGCTTGTGGTGCTGACTCTGACTTTGTACGATTTCGTGTCATCATTTTACAAACTGTTAGTTACACAATCTTACCACACTGAATGAAAAGGATGTTTAAATATTTTCGACAAACTCTTAAAATTATGAGAGAGAATACACTTCTAAATAAAGAAAATATTACGACTGCTATGCAAACTTCTATCCTTTCACACATTAAACAATACTAACTGTGGATCTTTAGTGACTGTCATTCACACCTCATATTGAGCCAAGGGTTTTTTCTCTGACACCAAATGTAACAGTTCTGTTACTAAATGTGACACTTCTGTCACTCAATGTAACTGGGTTTTCTCTTTTGATGCTGTCAGTTGTCAGGATGAGCATTCTAAAGCATTCTGTCAGGGTGAAAATATTAAATAAATTAACTTTTCTCTCTCAACAACATGTGGGCAGGGTGGGTTCTTCCTTGGCTCGGGTATGAGGTCGAATGAAACATCATTTTTACATAAGATAACTTTTATTGAAGATTTGTACAACTGTATTTTACGGGATGTTCTGGTTCGGAGAGCGGCAGCTGTGTCGTTTACGTAGCCTTCTGCTGCGGCAGCGGCGGCGGCGGCAGCGGCGGCGGCGTCTGATTACGCGTAGCGGTGTGTATCTCGTGTCGCCGTCTCGCCCAGCTGACTGGAGAAGCGCAGCGCGAGGTGGCCCGTTTAATTATTGCGAGCGACGTCGTGCATCGGATGGTGATACCTTGAATGTGGCGTCCCAGTGTTTCTCTTCTCTAAGCGGCCGCGTGTGTTGTGCGTCGGCCAGCAGAGCGGCGCGGCGGGGGAAGGCCAGTGTCCCGGACTCGAACCGCGGACTCCCGCTTGCCGGTCTTCGGCTGTCAGGTCTTCATCCCAGCTCACAGGTGACTGCTGAAGTGAGGCCGTCTCCTTCCCGTCCTCACGAGTCACCCGGGTACGTAAAGAAAATATCTTTTAACTTCTGTCTTCTGGCGCCGAGGATGCTGCTTGCTATTCCATTACAGCGGCGAACTTGGTGCGTCTGTGCATGATGTAGTCTCTTCTTGCATTACGGTCTTCAGCACCGAAACTAACTTAAACAACTGCTACGCTTCTTCACTTCTTCGTCTTCTTCGTCGCTCGTCTCCGTCTTCGTCTCCGTCATCGCCTTCGTCTTCCTCTCGTCTTCACCTGTCGGGCCCACTGCGTCTCGCGTATTTATTCACTTCAGTTCACTGGAGGTGAACGACTTCACGGCCATTGCCTCTTCTGTCACGTTGAAAAGATTCTAGAAGATTCTTCTTAACGTCGGTCATTGGATCTTGGGATCTAGGCGAGGGCCTTTGCTCACATCCGACTACTGAGAAACACGTGAGCCGGTCGGGCGATGCCCTGACGGCTGAATCGACAGCGCCCGCTTATGTGGCACTTGCTGACTTCACGGTCATTGACTCTTCTGTTCTGCTCGCTGAATGCCAGTATGTAACTCTCTAAACTAAACCAAGTTTTTCATTTATATTCTAATTTTTACTTCACTTTGATTTCACTAATTTATTTACTTAAGTACCACTCAACAGATGCAATAAAGATGGAATAGTGCATCCAAAAAGAGATACTCGCCTCCGAATAGAAGATCCTTTCGTTGCCACAGTATCGTTCCTCGATTTAGAAAGAGAAGGCGTAGAACTTATAGTATTTCATAGCGACGCAATTTCTGTGTTAATTCGTCATTGAGAGGGATCGACGCATGCAATAAAGAAGGAATAGTATATCCGAAAAGAGATACTCGCCTCCTAATAGAAGATCCTTTCGTTGCCATAGGATCATTCCTCGATTTAGAAAGAGAAGGCGTAGAACTTATAGTATTTCATAGCGACGCAATTTCTGTGTTAATTCGTCATTGTGAGGGATCGACGGATGCAATAAAGAAGGAATAGTGGATCCGAAAAGAGATACTCGCCTCCCAATAGGAGATCCTGTCGTTGCCATAGAAACGCTCCTCGATTAAGAAAGAGAAGTCATAGAACCTACAGTATTTCATAGCGACGCAATTTCTGTGGTAATTCGTCATTGTGAGGGATCGACGGATGCAATAAAGAAGGAATAGTGCATTCGAAAAGAGATACTCGCCTCCCAATAGGAGATCCTGTCGTTGCCATAGAAACGCTCCTCGATTTAGAAAGAGAAGTCATAGAACCTATAGTATTTCATAGCGACGCAATTTCTGTGTTAATTCGTCATTGTGAGGGATCGTCGGATGCAATAAAGAAGGAATAGCGCATCCGAAAAGAGATACTCGCTTCCCAATAGAAGATACTGTCGTTGCCATAGAAATGCTCCTCGATTTACAAAGAGAAGTCATAGAACCTATAGTATTTCATAGCGACGCAATTTCTGTGTTAATTCGTCATTGTGAGGGATCGATGCTGCAATAAAGAAGGAATAGTGCATCCAAAAAGAGATACTCGCTTCCCAATAGGAGATCCTTTCGTTGCCATAGGATCGTTCCTCGATTTAGAAAGAGAAGGCGTAGAACTTATAGTATCTCATAGCGACGCAATTTCTGTGTTAATTCGTCATTGTGAGGGATCGGCGGATGCTATAAAGAAGGAATAGTGCATCCGAAAAGAGATACTCGCCTCCCAATAGGAGATCCTGTCGTTGCCATAGAAACGCTCCTCGATTTAGAAAGAGAAGTCATAGAACCTATAGTATTCCATAGCGACGCAATTTCTGTGTTAATTCGTCATTGTGAGGGATCGACGGATGCAATAAAGAAGGAATAGTGCATCCGACATGAGATACTCGCCTCCCATTAGAAGATCCTTTCGTTTCCATAGAAACCTTCCTCGAATTAGAAAGGGAAGGCATAGAACTTATAGTGTTTCATAGCGACGCAATGTCTGTGTTAATTCGTCATTGTGAGGGATCGACGGATGCAATAAAGAAGGAATAATGCATCCGAAAAGAGATACTCGCCTCCCAATAGAAGATCGTGTCGTTGCCATTGAATTGCTCCTCGATTTAAATAGAGAAGTCATAGAACCCATAGTATTTCATAGCGACGCAATATCTGTGTTAATTCGTCATTGTGAGGGATCGACGGATGCAATAAAGAACGAACAGTGCATCCGAAAAGAGATACTACTCCCCCCCCCCCCCCAATAGGAGATCCTGTCGTTGCCATAGAAATGCTCCTCGATTTAGAAAGAGAAGTCATAGAACCTATAGTATTTCATAGCGACGCAAGTTCTGTGTTAATTCGTCATTGTGAGGGATCGACGGATGCAATAAAGAAGGAATAAAGCATCCGAAAAGACATACTCCCCTCCCAATAGGAGATCCTGTCGTTGCCAGAGAAATGCTCCTCGATTTAGATGGAGAAGTCATAGGACATATAGTATTTCATAGCGACGCAATTTCTGTGTTAATTCGTCATTGTGAGGGATCGATGGATGCAATAAAGAAGGAATAGTGCATCCAATAATATATACTCGCTTCCCAATAGAAGATCCTTTCGTTCCCATAGGATCGTTCCTCGATTTAGAAAGAGAAGGCGTAGAACTTATAGTATCTCATAGCGACGCAATTTCTGTGTTAATTCGTCATTGTGAGGGATCGACGGATGCAATGAAGAAGGAATAGTGCATCTGAAAAGAGATACTCGCCTCCCAATAGAAGATCCTTTCGTTGCCATAGGATCGTTCCTCGATTTAGAAAGAGAAGGCGTAGAACTTATAGTATTTCATAGCGAAGCAATTTCTGTGTTAATTCGTCATTGTGAGGGATCGACGGATGCAATAAACAAGGAATAGTGCACCCGAAAAGAGATACTCGCCTCCCAATTGGAGATCCTGTCGTTGCCATAGAAATGCTCCTCGATTTACGAAGAGAAGTCGTAGAACCTATAGTATTTCATAGCGACCCAATTTCTGTGTTAATTCCTCATTGTGAGGGATCGACGGATGCAATAAAGAAGGATTAGTGCATCCGAAAAGAGACACTCGCTTCCCAATAGGAGATCCTGTCGTTACCATAGAAATGCTCCTCGATTTAAAAAGAGAAGTCATAGAACCTATAGTATTTCATAGCGACGCAATTTCTGTGTTAATTCGTCATTGTGAGGGATCGATGGATGCAATAAAGAAGGAATAGTGCATCCAAAAAGGGATACTCGCCTCCCAATAGCAGATCCTTTCGTTGCCATAGGATCGTTCCTCGAATTAGAAAGAGAAGGCGTAGAACTTATAGTATTTCATAGCGACGCAATTTCTGTGTTAATTCGTCATTGTGAGGGATCGACGGATGCAATAAAGAAGGAATAGTGCATCCGACATGAGATACTCGCCTCCCAATAGAAGATCCTTTCGTTGCTATAGAAACCTTCCTCGATTTAGAAAAAAAAAGCATAGAACTTATAGTGTTTCATAGCGACGCAATTTCTGCGTTAATTCGTCATTGTGAGGGATCGACGGATGCAATAAAGAAGGAATAGTGCATCCGAAAAGAGATACTCGCCTCCGAATAGGAGATCCTGTCGTTGCCATAGAATTGCAATTCGGTTTAAATACAGAAATCCTAGAACCTATAGTATTTCATAGCGACGCAATTTCTGTGTTAATTCGTCATTGCGAGGGATCGACGGATGCAATAAAGAACGAATAGTGCATCCGAAAAGAGATACTCCCCTCCCAATAGGAGATCCTGTCGTTGCCATAGAAATGCTCCTCGATTTTGAAAGAGAAGTCATAGAACCAATAATATTTCATGGCGACGCAATTTCTGTGTTAATTCGTCATTGTGAGGGATCGGCGGATGCAATAAAGAAGGAATAGTGCATCCGAAAAGAAATACTCCCCTCCCAATAGGAGATCCTGTCGTTGCCATAGAAATGCTCCTCGATTTAGAAAGAGAAGTCATAGAACCTATAGTATTTCATAGCGACGCAATTTCTGTGTTAATTCGTCATTGTGAGGGATCGATGGATGCAATAAAGAAGGAATAGTGCATCCAAAAAGAGATACTCGCCTCCCAATAGAAGATCCTTTCGTTGCCATAGGATCGTTCCTCGATTTAGAAAGAGAAGGCGTAGAACTTCTAGTATCTCATAGCGACGCAATTTCTGTGTTAATTCGTCATTGTGAGGGATCGACGGATGCAATAAAGATGGAATAGTGCATCCGAAAAGAGATACTCGCCTCCCAATAGAAGATCCTTTCGTTGCCATAGGATCGTTCCTCGATTTAGAAAGGAAGGCGTAGAACTTATAGTATTTCATAGGGACGCAATTTCTGTGTTAATTCGTCATTGTGAGGGATCGACGGATGCAATAAAGAACGAATAGTGCATCCGAAAAGAGATACTCGCCTCCCAATAGGAGATCCTGTCGTTGCCATAGAAATGCTCCTCGATTTAGAAAGAGAAGTCATAGAACCTATAGTATTTCATAGCGTCGCAATGTCTGTGTTAATTCGTCATTGTGAGGGATGGATGGATGCAATAAAGTAGGAATAGTGCATCCAAAAAGAGATACTCGCCTCCCAATAGAAGATCCTTTCGTTGCCATAGGTATGTTCCTCGATTTAGAAAGAGAAGGCGTAGAACTTATAGTATTTCATAGCGACGGAATTTCTGTATTAATTCGTCATTGTGAGTGATCGACGGATGCAATAAAGAAGGAATAGTGCATCCGAAAAGAAATACTCGCCTCCCAATAGGAGATCCTGTCGTTGCCATAGAAACGCTCCTCGATTTAGAAAGAGAAGTCACAGAACCTATAGTATTTCATAGCGACGGAATTTCTGTGTTAATTCGTCATTGTGAGGGATCGACGGATGCAATAAAGAAGTAATAGTGCATCCGAAAGGAGATACTCGCTTCCCAATAGGAGATCCTGTCGTTGCCATAGAAATGCTAATCGATTTAGAAAGAGAAGTCATAGAACCTATAGTATTTCATAGGGACGCAATGGCTGTGTTAATTCGTCATTGTGAGGGATCGACGTATGCAATAGAGAAGGAATAGTGCATCCGAAAAGAGATACTCGCCTCCCAATAGAAGATCCTTTCGTTGCCATAGGATCGTTCCTCGATTTAGAAAGGAAGGCGTACAACTTATAGTATTTCATAGCGACGCAATTTCTGTGTTAATTCGTCATTGTGAGGGATCGACGGATGCAATAAAGAACGAATAGTGCATCCGAAAAGAGATACTCGCCTCCCAATAGGAGATCCTGTCGTTGACATAGAAATGCTCCTCGATTTAGAAAGAGAAGTCATAGAACCTATAGTATTTCATAGCGACGCAATTTCTGTGTTAATTCGTCATTGTGAGGGATGGATGGATGCAATAAAGAAGGAATAGTGCATCCAAAAAGAGATACTCGCCTCGAATAGAAGATCCTTTCGTTGCCATAGGTTCGTTCCTCGATTTAGAAAGAGAAGGCGTAGAACTTATAGTATTTCATAGAGACGCAATTTCTGTGTTAATTCGTCATTGTGATGGATGGACGGATGCAATAAAGAAGGATTAGTGCATCCGAAAAGAGATACTCGCCTCCCAATAGGAGATCCTGTCGTTGCCATAGAAACGCTCCTCGATTTAGAAAGAGAAGTCATAGAACCTATCTTATTTCATAGCGACATAATTTCTGTGTTAATTCGTCATTGAGAGGGATCGACGGATACAATAAAGAAGTAATAGTGCATCCGAAAAGAGATACTCGCTTCCCAATAGGAGATCCTGTCGTTGCCATAGAAATGCTAATCGATTTAGAAAGAGAAGTCATAGAACCTATAGTATTTCATAGGGACGCAATGGCTGTGTTAATTCGTCATTGTGAGGGATCGACGGATGCAATAAAGAAGGAATAGTGCATCCGAAAAGAGATACTCGCCTCCCAATAGGAGATCCTGTCGTTGCCATAGAAACGCTCCTCGATTTAGAAAGAGAAGTCATAGAACCTATAGTATTTCATAGCGACATAATTTCTGTGTTAATTCGTCATTGAGAGGGATCGACGGATACAATAAAGAAGTAATAGTGCATCCGAAAAGAGATACTCGCTTCCCAATAGGAGATACTGTCGTTGCCATAGAAATGCTAATCGATTTAGAAAGAGAAGTCATAGAACCTATAGTATTTCATAGGGACGCAATGGCTGTGTTAATTCGTCATTGTGAGGGATCGACGGATGCAATAAAGAAGGAATAGTGCATCCGAAAAGAAATACTCGCCTCCCAATAGGAGATCCTGTCGTTGCCATAGAAACGCTCCTCGATTTAGAAAGAGAAGTCACAGAACCTATAGTATTTCATAGCGACGGAATTTCTGTGTTAATTCGTCATTGTGAGGGATCGACGGATGCAATAAAGAAGTAATAGTGCATCCGAAAGGAGATACTCGCTTCCCAATAGGAGATCCTGTCGTTGCCATAGAAATGCTAATCGATTTAGAAAGAGAAGTCATAGAACCTATAGTATTTCATAGGGACGCAATGGCTGTGTTAATTCGTCATTGTGAGGGATCGACGTATGCAATAAAGAAGGAATAGTGCATCCGAAAAGAGATACTCGCCTCCCAATAGAAGATCCTTTCGTTGCCATAGGATCGTTCCTCGATTGAGAAAGGAAGGCGTAGAACTTATAGTATTTCATAGAGACGCAATTTCTGTGTTAATTCGTCATTGTGAGGGATCGACGGATGCAATAAAGAAGTAATAGTGCATCCGAAAAGAGATACTCGCTTCCCAATAGGAGATCCTGTCGTTGCCATAGAAATGCTAATCGATTTAGAAAGAGAAGTCATAGAACCTATAGTATTTCATAGGGACGCAATGGCTGTGTTAATTCGTCATTGTGAGGGATCGACGGATGCAATAAAGAAGGAATAGTGCATCCGAAAAGAGATACTCGCCTCCCAATAGGAGATCCTGTCGTTGCCATAGAAACGCTCCTCGATTTAGAAAGAGAAGTCATAGAACCTATAGTATTTCATAGCGACATAATTTCTGTGTTAATTCGTCATTGAGAGGGATCGACGGATACAATAAAGAAGTAATAGTGCATCCGAAAAGAGATACTCGCTTCCCAATAGGAGATCCTGTCGTTGCCATAGAAATGCTAATCGATTTAGAAAGAGAAGTCATAGAACCTATAGTATTTCATAGGGACGCAATGGCTGTGTTAATTCGTCATTGTGAGGGATCGACGGATGCAATAAAGAAGGAATAGTGCATCCGAAAAGAAATACTCGCCTCCCAATAGGAGATCCTGTCGTTGCCATAGAAACGCTCCTCGATTTAGAAAGAGAAGTCACAGAACCTATAGTATTTCATAGCGACGGAATTTCTGTGTTAATTCGTCATTGTGAGGGATCGACGGATGCAATAAAGAAGTAATAGTGCATCCGAAAGGAGATACTCGCTTCCCAATAGGAGATCCTGTCGTTGCCATAGAAATGCTAATCGATTTAGAAAGAGAAGTCATAGAACCTATAGTATTTCATAGGGACGCAATGGCTGTGTTAATTCGTCATTGTGAGGGATCGACGTATGCAATAAAGAAGGAATAGTGCATCCGAAAAGAGATACTCGCCTCCCAATAGAAGATCCTTTCGTTGCCATAGGATCGTTCCTCGATTTAGAAAGGAAGGCGTACAACTTATAGTATTTCATAGCGACGCAATTTCTGTGTTAATTCGTCATTGTGAGGGATCGACGGATGCAATAAAGAACGAATAGTGCATCCGAAAAGAGATACTCGCCTCCCAATAGGAGATCCTGTCGTTGACATAGAAATGCTCCTCGATTTAGAAAGAGAAGTCATAGAACCTATAGTATTTCATAGCGACGCAATTTCTGTGTTAATTCGTCATTGTGAGGGATGGATGGATGCAATAAAGAAGGAATAGTGCATCCAAAAAGAGATACTCGCCTCGAATAGAAGATCCTTTCGTTGCCATAGGTTCGTTCCTCGATTTAGAAAGAGAAGGCGTAGAACCTATAGTATTTCATAGCGTCGCAATGTCTGTGTTAATTCGTCATTGTGAGGGATGGATGGATGCAATAAAGTAGGAATAGTGCATCCAAAAAGAGATACTCGCCTCCCAATAGAAGATCCTTTCGTTGCCATAGGTATGTTCCTCGATTTAGAAAGAGAAGGCGTAGAACTTATAGTATTTCATAGCGACGCAATTTCTGTATTAATTCGTCATTGTGAGTGATCGACGGATGCAATAAAGAAGGAATAGTGCATCCGAAAAGAAATACTCGCCTCCCAATAGGAGATCCTGTCGTTGCCATAGAAACGCTCCTCGATTTAGAAAGAGAAGTCACAGAACCTATAGTATTTCATAGCGACGGAATTTCTGTGTTAATTCGTCATTGTGAGGGATCGACGGATGCAATAAAGAAGTAATAGTGCATCCGAAAGGAGATACTCGCTTCCCAATAGGAGATCCTGTCGTTGCCATAGAAATGCTAATCGATTTAGAAAGAGAAGTCATAGAACCTATAGTATTTCATAGGGACGCAATGGCTGTGTTAATTCGTCATTGTGAGGGATCGACGTATGCAATAAAGAAGGAATAGTGCATCCGAAAAGAGATACTCGCCTCCCAATAGAAGATCCTTTCGTTGCCATAGGATCGTTCCTCGATTTAGAAAGGAAGGCGTACAACTTATAGTATTTCATAGCGACGCAATTTCTGTGTTAATTCGTCATTGTGAGGGATCGACGGATGCAATAAAGAACGAATAGTGCATCCGAAAAGAGATACTCGCCTCCCAATAGGAGATCCTGTCGTTGACATAGAAATGCTCCTCGATTTAGAAAGAGAAGTCATAGAACCTATAGTATTTCATAGCGACGCAATTTCTGTGTTAATTCGTCATTGTGAGGGATGGATGGATGCAATAAAGAAGGAATAGTGCATCCAAAAAGAGATACTCGCCTCGAATAGAAGATCCTTTCGTTGCCATAGGTTCGTTCCTCGATTTAGAAAGAGAAGGCGTAGAACTTATAGTATTTCATAGAGACGCAATTTCTGTGTTAATTCGTCATTGTGATGGATGGACGGATGCAATAAAGAAGGAATAGTGCATCCGAAAAGAGATACTCGCCTCCCAATAGGAGATCCTGTCGTTGCCATAGAAACGCTCCTCGATTTAGAAAGAGAAGTCACAGAACCTATAGTATTTCTTAGCGACGTAATTTCTGTGTTAATTCGTCATTGTGAGGGATCGACGGATGCAATAAAGAAGTAATAGTGCATCCGAAAAGAGATACTCGCTTCCCAATAGGAGATCCTGTCGTTGCCATAGAAATGCTAATCGATTTAGAAAGAGAAGTCATAGAACCTATAGTATTTCATAGGGACGCAATGGCTGTGTTAATTCGTCATTGTGAGGGATCGACGGATGCAATAAAGAAGGAATAGTGCATCCGAAAAGAGATACTCGCCTCCCAATAGGAGATCCTGTCGTTGCCATAGAAACGCTCCTCGATTTAGAGAGAGAAGTCATAGAACCTATAGTATTTCATAGCGACATAATTTCTGTGTTAATTCGTCATTGAGAGGGATCGACGGATGCAATAAAGAAGTAATAGTGCATCCGAAAAGAGATACTCGCTTCCCAATAGGAGATCCTGTCGTTGCCATAGAAATGCTAATCGATTTAGAAAGAGAAGTCATAGAACCTATAGTATTTCATAGGGACGCAATGGCTGTGTTAATTCGTCATTGTGAGGGATCGACGGATGCAATAAAGAAGGAATAGTGCATCCGAAAAGAGATACTCGCCTCCCAATAGAAGATCCTTTCGTTGCCATAGGATCGTTCCTCGATTTAGAAAGGAAGGCGTAGAACTTATAGTATTTCATAGCGACGCAATTTCTGTGTTAATTCGTCATTGTGAGGGATCGATGGATGCAATAAAGAAGGAATAGTGCATCCAAAAAGAGATACTCGCTTTCCAATAGAAGATCCTTTCGTTGCCATAGGATCGTTCCTCGATTTAGAAAGAGAAGTCGTAGAACCTAAAGTATCTCATAGCGACGCAATTTCTGTGTTAATACGTCATTGTGAGGGATCGACGGATGCAATAAAGAAGGAATAGTGCATCCGAAAAGAGATACTCGCCTCCCAATAGAAGATCTTTTCGTTGCCATTGGATCGTTCCTCGATTTAGAAAGAGAAGGCGTAGAACTTATACTATTTCATAGCGACGCAATTTCTGTGTTAATTCGTCATTGTGAGGGATCGACGGATGCAATAAAGAACGAATAGTGCATCCGAAAAGAGATACTCGCCTCCCAATAGGAGATCCCGTCGTAGCCATAGAAATGCTCCTCGATTTAGAAAGAGAAGACATAGAACCTATAGTATTTCATAGCGACGCAATTTCTGTGTTAATCCGACATTGTGAGGGATCGATGGATGCAATAAAGAAGGAATAGTGCATCCAAAAAGAGATACTCCCTCCCAATAGAAGATCCTTTCGTTGCCATAGGTTCGTTCCTCGATTTAGAAAGAGATGGCGTAGAACTTATAGTATTTCATAGCGACGCAATTTCTGTGTTAATTCGTCATTGTGATGGATCGACGGATGCAATAAAGAAGGAATAGTGCATCCGAAATTAGATACTCGCCTCCCAATAGGAGATCCAGTCGTTGCCATAGAAACGCTCCTTGATTTAGAAAGAGAAGTCATAGGCCCTATAGTATTTCATAGCGACGCAATTTCTGTGTTAATTCGTCATTGTGAGGGATCGACGGATGCAATAAAGAAGTAATAGTGCATCCGAAAAGAGATACTCGCTTCCCAATAGGAGATCCTGCCGTGGCCATAGAAATGCTCCTCGATTTAGAAAGAGAAGTCATAGTACCTATAGTATTTCATAGCGACGCAATTTCTGTGTTAATTCGTCATTGTGAGGGATCGACGGATGCACTAAAGAAGGAATAGTGCATCCGACATGAGATACTCGCCTCCCAATAGAAGATCCTTTCGTTGCCATAGAAACCTTCCTCGATTTAGAAAGGGAAGACATAGAACTTATAGTTTTTCATTGCGACGCAATGTCTGTGTTTATTCGTCATTGTGAGGGATCGACGGATGCAATAAAGAAGGAATAGAGCATCCATAAAGAGATACTCGCCTTCCAATAGTAAATCCTGTCGTTGCCATTGAATTGCTCCTTGATTTAAATAGAGAAGTCGTAGAACCTATAGTATTTCATAGCGACGCAATTTCTGTGTTAATTCGTCATTGTGAGGGATCGACGGATGCAATAAAAAACGAACAGTGCATCCGAAAAGATATGCTCCCCCCCCCCCCCCCCCCAATAGGAGATCCTGTCGTTGCCATAGAAATGCTCCTCGATTTAGAAAGAGAAGTCATAGAACCTATAGTATTTCATAGCGACGCAATTTCTGTGTTAATTCGTCATTGTGAAGGATCGACGGATGCAATAAAGAAGGAATAGTGCATCCGACATGAGATACTTGCCTCCCAATTGAAGATCCTTTCGTTGCCATAGAAAACTTCCTCGTTTTAGAAAAGGAAGGCGTAGAACTTATAGTGTTTCATAGCGACGCAATGTCTGTGTTAATTCGTCATTGTGAGCAATCGACGGATCCTATAAAGAAGGAATAGTGCATCCGAAAAGAGATACTTGCCTCCCAATATAAGATCCTTTCGTTGCCATAGAAACCTTCCTGGATATAGAAAGAGAAGACATATAACCTATAGTATTTCATAGCGACGCAATTTCTGTGTTAATTCGTCATTGTGAGCAATCGACGGATGGAATAAAGAAGGAATAGTGCATCCGAAAAGAGATACTCCCCTCCCAATAGGACATCCTGTTGTTGCCATAGAAATGCTCCTCGATTTAGAAAGAGATGTCATAGAACCTATAGTATTTCATAGCGACGCAATTTCTGTGTTAATTCTTCATTGTGAGGGATCGACGGATGCAATACAGAAGGAATAGTGCATCCGACATGAGATACTCGCCTCCCAATTGAAGATCCTTTCGTTGCCATAGATAAATTCCTCGTTTTAGAAAAGGAAGGCGTAGAACTTATAGTGTTTCATAGGGACGCAATGTCTGTGTTAATTCATCATTGTGAGGGATCGACGGATGCAATAAATAAGGAATAGTGCATTCGAAAAGAGATACTCGCCTCCCAATAGGAGATCCTGTCGTAGCCATTGAATTGCTCCTCGATTTAAATAGACAAGTCATAGAACCTATAGTATTTCATAGCGACGCAATTTCTGTGTTAATTCATCATTGTGAGGGATCGACGGATGCAATAAAGAAGGAATAGTGCATCCGAAAAGAGATACTCGCCTCCCAATAGAAGATCCTTTCGTAGCCATAGGATCGTTCCTCGATTTAGAAAGAGAAGGCGTAGAACTTATAGTATTTCATAGCGACGCAATTTCTGTGTCAATTCGTCATTGTGATGGATCGACGGATGCAATAAAGAAGGAATAGTGCATCCGAAAAGAGATACTCGCTTCCCAATTGGAGATCCTGTCGTTGCCATAGAAATGCTCCTCGATGTAAAAAGAGAAGTCATAGAACCTATAGTATTTCATAGCGACGCAATTTCTGTGTTAATTCGTCATTGTGAGGGATCGATGGATGCAATAAAAAGGAATAGTGCATCCAAAAAGAGATACGCGCCTCCCAATAGCAGATCCTGTCGTTGCCATAGGATCGTTCCTCGATTTAGTAAGAGAAGGCGTAGAACTTATAGTATTTCATAGCGACGCAATTTCTATGTTAATTCGTCATTGTGAGGGATCGGCGGATGCAATAAAGTAGGAATAGTGCATCCGAAAAGAGATACTCGCCTCAGAATAGGAGATCCTGTCGTTGCCATAGAAACGCTCCTCGATTTAGAAAGAGTAGACATAAAACCTATAGTATTTCATAGCGACGCAATTTCTGTGTTAATTCGTCATTGTGAGGGATCGACGGATGCACTAAAGAAGGAATAGTGCATCCGACATGAGATACTCGCCTCCCAATAGAAGATCCTTTCGTTGCCATAGAAACCTTCCCCGATTTAGAAAGGGAAGGCACAGAACTTATAGTTTTTCATAGCGACGCAATTTCTGTGTTAATTCGTCATTGTGAGGGATCGACGGATGCAATTAAGAACGAATAGTGCATCCGAAAAGAGATACTCGCCTCCTAATAGGATATCCCGTCGTTGCCATAGAAATGCTCCTCGATTTAGAAAGAGAAGACATAGAACATACAGTATTTCATAGCGACGCAATTTCTGTGTTAATCCGACATTGTGAGGGATCGATGGATGCAATAAAGAAGGAATAGTGCATCCGACATGAGATACTTGCCTCCCAATTGAAGATCCTTTCGTTGCCATAGAAAACTTCCTCGTTTTAGAAAAGGAAGGCGTAGAACTTATAGTGTTTCATAGCGACGCAATGTCTGTGTTAATTCGTCATTGTGAGCAATCGACGGATGCTATAAAGAAGGAATAGTGCATCCGAAAAGAGATACTCGCCTCCCAATATAAGATCCTTTCGTTGCCATAGAAACCTTCCTGGATATAGAAAGAGAAGACATATAACCTATAGTGTTTCATAGCGACGCAATGTCTGTGTTAATTCGTCATTGTGAGCAATCGACGGATGCTATAAAGAAGGAAAAGTGCATCCGAAAAGAGATACTCGCCTCCCAATAGGTGATCCTGATGTTGCCATAGAAATGCTCCTCGATTTAAATAGAGAAGTCATAGGACCTATAGTATTTCATAGCGACGCAATTTCTGTGTTAATTCGTCATTGTGAGGGATCGACGGATGGAATAAAGAAGGAATAGTGCATCCGAAAAGAGATACTCCCCTCCCAATAGGACATCCTGTTGTTGCCATAGAAATGCTCCTCGATTTAGAAAGAGATGTCATAGAACCTATAGTATTTCATAGCGACGCAATTTCTGTGTTAATTCTTAATTGTGAGGGATCGACGGATGCAATACAGAAGGAATAGTGCATCCGACATGAGATACTCGCCTCCCAATTGAAGATCCTTTCGTTGCCATAGATAAATTCCTCGTTTTAGGAAAGGAAGGCGTAGAACTTATAGTGTTTCATAGGGACGCAATGTCTGTGTTAATTCATCATTGTGAGGGATCGACGGATGCAATAAATAAGGAATAGTGCATTCGAAAAGAGATACTCGCCTCCCAATAGGAGATCCTGTCGTAGCCATTGAATTGCTCCTCGATTTAAATAGACAAGTCATAGAACCTATAGTATTTCATAGCGACGCAATTTCTGTGTTAATTCATCATTGTGAGGGATCGACGGATGCAATAAAGAAGGAATAGTGCATCCGAAAAGAGATACTCGCCTCCCAATAGAAGATCCTTTCGTAGCCATAGGCTCGTTCCTCGATTTAGAAAGAGAAGGCGTAGAACTTATAGTATTTCATAGCGACGCAATTTCTGTGTCAATTCGTCATTGTGATGGATCGACGGATGCAATAAAGAAGGAATAGTGCATCCGAAAAGAGATACTCGCTTCCCAATTGGAGATCCTGTCGTTGCCATAGAAATGCTCCTCGATGTAAAAAGAGAAGTCATAGAACCAATAGTATTTCATAGCGACGCAATTTCTGTGTTAATTCGTTATTGTGAGGGATCGATGGATGCAATAAAAAGGAATAGTGCATCCAAAAAGAGATACGCGCCTCCCAATAGCAGATCCTGTCGTTGCCATAGGATCGTTCCTCGATTTAGTAAGAGAAGGCGTAGAACTTATAGTATTTCATAGCGAAGCAATTTCTGTGTTAATTCGTCATTGTGAGGGATCGGCGGATGCAATAAAGTAGGAATAGTGCATCCGAAAAGAGATACTCGCCTCAGAATAGGAGATCCTGTCTTGCCATAGAAACGCTCCTCGATTTAGAAAGAGAAGACATAAAACCTATAGTATTTCATAGCGACGCAATTTCTGTGTTAATTCGTCATTGTGAGGGATCGACGGATGCACTAAAGAAGGAATAGTGCATCCGACATGAGATACTCGCCTCCCAATAGAAGATCCTTTCGTTGCCATAGAAACCTTCCCCGATTTAGAAAGGGAAGGCACAGAACTTATAGTTTTTCATAGCGACGCAATTTCTGTGTTAATTCGTCATTGTGAGGGATCGACGGATGCAATTAAGAACGAATAGTGCATCCGAAAAGAGATACTCGCCTCCCAATAGGATATCCCGTCGTTGCCATAGAAATGCTCCTCGATTTAGAAAGAGAAGACATAGAACCTACAGTATTTCATAGCGATGCAATTTCTGTGTTAATCCGACATTGTGAGGGATCGATGGATGCAATAAAGAAGGAATAGTGCATCCGAAAAGAGATACTCGCCTCCCAATAGGAGATCCCGTCGTTGCCATAGAAACGCTCCTTGATTTAGAAAGAGAAGTCATAGAACCTATAGTATTTCATAGCGACGCAATTTCTGTGTTAATTCGTCATTGTGAGGGATCGACAGATGCAATAAAAAACGAACAGTGCATCCGAAAAGATATGCTCCCCCCCCCCCCCCAATAGGAGATCCTGTCGTTGCCATAGAAATGCTCCTCGATTTAGAAAGAGAAGTCATAGAACTTACAGTATATCATAGCGACGCAATTTATGTGTTCATTAGTCGTTGTGAGGGATCCACGGATGCAATAAAGAAGGAATAGCGCATCCGAAAAGACATACTCCCCTCCCAATAGGAGTTCCTGTCGTTGCCATAGAAATGCTCCTCGATTTAGAAGGAGAATTCATAGAACGTATAGTATTTCATAGCGACGCAATTTCTGTGTTAATTCGTCATTGTGAGGGATCGATGGATGCAATAAAGAAGGAATAGTGCATCCGAAAAGAGATACTCGCCTCCCAATAGGAGATCCTACCGTTGCCATAGAAATGCTCCTCGATTTACAAAGAGAAGTCATAGAACCTATAGTATTTCATAGCGACGCAATTTCTGTGTTAAATCGTCAATGTGAGGGATCGACGGATGCAATAAAGAAGGAATAGTGCATCCGACATGAGATACTCGCCTCCCAATTGAAGATCCTTTCGTTGCCATAGATAAATTCCTCGTTTTAGAAAAGGAAGGCGTAGAACTTATAGTGTTTCATAGCGACGCAATGTCTGTGTTAATTCGTCATTGTGAGCAATCGACGGAAGCTATAAAGAAGGAATAGTGCATCCGAAAGGAGATACTCGCCTCCCAATATAAGATCCTTTCGTTGCCATAGAAACCTTCCTGGATATAGAAAGAGAAGACATATAACCTATAGTGCTTCATAGCAACGCAATGTCTGTGTTAATTCGTCATTGTGAGCAATCGACGGATGCTATAAAGAAGGAATAGTGCATCCGAAAAGAGATACTCGCCTCCCAATAGGTGATCCTGATGTTGCCATAGAAATGCTCCTCGATTTAAATAGAGAAGTCATAGAACCTATAGTATTTCATAGCGACGCAATTTCTGTGTTAATTCGTCATTGTGAGGGATCGACGGATGGAATAAAGAAGGAATAGTGCATCCGAAAAGAGATACTCGCCTCCCAATAGGAGATCCTGTCGCTGCCATTGAAATGCTTTTTGATTTAGAAAGAGAAGTCATAGAACCTATAGTATTTCATAGCGAAGCAATTTCTGTGTTAATTCGTCATTGTGAGGGATCGACGGATGCAATAAAGAAGGAACAGTGCATTCGAAAAGAGATACTCGCCTCCCATAGGAGATCCTGTCGTTGCCATAGGAACGCTCCTCGATTTAGAAAGGGAAGGCATAGAACTTATAGTGTTTCATAGGGACGCAATGTCTGTGTTAATTCGTCATTGTGAGGGATCGACGGATGCAATAAATAAGGAATAGTGCATCCGAAAAGAGATACTCGCCTCCCAATATGAGATCCTGTCGTTGCCATTGAATTGCTCCTCGATTTAAATAGACAAGTCATAGAACCTATAGTATTTCATAGCGACGCAATTTATGTGTTCATTAGTCATTGTGAGGGATCCACGGATGCAATAAAGAAGGAATAGCGCATCCGGAAAGACATACTCCCCTCCCAATAGGAGTTCCTGTCGTTGCCATAGAAATGCTCCTCGATTTAGAAGGAGAATTCATAGAACGTATAGTATTTCATAGCGACGCAATTTCTGTGTTAATTCGTCATTGTGACGGATCGATGGATGCAATAAAGAAGGAATAGTGCATCCGAAAAGAGATACTCGCCTCCCAATAGGAGATCCTACCGTTGCCATAGAAATGCTCCTCGATTTAGAAAGAGAAGTCGTAGAACTTATAGTATTTCTTAGCGACGCAATTTCTGTGTCAATTCGTCATTGTGATGGGTCGACGGATGCAATAAAGAAGGAATAGTGCATCCAAAAAGAGATACGTGCCTTCCAATAGCAGTTCCTTTCGTTGCCATAGGATCGTTCCTCGATTTAGTAAGAGAAGGCGTAGAACTTATAGTATTTCATAGCGACGCAATTTCTGTGTTAATACGTCATTGTGAGGGATCGGCGGATGCAATAAAGTAGGAATAGTGCATCCGAAAAGAGATACTCGCCTCAGAATAGGAGATCCTGTCGTTACCATAGAAACGCTCCTCGATTTAGAAAGAGAAGACATAAAACCTATAGTATTTCATAGGGACGCAATTTCTGTGTTAATTCGTCATTGTGAGGGATCGACGGATGCACTAAAGAAGGAATAGTGCATCCGACATGAGATACTCGCCTCCCAATAGAAGATCCTTTCGTTGCCATAGAAACCTTCCCCGACTTAGAAAGGGAAGGCTCAGAACTTATAGTTTTTCATAGCGACGCAATGTCTGTGTTAATTCGTCATTGTGAGGGATCGACGGATGCAATAAAGAAGGAATAGTGCATCCATAAAGAGATACTCGCCTCCTAATAGGAGATCCTGTCGATGCCATTGAATTGCTCCTCGATTTAAATAGAGAAGTCGTAGAACATATAGTATTTCATAGCGACGCAATTTCTGTGTTAATTCGTCATTGTGATGGATCGACGGATGCAATAAAGAGGGAATAGTGCATCCGAAATGAGATACTCGCTTCCCAATAGGAGATCCGGTCGTTGCCATAGAAATTCTCCTCGATTTAGAAAGAGAAGTTATAGAACCTATAGTATTTCATAGCGACGCAATTTCTGTGTTAATTAGTCATTGTAAGGGATCGACGGATTCAATAAAGAAGGAATAGTGCATCCGACATGAGATACTCGCCTCCCAATAGAAGATCCTTTCGTTGCCATAGAAACCTTCCTGGATATAGAAAGAGAAGACATATAACCTATAGTGTTTCATAGCGACGCAATGTCTGTGTTAATTCGTCATTGTGAGCAATCGACGGATGCTATAAAGCAGGAATAGTGCATCCGAAAAGAGATACTCGCCTCCCAATAGGTGATCCTGACGTTGCCATAGAAATGCTCCTCGATTTAAATAGAGAAGTCATAGAACCTATAGTATTTCATAGCGACGCAATTTCTGTATTAATTCGTCATTGTGAGGGAACGACGGATGCAATAAAGAAGGAATAGTGCATCCGAAAAGAGATACTCCCCTCCCAACAGGACATCCTGTTGTTGCCATAGAAATGCTCCTCGATTTAGAAAGAGAAGTCATAGAACCTATAGTATTTCATAGCGACGCAATTTCTGTGTTAATTCGTCATTGTGAGGGATCGATGGATGCGATAAAGAAGGAATAGTGCATCCAAAAAGAGATACTCGCCTCCCAATAGGAGATCCTGTCGTTGCCATAGGAACGCTCCTCGATTTAGAAAGGGAAGGCATAGAACTTATAGTGTATCATAGGGACGCAATGTCTGTGTTAATTCGTCATTGTGAGGGATCGACGGATGCAATTAAGAAGGAATAGTGCATCCGAAAAGAGATACTCGCCTCCCAATAGGAGATCCTGTCGTTGCCATACGATCGTTCCTCGATTTAGAAAGAGAAGGCGTAGAACTTATAGTATTTCATAGCGACGCAATTTCTGTGTTAATTCGTCATTGTGAGGGATCGACGGATGCAATAAAGAAGGAATAGTGCATCCGAAAAGAGATACTCGCTTCAAAATAGGAGATCCTTTCGTTGCCATAGAAATGCTCCTCGATTTAAATAGAGAAGTCATAGAACCTATAGTATTTCATAGCGACGCAATTTCTGTGTTAATTCTTCATTGTGAGGGATCGACGGATGCAATAAAGAAGGAATAGTGCATCCGAAAAGAGATACTCCCCTCCCAATACATGATCCTTTCGTTGCCATACGATCGTTCCTCGATTTAGAAAGAGAAGGCGTAGAACTTATAGTATTTCATAGCGACGCAATTTCTGTGTTAATTCGTCATTGTGAGGGATCGACGGATGCAATAAAGAAGGAATAGTGCATCCGAAAAGAGATACTCGCTTCAAAATAGGAGATCCTTTCGTTGCCATAGAAATGCTCCTCGATTTAAAAAGAGAAGTCATAAAACCTATAGTATTTCATAGCGACGCAACTTCTGTGTTAATTCTTCATTGTGAGGGATCGACGGATGCAATAAAGAAGGAATAGTGCATCCGAAAAGAGATACTCCCCTCCCAATAGGACATCCTGTTGTTGCCATAGAAATGCTCCTCGATTTAGAAAGAGAAGTCACAGAACGTATAGTATTTCATAGCGACGCAATTTCTGTGTTAATTCGTCATTGTGAGGGATCGACGGATGCAATAAAGAAGGAATAGTGCATCCGACATGAGATACTCGCCTCCCAATAGGAGATCCTGTCGCTGCCATTGAAATGCTCCTCGATTTAGAAAGAGAAGTCATAGAACCTATCGTAATTCATAGCGACGCAATTTCTGTGTTAATTCGTCATTGTGAGGGATCGACGGATGCAATAAAGAAGGAACAGTGCATCCAAAAAGAGATACTCGCTTCCCAATAGAAGATCCTTGCGTTGCAATAGGATCGTTCCTCGATTTAGAAAGAGAAGGCGTAGAACTTAAAGTATCTCATAGCGACGCAATTTCTGTGTTAATTCGTCATTGTGAGGGATCGACGGATGCAATAAAGAAGGAATAGTGCATCCGAATAGAGATACTCGCCTCCCAATAGGTGATCCTGTCGTTGCCATAGAAACGCTCCTCGAATTAGAAAGAGAAGTCATAAAACCTATAGTATTTCATAGCGACGCAATTTCTGTGTTAATTCGTCATTGTGAGGGATCGACGGATGCACAAAAGAAGGAATAGTGCATCTGACATGAGATACTCGCCTCCCAATAGAAGATCCTTTCGTTGCCATAGAAACCTTCCTCGATTTAGAAAGGAAAGGCATAGAACTTATAGTTTTTCATAGCGACGCAATGTCTGTGTTAATTCGTCATTGTGAGGGATCGACGGATGCAATAATGAAGGAATAGTGGATCCATAAAGAGATACTCGCCTCCCAATTGGAGATCCTGTCGTTGCCATTGAATTGCTCCTCGATTTAAATAGAGTACTCGCAGAACCTATAGTACTTCATAGCGACGCAATTTCTGTGTTAATTCGTCATTGTGAGGGATCGACGGATGCAATAAAGAATGAACAGTGCATCCGAAAAGAGATACTCCCCCCCCCCTCCCCAATAGGAGATCCTGTCGTTGCCATAGAAATGCTCCTCGATTTAGAAAGAGAAGTCATAGAACCTACAGTATTTCATAGAGACGCAATTTCTGTGTTCTTTAGTCATTGTGAGGGATCGACGGATGCAATAAAGAAGGAATAGTGCATCAAATAAAAGATACTCGCTTCCCAATAGAAGATCCTTACGTTGCCATAGAATCGTTCCTCGATTTAGAAAGAGATGGCGTAGTACTTAAAGTATCTCATAGCGACGCAATTTCTGTGTTAATTCGTCATTGTGAGGGATCGACGGATGCAATAAAGAAGGAATAAGTCATCCGAAAAGAGATACTCGCCTCCCAATAGAAGATCCTTTCGTTGCCATAGGATCGTTCCTCGATTTAGAAAGAGAAGGCGTAGAACTTATAGTATTTCATAGCGACGCAATTTCTGTGTTAATTCGTCATTGTGAGGGATCGACGGATGCAATAAAGAAGGAATAGTGCATCCGAAAAGAGCTACTCGCTTCAAAATAGGAGATCCTTTCGTTGCCATAGAAATGCTCCTCGATTTAAAAAGAGAAGTCATAGAGCCTATAGTATTTCATAGCTACGCAATTTCTGTGTTAATTCGTCATTGTGAGGGATCGATGGATGCAATAAAGAAGGAATAGTGCATCCAAAAAGAGATACGTGCCTTCCAATAGCAGTTCCTTTCGTTGCCATAGGATCGTTCCTCGATTTAGTAAGAGAAGGCGTAGAACTTATAGTATTTCATAGCGACGCATTTTCTGTGTTAATACGTCATTGTGAGGGATCGGCGGATGCAATAAAGTAGGAATAGTGCATCCGAAAAGAGATACTCGCCTCAGAATAGGAGATCCTGTCGTTGCCATAGAAACGCTCCTCGATTTAGAAAGAGAAGACATAAAACCTATAGTATTTCATAGGGACGCAATTTCTGTGTTAATTCGTCATTGTGAGGGATCGACGGATGCACTAAAGAAGGAATAGTGCATCCGACATGAGATACTCGCCTCCCAATAGAAGATCCTTTCGTTGCCATAGAAACCTTCCCCGACTTAGAAAGGGAAGGCACAGAACTTATAGTTTTTCATAGCGACGCGATGTCTGTGTTAATTCGTCATTGTGAGGGATCGACGGATGCAATAAAGAAGGAATAGTGCATCCATAAAGAGATACTCGCCTCCTAATAGGAGATCCTGTCGTTGCCATTGAATTGCTCCTCGATTTAAATAGAGAAGTCGTAGAACATATAGTATTTCATAGCGACGCAATTTTTGTGTTAATTCGTCATTGTGAGGGATCGATGGATGCAATAAAGAAGGAATAGTGCATCCGAAAAGAGATACTCGCCTCCCAATAGGAGATCCTACCGTTGCCATAGAAATGCTCCTCGATTTACAAAGAGAAGTCATAGAACCTATAGTATTTCATAGCGACACAATTTCTGTGTTAATTCGTCATTGTGAGGGATCGACGGATGCAATAAAGAAGGAATAGTGCATCCGACATGAGATACTCGCCTCCCAATTGAAGATCCTTTCGTTGCCATAGAAATTTCCTCGTTTTAGAAAGGGAGGGCGTAGAACTGATAGTGTTTCATAGCGACGCAATGTCTGTGTTAATTCTTCATTGTGAGGGATCGACGGATGTAATAAAGAAGGAAAAGTACATCCGAAAAGAGATACTCGTCTCCCAATAGGAGATCCTGTCGTTGCCATAGAAATGCTCCTCGATTTAGGAAGAGAAGTCATAGAACCTATAGTATTTCATAGCGACGCAATTTCTGTGTTAATTCGTCATTGTGATGGATCGACGGATGCAATAAAGAGGGAATAGTGCATCCGAAATGAGATACTCGCTTCCCAATAGGAGATCCTGTCGTTGCCATAGAAATGCTCCTCGATTTAGAAAGAGAAGTTATAGAACCTATAGTATTTCATAGCGACGCAATTTCTGTGTTAATTAGTCATTGTAAGGGATCGACGGATTCAATAAAGAAGGAATAGTGCATCCGACATGAGATACTCGCCTCCCAATAGAAGATCCTTTCGTTGCCATAGAAACATTCCTGGATATAGAAAGAGAAGACATATAACCTATAGTGTTTCATAGCGACGCAATGTCTGTGTTAATTCGTCATTGTGAGCAATCGACGGATGCTATAAAGCAGGAATAGTGCATCCGAAAAGAGATACTCGCCTCCCAATAGGTGATCCTGACGTTGCCATAGAAATGCTCCTCGATTTAAATAGAGAAGTCATAGAACCTATAGTATTTCATAGCGACGCAATTTCTGTGTTAATTCGTCATTGTGAGGGATCGATGGATGCGATAAAGAAGGAATAGTGCATCCAAAAAGAGGTACTCTCCTCCCAACAGGACATCCTGTTGTTGCCATAGAAATGCTCCTCGATTTAGAAAGAGAAGTCATAGAACCTATAGTATTTCATTGCGACGCAATTTCTGTGTTAATTCGTCATTGTGAGGGATCGATGGATGCGATAAAGAAGGAATAGTGCATCCAAAAAGAGATACTCGCCTCCCAATAGGAGATCCTGTCGTTGCCATAGGAACGCTCCTCGATTTAGAAAGGGAAGGCATAGAACTTATAGTGTATCATAGGGACGCAATGTCTGTGTTAATTCGTCATTGTGAGGGATCGACGGATGCAATAAAGAAGGAATAGTGCATCCGAAAAGAGATACTCGCCTCCCAATAGGAGATCCTGTCGTTGCCATACGATCGTTCCTCGATTTAGAAAGAGAAGGCGTAAAACTTATAGTATTTCATAGCGACGCAATTTCTGTGTTAATTCGTCATTGTGAGGGATCGACGGATGCAATAAAGAAGGAATAGTGCATCCGAAAAGAGATACTCGCTTCAAAATAGGAGATCCTTTCGTTGCCATAGAAATGCTCCTCGATTTAAATAGAGAAGTCATAGAACCTATAGTATTTCATAGCGACGCAATTTCTGTGTTAATTCTTCATTGTGAGGGATCGACGGATGCAATAAAGAAGGAATAGTGCATCCGAAAAGAGATACTCCCCTCCCAATACATGATCCTTTCGTTGCCATACGATCGTTCCTCGATTTAGAAAGAGAAGGCGTAGAACTTATAGTATTTCATAGCGACGCAATTTCTGTGTTAATTCGTCATTGTGAGGGATCGACGGATGCAATAAAGAAGGAATAGTGCATCCGAAAAGAGATACTCGCTTCAAAATAGGAGATCCTTTCGTTGCCATAGAAATGCTCCTCGATTTAAAAAGAGAAGTCATAAAACCTATAGTATTTCATAGCGACGCAACTTCTGTGTTAATTCTTCATTGTGAGGGATCGACGGATGCAATAAAGAAGGAATAGTGCATCCGAAAAGAGATACTCCCCTCCCAATAGGACATCCTGTTGTTGCCATAGAAATGCTCCTCGATTTAGAAAGAGAAGTCATAGAACGTATAGTATCTCATAGCGACGCAATTTCTGTGTTAATTCGTCATTGTGAGGGATCGACGGATGCAATAAAGAAGGAATAGTGCATCCAACATGAGATACTCGCCTCCCAATAGTAGATCCTTTCGTTGCCATAGGATCGTTCCTCGATTTAGAAAGAGAAAGCGTAGTACTTATAGTATTTCATAGCGACGCAATTTTAGAATTAATTCTTCATTGTGAGGGATCGACGGATGCAATATAGAAGGAATCGTGCATCCGACATGAGATACTCGCCTCCCAATAGGAGATCCTGTCGCTGCCATTGAAATGCTCCTCGATTTAGAAAGAGAAGTCATAGAACCTATCGTAATTCATAGCGACGCAATTTCTGTGTTAATTCGTCATTGTGAGGGATCGACGGATGCAATAAAGAAGGAACAGTGCATCCAAAAAGAGATACTCGCTTCCCAATAGAAGATCCTTGCGTTGCAATAGGATCGTTCCTCGATTTAGAAAGAGAAGGCGTAGAACTTAAAGTATCTCATAGCGACGCAATTTCTGTGTTAATTCGTCATTGTGAGGGATCGACGGATGCAATAAAGAAGGAATAGTGCATCCGAATAGAGATACTCGCCTCCCAATAGGTGATCCTGTCGTTGCCATAGAAACGCTCCTCGAATTAGAAAGAGAAGTCATAAAACCTATAGTATTTCATAGCGACGCAATTTCTGTGTTAATTCGTCATTGTGAGGGATCGACGGATGCACAAAAGAAGGAATAGTGCATCTGACATGAGATACTCGCCTCCCAATAGAAGATCCTTTCGTTGCCATAGAAACCTTCCTCGATTTAGAAAGGAAAGGCATAGAACTTATAGTTTTTCATAGCGACGCAATGTCTGTGTTAATTCGTCATTGTGAGGGATCGACGGATGCAATAAAGAAGGAATAGTGGATCCATAAAGAGATACTCGCCTCCCAATTGGAGATCCTGTCGTTGCCATTGAATTGATCCTCGATTTAAATAGAGTACTCGTAGAACCTATAGTATTTCATAGCGACGCAATTTCTGTGTTAATTCGTCATTGTGAGGGATCGACGGATGCAATAAAGAACGAACAGTGCATCCGAAAAGAGATACTCCCCCCCCCCCCTCCCCAATAGGAGATCCTGTCGTTGCCATAGAAATGCTCCTCGATTTAGAAAGAGAAGTCATAGAACCTACAGTATTTCATAGAGACGCAATTTCTGTGTTCTTTAGTCATTGTGAGGGATCGACGGATGCAATAAAGAAGGAATAGTGCATCAAATAAAAGATACTCGCTTCCCAATAGAAGATCCTTACGTTGCCATAGAATCGTTCCTCGATTTAGAAAGAGATGGCGTAGTACTTAAAGTATCTCATAGCGACGCAATTTCTGTGTTAATTCGTCATTGTGAGGGATCGACGGATGCAATAAAGAAGGAATAAGTCATCCGAAAAGAGATACTCGCCTCCCAATAGAAGATCCTTTCGTTGCCATAGGATCGTTCCTCGATTTAGAAAGAGAAGGCGTAGAACTTATAGTATTTCATAGCGACGCAATTTCTGTGTTAATTCGTCATTGTGAGGGATCGACGGATGCAATAAAGAAGGAATAGTGCATCCGAAAAGAGCTACTCGCTTCAAAATAGGAGATCCTTTCGTTGCCATAGAAATGCTCCTCGATTTAAAAAGAGAAGTCATAGAACCTATAGTATTTCATAGCGACGCAACTTCTGTGTTAATTCTTCATTGTGAGGGATCGACGGATGCAATAAAGAAGGAATAGTGCATCCGAAAAGAGATACTCCCATCCCAATAGGAGTTCCTGTTGTTGCCATAGAAATGCTCCTCGATTTAGATGGAGAAGTCATAGAACCTATAGTATTTCATAGCGACGCAATTTCTGTGTTAATTCGTCATTGTGAGGGATCGACGGATGCAATAAAGAAGGAATAGTGCATCCAACATGAGATACTCGCCTCCCAATAGTAGATACTTTCGTTGCCATAGGATCGTTCCTCGATTTAGAAAGAGAAAGCGTAGTACTTATAGTATTTCATAGCGACGCAATTTTAGTATTAATTCTTCATTGTGAGGGATCGACGGATGCAATATAGAAGGAATAGTGCATCCGACATGAGATACTCGCCTCCCAATAGGATATCCTGTCGCTGCCATTGAAATACTCCTCGATTTAGAAAGAGAAGTCATAGAACCTATCGTAATTCATAGCGACGCAATTTCTGTGTTAATTCGTCATTGTGAGGGATCGACGGATGCACTAAAGCAGCAATAGTGCATCCGACATGAGATACTCGCCTCCCAATAGAAGATCCTTTCGTTGCCATAGAAACCTTCCTCGATTTAGAAAGGGAAGGCATAGAACTTATAGTTTTTCATAGCGACGCAATGTCTGTGTTAATTCGTCATTGTGAGGGATCGACGCATGCAATAAAGAAGGAATAGTGCATCCATAAAGAGATACTCGCCTCCCAATAAGAGATCCTGTCGTTGCCATTGAATTGCTCCTCGATTTAAATAGAGAAGTCGTAGAACCTATAGTATTTCATAGCGACGCAATTTCTGTGTTAATTCATCATTGTGAGGGATCGACGGATGCAATAAAGAACGAACAGTGCATACGAAAAGAGATACGCCCCCCCCCCTCCCCCCAATAGGAGATCCTGTCTTTGCCATAGAAATGCTCCTCGATTTAGAAAGAGAAGTCATAGAACCTACAGTATTTCATAGCGACGCAATTTCTGTGTTCATTAGTCATTGTGAGGATTCGACGGATGCAATAAAGAAGGAATAGTGCATCCGAAAAGACATACTCCCCTCCCAATAGGAGTTCCTGTTGTTGCCATAGAAATGCTCCTCGATTTCGATGGAGAAGTCATAGAACCTATAGTATTTCATAGCGACGCAATTTCTGTGTTAATTCGTCATTGTGAGGGATCGATGGATGCAATTAAGAAGGAATAGTGCATCCAAAAAGAGATACTCGCTTCCCAATAGAAGATTCTTGCGTTGCCATAGGATCGTTCCTCGATTTAGAAAGAGAAGGCGTAGAACTTAAAGTATCTCATAGCGACGCAATTTCTGTGCTAATTCGTCATTGTGAGGGATCGACGGATGCAATAAAGAAGGAATAGTGCATCCGAAAAGAGATACTCGCCTCCCAATAGACGATCCTTTCGTTGCCATAGGATCGTTCCTCGATTTAGAAAGAGAAGGCGTAGAACTTATAGTATTTCATCGCGACGCAATTTCTGTGATAATTCATCATTGTGACTGATCGACGGATGCAATAAAGAAGGAATAGTGCAACCGAAAAGAGATACTCGCCTCCCAATAGGTGATCCTGTCGTTGCCATAGAAACGCTCCTCGAATTAGAAAGAGAAGTCATTAAACCTAAGGTATTTCATAGCGACGCAATTTCTGTGTTAATTCGTCATTGTGAGGGATCGACGGATGCACAAAAGAAGGAATAGTGCATCTGACATGAGATACTCGCCTCCCAATAGAAGATCCTTTCGTTGCCATAGAAACCTTCCTCGATTTAGAAAGGAAAGGCATAGAACTTATAGTTTTTCATAGCGACGCAATGTCTGTGTTAATTCGTCATTGTGAGGGATCGACGGATGCAATAATGAAGGAATAGTGGATCCATAAAGAGATACTCGCCTCCCAATTGGAGATCCTGTCGTTGCCATTGAATTGCTCCTTGATTTAAATAGAGTACTCGTAGAACCTATAGTATTTCATAGCGACGCAATTTCTGTGTTAATTCGTCATTGTGAGGGATCGACGGATGCAATAATGAACGAACAGTGCATCCGAAAAGAGATACTCCCCCCCCCCCCCCCCCCAATAGGAGATCCTGTCGTTGCCATAGAAATGCTCCTCGATTTAGAAAGAGAAGTCATAGAACCTACAGTATTTCATAGAGACATAATTTCTGTGTTCATTAGTCATTGTGAGGGATCGACGGATGCAATAAAGAAGGACTAGTGCATCCGAAAAGACATACTCCCCACCCAAAAGGAGTTCCTGTCGTTGCCATAGAAATGCTCCTCGATTTAGAAAGAGAAGTCATAGAACCTATAGTATTTCATAGCGACGCAATTTCCGTGTTAATTCGTCATTGTGAGGGATAGATGGATGCAATAAAGAAGGAATAGTGCATCAAATAAGAGATACTCGCTTCCCAATAGAAGATCCTTACGTTGCCATAGAATCGTTCCTCGATAAAGAAAGAGATGGCGTAGTACTTAAAGTATCTCATAGCGACGCAATTTCTGTGTTAATTCGTCATTGTGAGGGATCGACGGATGCAATAAAGAAGGAATAAGTCATCCGAAAAGAGATACTCGCCTCCCAATAGTAGATCCTTTCGTTGCCATAGGATCGTTCCTCGATTTAGAAAGAGAAAGCGTAGAACTTATAGTATTTCATAGCGACGCAATTTCTGTGTTAATTCGTCATTGTGAGGGATCGACGGATGCAATAAAGAAGGAATAGTGCATCCGATATGAGATACTTGCCTCCCAAAAGGAGATCCTGTCGCTGCCATTGAAATTCTCCTCGACTTAGAAAGAGAAGTCATAGAACCTATAGTATTTCATAGCGACGCAATTTCTGTGATAATTCGTCATTGTGAGGGATCGACGGATGCAATAAAGAAGGAACAGTGCACTCGAAAAGAGATACTCGCCTCCCAATAGGAGATCCTGTCGTTGCCATAGGAACGCTCCTCGATTTAGAAAGGGAATGCATAGAACTTATAGTGTTTCATAGCGATTTAATTGTTAATTCTTCATTGTGAGGGATCGACGGATGCAATAAAGAAGGAATAGTGCATCCAAAAAGAGATACGCGCTTCCCAATAGCAGATCCATTCGTTGCCATAGGATCGTTCCTCGATTTAGAAAGAGAAGGCATAGAACTTATAGTATTTCATAGCGACGCAATGTCTGTGTTAATTCGTCGTTGCGAGGGATCGACGGATGCAATAAAGAAGGAATACTGCATCCGAAAAGGGATACTCGCCTCCCAATATAAGATCCTGTAGTTCCCATAGAAACGTTCCTCGATTTAGAAAGAGAAGGCATGGAATATATAGTATTTCATAGCGACGCAAAGTCTGTGTTAATTCGTCATTGTAGGGGATCGATGGTTGCAATAAAGAATGAATATTGCATCCAAAAAGAGATACTCCCCTCTCAATATAAGATACTGTCGTAACCATAGAAGCGTTCCCGATTTAGAAAGAGAAGGCGTAGAACCTATAGTATTTCATAGCGACGCAATTTCTGTGTTAATTCGTCATTGTGAAGGATCGATGAGTGCAATAAAGAAGGAATATTGCATCCAAAAAGAGATACTCCCCTCTCAATATATGATCCTGTCGTTGCCATAGAAACGCTCCTCGATTTAGAAAGATAAGGCGTAGAACTTGTAGTGTTTAATAACGACGCAATTTCTGTGTTAATTCGTCATTGTGAGGGATCGACGGATGCAATAAGGAAGGAATAGTGCATCAGAAAAAAATACTCGCCTCACAATAGGTGATACTGTCGTTGCCATAGAAACGCTCCTCGATTTAGAAAGAGAAGGCATAGAACCTATAGTATTTCATAGCGAAGCAATTTCTCTGTTAATTCGTCATTGTGGGGGATCGATGGATGCAATAAAGAAGGAATACTGCTTCCGAAAAGAGATACTCTCCTCCCAATATAAGATCCTGTAGTTGCCATAGAAACGTTCCTCGATTTATAAAGAGAAGTCATAGAACCTACAGTATTTCATAGCGACGCAATTTCTGTGTTAATTCGTCATTGTGAGGGATCGATGGATGCAATAAAGAAGGAATAGTGCATCCAAAAAGAGATACTCGCTTCCCAATAGAAGATCCTTGCGTTGCCATAGGATCGTTCCTCGATTTAGAAAGAGAAGGCGTAGAACTTAAAGTATCTCATAGCGACGCAATTTCTGTGTTAATTCGTCATTGTGAGGGATCGACGGATGCAATAAAGAAGGAATAGTGCATCCGAAAAGAGATACTCGCCTCCCAATAGACGATCCTTTCGTTGCCATAGGATCGTTCCTCGATTTAGAAAGAGAATGCGTAGAACTTATAGTATTTCATCGCGACGCAATTTCTGTGATAATTCATCATTGTGACGGATCGGCGGATGCAATAAAGAAGGAATAGTGCATCCGAAAAGAGATACTCGCCTCCCAATAGGTGATCCTGTCGTTCCCATAGAAACGCTCCTCGATTTAGAAAGAGAAGTCATAAAACCTATAGTATTTCATAGCGACGCAATTTCTGTGTTAATTCGTCATTGTGAGGGATCGATGGATGCAATAAAGAAGGAATAGTGCATCCAAAAAGAGATACTCGCTTCCCAATAGAAGATCCTTGCGTTGCCATAGGATCGTTCCTCGATTTAGAAAGAGAAGGCGTAGAACTTAAAGTATCTCATAGCGACGCAATTTCTGTGTTAATTCGTCATTGTGAGGGATCGACGAATGCAATAAAGAAGGAATAGTGGATCCATAAAGAGATACTCGCCTCCCAATATGAGATCCTGTCGTTGCCATTGAATTGCTCCTCGATTTAAATAGAGAAGTCGTAGAACCTATAGTATTTCATAGCGACTCAATTTCTGTGTTAATTCGTCATTGTGAGGGATCGACGGATGCAATAAAGAACGAACAGTGCATCCGAAAAGAGATACTCCCCCCCCCCCCCCCAATAGGGGATCCTGTCGTTGCCATAGAAATGCTCCTCGATTTAGAAAGAGAAGTCATAGAACCTACAGTATTTCATAGCGACGCAATTTCTGTGTTCATTAGTCATTGTGAGGGATCGACGGATGCAATAAAGATGGAATAGTGCATCCGAAAAGACATACTCCCCTCCCAATAGGAGTTCCTGTCGTTGCCATAGAAATGCTCCTCGATTTAGAAAGAGAAGTCATAGAACCTATAGTATTTCATAGCGACGCAATTTCCGTGTTAATTCGTCATTGTGAGGGATCGATGGATGCAATAGAGAAGGAATAGTGCATCAAATAAGAGATACTCGCTTCCCAATAGAAGATCCTTACGTTGCCATAGGATCGTTCCTCGATTTAGAAAGAGATGGCGTAGTACTTAAAGTATCTCATAGCGACGCAATTTCTGTGTTAATTCGTCATTGTGAGGGATCGACGGATGCAATAAAGAAGGAATAAGTCATCCGAAAAGAGATACTCGCCTCCCAATAGAAGATCCTTTCGTTGCCATAGGATCGTTCCTCGATTTAGAAAGAGAAGGCGTAGAACTTATAGTATTTCATAGCGACGCAATTTCTGTGTTAATTCGTCATTGTGAGGGATCGACGGATGCAATAAAGAACGAATAGTGCATCCGAAAAGAGATACTCGCCTCCCAATAGGAGATCCTGTCGTTGCCATTGAAATGCTCCTCGATTTAGAAAGAGAAGACATAGAACCTATAGTATTTCATAGCGACGCAATTTCTGTGTTAATTCGTCATTGTGAGGGATCGATGGATGCAATCAAGAGGGAATAGTGCATCAAAAAAGAGATACTCGCCTCCCAATAGAAGATCCTTTCGTTGCCATAGGTTCGTTCCTCGATTTAGAAAGAGAAGGCGTAGAACTTATAGTATTTCATAGCGACGCAATTTCTGTGTTAATTCGTCATTGTGATGGATCGACGGATGCAATAAGGAAAGAATAGTGCATCCGAAAAGAGATACTCGCCTCCCAATAGGAGATCCCGTCATTGCCATAGAAACGCTCCTTGATTTAGAAAGAGAAGTCATAGAACCTACAGTATTACATAGCGACGCAATTTCTGTGTTCATTAGTCATTGTGCGGGATCCACGGATGCAATAAAGAAGGAATAGCGCATCCGAAAAGACATACTCCCATCCCAATAGGAGTTCCTGTCGTTGCCATATAAATGCTCCTCCATTTAGAAGGAGAAGTCATAGAACCTATAGTATTTCATTGCGACGCAATTTGTGTGTTAATTCGTCATTGTGAGGGATCGATGGATGCAATAAAGAAGGAATAGTGCATCCGAAAAGAGATACTCGCCTCCCAATAGGAGATCCTACCATTGCCATAGAAATGCTCCTCGATTTACAAAGAGAAGTCATAGAACCTATAGTATTTCATAGCGACGCAATGTCTGTGTTAATTCGTCATTGTGAGGGATCGACGGATGCAATAAAGAAGGAAAAGTGCATCCGAAAAGAGATACTCGCCTCCCAATAGGAGATCCTGTCGTTGCCATAGAAATGCTCCTCGATTTAGAAAGAGAAGTCATAGAAACTATAGTATTTCATAGCGACGCAATTTCTGTGTTAATTCGTCATTGTGATGGATTGACGGATGCAATAAAGAAGGAATAGTGCATCCGAAATGAGATACTCGCCTCCCAATAGGAGATCCTGTCGTTGCCATAGAAATGCTCCTCGATTTAGAAATAGAAGTCATAGAACATATAGTATTTCATAGCGACGCAATTGCTGTGTTAATACGTCATTGTAAGGGATCGACGGATGCAATAAAGAAGGAATAGTGCATCCAACATGAGATACTAGCCTCCCAATAGAAGATCCTTTCGTTGCCATAGAAACCTTACTGGATATAGTAAGAGACGACATATAACCTATAGTGTTTCATAGCGGCGCAATGTCTGTGTTAATTCGTCATTGTGAGCAATCGACGGATGCTATAAAGAAGGAATAGTGCATCCGAAAAGAAATACTCGCCTCCCAATAGGTGATCCTGACGTTGCCATAGAAATGTTCCTCGATTTAAATAGAGAAGTCATAGAACCTATAGTATTTCATAGCGACGCAATTTCTGTGTTAATTCGTCTTTGTGAGGGATTGACGGATGCAATAAAGAAGGAATAGTGCATCCGAAAAGAGATACTCGCCTCCCAATAGAAGATCCTGTCGTTGCCATAGAAACGTTCCTCGATATAGAAAGAGAAGGCATAGAACCTATAGTATTTCATAGCGAAGCAATTTCTGTGTTAATTCGTAATTGTGAGGGATCGATGAGTGTAATAAAGAAGGAATATTGCATCCAAAAAGAGATACTACCCTCTCAATATAAGATCCTGTCGTTGCCATAGAAACGTTCCTCGATATAGAAAGAGAAGGCATAGAACCTATAGTATTTCATAGCGAAGCAAATTCTGTGTTAATTCGTCGTTGTGAGGGATCGATGGATGCAATAAAGAAGGAATAGTGCATCGGAAAAGAGATACTCGCTTCCCAATAGGAGATCCTGTCGTTGCAATAGAAATGCTCCTCGATTTAAAAAGAGAAGTCATTGAACCTATAGTATTTCATAGCGACGCAATTTCTGTGTTAATTCGTCATTGTGAGGGATCGATGGATGCAATAAAGAAGGAATAGTGCATCCAAAAAGAGATACGCGCTTCCCAATAGCAGATCCTTTCGTTGCCATAGGATCGTTCCTCGATTTAGAAAGAGAAGGCGTAGAACTTATAGTATTTCATAGCGACGCAATTTCTGTGTTAATCGCATTGTGAGGGATCGGCGGATGCAATAAAGTAATAATAGTGCATCCGAAAAGAGATACTCGCCTCCCAATAGAAGATCCTTTCGTTGCCATAGAAACGCTCCTCGATTTAGAAAGAGAAGTCATAGAGCCTATAGTATTTCATAGCGACGCAATTTCTGTGGTAATTCGTCATTGTGAGGGATCGACGGATGCAATAAAGAAGGAATAGTGCATCCGACATGAGATACTCGCCTCCCAATAGAAGATCCTTTCGTTGCCATAGAAACCTTCCTCGATTTAGAAAGAGAAGGCATAGAACTTATAGTGTTTCATAGCGACGCAATTTCTGTGGAATTCGTCATTGTAAGGGATCGACGGATGCAATAGAGAAAGAATAGTGCATCCGACATGAGATACTCGCCTCCGAATTAAAGATCCTTTCGTTGCCATAGAAACCTTCCTCGATTTAAAAGAGAAGGCATAGAACTTATAGTGTTTCATAGCGACGCAATGTCTGTGTTAATTCGTCATTGTGAGGGATCGACGGATGCAATAAAGAAGGAATAGTGCATCCGAAAAGAGATACTCGCCTCCCAATAGGAGATCCTGTCGTTGCCATAGAATTGCTCTTCGGTTTAAATAGAGAAGTCATAGAACCTATAGTATTTCATAGCGACGCAATTTCTGTGTTAATTCGTCATTGTGAGGGATCGATGGATGCAATAAAGAAGGAATAGTGCATCCAAAAAGAGATACTCGCCTCCCAATAGAAGATCCTTTCGTTGCCATAGGTTCGTTCCTCGATTTAGAAGGAGAAGGCGTAGAACATATAGTATTTCATAGCGACGCAATTTCTGTGTTAATTCATCATTGTGACGGATCAGCGGATGCAATAAAGAAGGAATAGTGCATCCGAAAAGAGATACTCGCCTCCCAATAGGAGAACCTGTCGTTGCCATAGAAACGATCCTCGATTTAGAAAGAGAAGTCATGGAACCTATAGTATTTCATAGCGACGCAATTTCTGTGTTAATTCGTCATTGTGAGGGATCGATGGATGCAATAAAGAAGGAATAGTGCATCCAAAAAGAGATACTCGCTTCCCAATAGAAGATTCTTTCGTTGCCATAGGATCGTTCCTCGATTTAGAAAGAGAAGGCGTAGAACTTATAGTATTTCATAGCGACGCAATTTCTGTGTTAATTCATCATTGTGACGGATCAGCGGATGCAATAAAGAAGGAATAGTGCATCCGAAAAGAGATACTCGCCTCCCAATAGGAGATCCTGTCGTTGCCCTTGAATTGCTCCTCGATTTAAATAGAGAAATCGTAGAACCAATAGTATTTCATAGCGACGCAATATCTGTGTTAATTCGTCATTGTGAGGGATCGACGGATGCAATAAATAACGAACAGTGCATCCGAAAAGAGATACTCCCCCCCCCTCAATAGGAGATCCTGTCGTTGCCATAGAAATGCTCCTCGATTTAGAAAGAGAAGTCATAGAACATACAGTATTTCATAGCGACGCAATTTCTGTGTACATTAGTCATTGTGAGGGATCGACGGATGCAATAAAGAAGGAATAGTGCATCCGAAAAGACATACTCCCCTCCCAATAGGAGTTCCTGTCGTTGCCATAGAAATGCTCCTCGATTTAGAAGGAGAAGTCATAGAACCTATAGTATTTCATAGCGACGCAATTTCTGTGTTAATTCGTCATTCTGAGGGATCGTTGGATGCAATAAAGAAGGAATAGTCCATTCAAAAAGAGATACTCGCTTCCCAATAGAAGATCCTTTCGTTGCCATAGGATCGTTCCTCGATTTAGAAAGAGAAGGCGTAGAACTTATAGTGTTTCATAGCGACGCAATGTGTGTGTTAATTCGTCGTTGCGAGGGATCGACGGATGCAATAAAGAAGGAATACTGCATCCGAAAAGAGATACTCGCCTCCCAATATAAGATCCTGTAGTTGCCATAGAAACGTTCCTCGATATAGAAAGAGAAGGCATAGAACCTATAGTATTTCATAGCGAAGCAATTTCTGTGTTAATTCGTCGTTGTGAGGGATCGATGGATGCAATAAAGAAGGAATACTGCATCCGAAAAGAGATACTCCCCTCTCAATATAAGATCCTGTCGTTGCCATAGAAACGTTCCTCGATATAGAAAGAGAAGGCATAGAACCTATAGTATTTCATAGCGAAGCAATTTCTGTGTTAATTCGTCATTGTGAGGGTTCGATGAGTGTAATAAAGAAGGAATATTGCATCCAAAAAGAGATACTCCCCTCTCAATATAAGATTCTGTCGTTGCCATAGAAACGTTCCTCGATATAGAAAGAGAAGGCATAGAACCTACAGTATTTCATAGCGAAGCAATTTCTGTGTTAATTCGTCGTTGTGAGGGATCGAAGGATGCAATAAAGAAGGAATACTGCATCCGAAAAGAGATACTCGCCTCCCAAATTAGATCCTGTAGTTGCCATAGAAACGTTCCTCGCTTAAGAAAGAGAAGGCATATAATATTTAGTACTTCATAGCGACGAATTTTCTGTGTTAATTCGTCATTGTGATGGTTTGACGGATGCAATAAAGAAGGAATAGTGCATCCGAAAAGAGATACACGCCTCCCAATAGGAGATCCGGTCGTTGCCTTAGAAATGCTCCTCGATTTTGAAAGAGAAGTCATAGAACCTATTGTATTTCATAGCGACGCAATATCTGTGTTAATTCGTAATTGTGAGGAATAGATGGATGCAATAAAGAAGGAATAGTGCATCCAAAAAGAGATGCTCACCTCCCAATAGAAGATCCTTTCGTTGCCATAGGATCGTTCCTCGATTTAGGAAGAGAAGGCGTAGAACTTATAGTATTTCATAGAGACGCAATTTCTTTGTTAATTCGTCATTGTGAGGGATCGACGGATGCAATAAAGAAGGAATAATGCATCCGACATGAGATACTCGCCTCCCAAAAGGACATCCTTTCGTTTCCATAGGATCGTTCCTTGATTTAGAAAGAGAAGGCGTAGAATTATATAGTATTTCATAGCGACGCAATATCTGTGTTAACTCGTCATTGTGAGGGATCGACGGATGCAATAAAGAAGGAATAGTGCATCCGAAAAGAGATACTCACCTCCCAATAGAAGATCATTTCGTTGCCATATGATCGTACCTCGATTTAGAAAGAGGAGGCGTAGAACTTATAGTATTTCATAGCAACGCAATTTCTGTGTTAATTCGTTATTGTGAGGGATCGACGGATGCAATAAAGAAGGAATAGTGCATCCGAAAAGAGATACTCACCTCCCAATAGGAGATCCTGTCGTTGCCATAGAAACGCTCCTCGATTTAGAAAGAGAAGTCATAGAACGTATAGTATTTCATAGCGACGCAATTTCTGTGTTAATTCGTCATTGTGAGGGATCGATGGATGCAATAAAGAAGGAATACTGCATCCGAAAAGTGTAACTCGCTTCCCAATAGGAGATCCTGTCGTTGCCATAGAAATGCTCCTCGATTTAGAAAGAGAAGTCATAGAACCGATAGTATTTCATAGCGACGCAATTTCTGTGTTAATATGTCATTGTCAGGGATCGATGGATGCAATAAAGAAGGAATAGTGCATCCAAAAAGAGATACTCGCCTCCCAATAGAAGATCCTTTCATTGCCATAGGATCGTTCCTCGATTTATAAAGAGAAGGCGTAGAACTTATAGTATTTCATAGCGTCGCAATTTCTGTGATAGTTCGTCATTGTGAGGGATCGACGGATGCAATAAAGTAGGAATAGTGCATCCGAAAAGATATACTCGCCTCCCAATAGGAGATCCTGTCGTTGCCATAGAAACGCTCCTCGATTTAGAAAGAGAAGTCATAGTACCTATAGTATTTCATAGCGACGCAATTTCTGTGTTAATTCTTCATTGTGATTGATCATCGCATGCAATAAAGAAGGAATAGTGCATCCGACATGAGATACTCGCCTCCCAATAGGAGATCCGGTCGTTGCCATAGAAACGCTCCTCGATTTAGAAAGAGAAGTCATAGAACCTATAAAATTTCATAGCGACGCATTTTCTGTGGTAATTCGTCATTGTGAGGGATCGACGGATGCAATAAAGAAAGAATAGTGCATCCGAAAAGATATACTCGCCTCCCAATAGGAGATCCTGTCGTTGCCATAGAAACGCTCCTCGATTTAGAAAGAGAAGTCATAGAAGCTATAGTATTTCATAGCGACGCAATTTCTGTGTTAATTCGTCATTGTGAGGGATCGACGGATGCAATAAAGAAGGAATAGTGCATCCGGAAAGAAATACTCCCCTCCCAATAGGAGATCCTGTCGTTGCGATAGAAATGTTCCTCGATTTAGAAAGAGAAGTCATAGAACCTATAGTATTTCATAGCGACGCAATTTCTGTGTTAATTCGTCATTGTGACGGATCGAAGGATGCAATAAAGAAGGAATAGAGCATCCGAAAGAGATACTCGCCTCCCAATAGGAGATCCTGTCGTTGCCATAGAAACGCTCCTCGATTTAGAAAGAGAAGTCATAGAAGCTATACTATTTCATAGCGACGGAATTTCTGTGATAATTGGTCATTGTGAAGGATCGACGGATGCAATAAAGAAGGAATAGTGCATCCGACATGAGATACTCGCCTCCCAATAGAAGATCCTTTCGTTGCCATAGGATCGTTCCTCGATTTAGAAAGAGAAGGTGTAGAATTATCTAGTATTTCATAGCGACGCAATTTCTGTGTTAATTCGTCATTGTGAGGTATCGACGGATGCAATAAAGAGGGAATATAGCATCCGAAAAGAGATACTCGCCTCCCAATACGAGATCCTGTCGTTTCCATAGAAACGCTCCTCGATTTAGAAAGAGAAGTCATAGAACCTATAGTATTTCATAGAGACGCAATTTCTGTGTTTATTCGTCATTGTGAGGGATCGATGGATGCAATAAAGAAGGAATAGTGCATCCGAAAAGAGATACTCGCCTCCCAATAGGTGATCCTGACGTTGCCATAGAAATGCTCCTCGATTTAAATAGAGAAGTCATAGAACGTATAGTATTTCATAGCGACGCAATTTCTGTGTTAATTCGTCATTGTGAGGGATCGATGGATGCAATAAACAAGGAATAGTGCATCCAAAAAGAGATACTCGCTTCCCAATAGGAGATCCTGTCGCTGCCATTGAAATGCTCTTCGATTTAGAAAGAGAAGTCATAGAACCTATAGTATTCCATAGCGACGCAATTTCGGTGTTAATTCGTCATTGTGAGGTATCGACGGATGCAATAAAGAAGGAATAGTGCATCCGACATGAGATACTCGCTTCCCAATAGGAGATCCTGTCGCTGCCATTGAAATGCTCTTCTATTTAGAAAGAGAAGTCAAAGAACCTATAGTATTTCATAGCGACGCAATTTCTGTGTTAATTCTTCATTGTGAGGGATCGACGGATGCAATAAAGAAGGAATAGTGCATCCGACATGAGATACTCGCTTCCCAATAGGAGATCCTGTCGCTACCATTGAAATGCTCATCGATTTAGAAAGAGAAGTCATAGAACCTATAGTATTTCATAGCGACGCAATTATTGTGTTAATTCGTCATTGTGAGGTATCGACGGATGCAATAAAGAAGGAACAGTGCATTCGAAAAGAGATACTCGCCTCCCAATAGGAGATCCTGTCGTTGCCATAGGAACGCTCCTCGATTTAGAAAGGGAAGGCATAGAACTTATAGTGTTTCATAGCGACGCAATGTCTGTGTTAATTCTTCATTGTGAGGGATCGACGGGTGCAATAAAGAAGGAATAGTGCATCCGAAAAGTGATACTCGCCTCCCAATAGAAGATCCTTTCGTTGCCATAGGATCGTTCCTCGATTTAGAAAGAGAAGGCGTAAAACTTACAGTATTTCATAGCGACGCAATTTCTGTGTTAATTCGTCATTGTGAGAGATCGACGGATGCAATAAAGAAGGAATAGTGCATCCGAAAAGAGATACTCGCTTCCC
The DNA here is from genome assembly GCF_023864275.1 of Schistocerca cancellata. Lineage (NCBI taxonomy): Eukaryota > Metazoa > Arthropoda > Insecta > Orthoptera > Acrididae > Schistocerca > Schistocerca cancellata. Next base: position 4,059,498 of record NW_026046791.1, on the reverse strand, counting down.
AATAGGAGATTCTGTCGTTGCCATAGAAATGCTCCTCGATTTAAAAAGAGAAGTCTTAGTACCTATAGTATTTCATAGCGATGAAATTTCTGTGTTAATTCGTCATTGTGAGGGATCGATGGATGCAATAAAGACGGAATAGTGCATCCAAAAAGAGATACGCGCAACCCAATAGCAGATTCTTTCGTTGCCATAGGATCATTCCTCGATTTAGAAAGAGAAGGCGTAGAACTTATAGTATTTCATAGCGACGCAATTTCTGTGTTAATTCGTCATTGTGATTGATCGGCGGATGCAATAAAGTAGGAATAGTGCATCCTAAAAGAGATACTCGCCTCCCAATAGGAGATGCTGTCGTTGCCATAGAAACGCTCCTCGATTTAGAAAGAGAAGTCATAGAATCTATAGTATTTCATAGCGACGCAATTTCTGTGGTAATTCGTCATTGTGAGGGATCGACGGATGCAATAAAGAAGGAATAGTGCATCCGACATGAGATACTCGCCTCCCAATAGAAGATCCTTTCGTTGCCATAGAAACCTTCCTCGATTTAGAAAGATAAGGCATAGAACTTATAGTGTTTCATAGCGACGAAATGTCTGTGTTAATTCGTCATTGTGAGGGATCGACGGAAGCAATAAAGAAGTAATAGTGCATCCGAAAAGAGATACTCGCTTCCCAATAGGAGATCCTTTCGTTGCCATAGAATTGCTCTTCGGTTTAAATAGAGAAGTCATAGAACCTATAGTATTTCATAGCGACGCAATTTCTGTGTTAATTCGTCATTGTGAGGGATCGATGGATGCAATAAAGAAGGAATAGTGCATCCAAAAAGAGATAGTCGCCTCCCAATAGAAGATCCTTTCGTTGCCATAGGTTCGTTCCTCGATTTAGAAGGAGAAGGCGTAGAACATATAGTATTTCATAGCGACGCAATTTCTGTGTTAATTCGTCATTGTGAGGGATCGATGAGTGCAATAAAGAAGGAATATTGCATCCAAAAAGAGATACTCCCCTCTCAATATAAGATCCTTTCGTTGCCATAGAAACGTTCCTCGATTTAGAAAGATAACTCGTAGAACTTATAGTGTTTAATAACGACGCAATTTCTGTGTTAATTCGTCTTTGTGAGGGATCGACGGATGCAATAAGGAAGGAATAGTGCATCAGAAAAGAGATACTCGCCTCCCATTAGGTGATGCTGTCGTTGCCATAGGAACGCTCCTCGATTTACAAAGAGAAGGCATAGAACCTATAGTATTTCATAGCGAAGCAATTTCTCTGTTAATTCGTCATCGTGAGGGATCGATGCATGCAAAAAGAAAGAATACTGCATCCGAAAAGAGATACTCTCCTCCCAATAATAGATTCTGTAGTTGCCATAGAAACGTTCCTCGATTTAGAAAGAGAAGGCATAGAACATATAGTATTTCATAGCAACGAAATTTCTGTGTTAATTCGTCATTGTGAGGGATAGACGGATGCAATGAAGAAGGAATAGTGCATCCGACATGAGATACTCGCCTCCCAATAGAAGATCCTTTCGTTGCCATAGAAACCTTCCTCGATTTAGAAAGAGAAGGCATAGAACATATAGTGTTTCGTAGCGACGCAATGTCTGTGTTAATTCGTCATTGTGAGGTATCGACGGCTGCTATAAAGAAGGAATAGTGCATCCGAAAAGATACACTCGCCTCCCAATAGGAGTTCCTGTCGTTGCCATAGAAACGCTCCTCGATTTAGAAAGAGAAGGCATAGAACCTATAGTGTTTCATAGCGACGCAATTTCTGTGTTAATTCGTCATTGTAAGGGATTGACGGATGCAATAAAGAAGGAATAATGCATCCGACATGAAAAACTCGCCTCCCAATGTAAGATCCTGTAGTTGCCATGGAAACGTTCCTCGTTTTAGAAAGAGAAGGCGTAGAACTTATAGTATTCCATAGCGACGCAATTTCTGTGTTAATTCGTCATTGTGAGGGAACGATGGGTGCAATAGAGAAGGAATATTGCATCCAAAAAGAGATACTCCCCTCTCAATATAAGATCCTGTCGTTGCCATAGAAACGTTCCTGGATATAGAAAGAGAAGGCATAGAACCTATAGTATTTCATAGCGAAGCAATTTCTGTGTTAATTCGTCATTGTGAGTGATCGACGGATGCAATTAAGAAGGAATAGTGCATCCGAAAAGAGATACTCGCCTCCCAATAGGAGATCCTGTCGTTGTCTTAGAAATGCTCCTCGATTTAGAAAGAGAAATCATAGAACCTATAGTGTTTCATAGCGACGCAATTTCTGTGTTAATTCGTCATTGTGAGGGATCGACGGATGCAATAAAGAAGGAATAGTGCATCCGAAAAGAGATACTCGCCTCCCAATAGGAGATCCTGTCGTTGTCTTAGAAATGCTCCTCGATTTAGAAAGAGAAATCATAGAACCTATAGTGTTTCATAGCGACGCAATTTCTGTGTTAATTCGTCATTGTGATGGATCGACGGATGCAATAAAGAAGGAATAGTGCATCCAAAAAGAGATACTCGCCTCCCAATAGAAGATCCTTTCGTTGCCATAAGATCGTTCCTCGATTTAGAAAGAGAAGGCATAGAACCTATAGTATTTCATAGCGAAGCAATTTCTGTGTTAATTCGTCATTGTGAGGTATCGACGGATGCAATAAAGAAGGAATAGTGCATCCGAAAAGAGATACTCGCCTCCCAATAGGAGATCCTGTCGTTGTCTTAGAAATGCTCCTCGATTTAGAAAGAGAAATCATAGAACCTATAGTGTTTCATAGCGACGCAATTTCTGTGTTAATTCGTCACTGTGAGGGATCGACGGGTGCAATAAACAAGGAATAGTGCATCCGAAAAGAGATACTCGACCCCCAATAGATGATCCTTTCGTTGCCAAAGGATCGTTCTTCGATTTAGAAAGAGAAGGCGTAGAACTTATAGTATTTCGTAGTGACGCAATTTCTGTGTTAATTCGTCATTGTGAGGGATCGACGGATGCAGTAAAGAAGGAATAGTGCATCCGCAAAGAGATACTCGCCTCCCAATAGGAGATCCTGTCGTTGCCATAGAAATGCTCCTTGATATAGAAAGAGAAGTCATAGAACCCATAGTATTTCATAGCGACGCAATTTCTGTGTTAATTCGTCATTGTGAGGGATCGATGGATGCAATCTAGAAAGAATAGTGCATCCAAAAAGAGATACTCGCCTCCCAATAGAAGATCCTTTCGTTGCTATAAGATGTTCCTAGATTTAGAGAGAGAAGGCGTAGAACTTGTAGTATTTCATAGCGACGCAATTTCTGTGTTAATTCGTCATTGTGAGGGATCGATGGATGCAATAAAGAAGGAATAGTGTATCCAAAAAGAGATACTCGCCTCCCAATAGAAGATCCTTTCGTTTCCATAGGATCGTTCCTCGATTTAGAAACAGAAGGCGTAGAACTTATAGTATTTCATAGCGGCGCAATTTCTGTGTTAATTCGTCACTGTGAGGGATCGACGGATGCAATAAAGAAGGAATAGTGCATCCGAAAAGAGATACTTGCCTCCCAATAGGAGATCCTGTAGTTGCCATAGAAACGCTCCTCGATTTAGAAAGAGAAGTCATAGAACAAATAGTATTTCATAGCGACGCAATTTCTGTGTTAATTCGTCATTGTGAGGGATCGACGGATGCAATAAAGAAGGAATAGAGCATTCGAAAAGAGATACTCGCCTCCCAAAATGAGATCCTGTCGTTGCCATTGAAATGCTACTCGATATAGAAAGAGAAGTCATAGAACCTATAGTATTTCATAGCGACGGAATTTCTGTGTTAATTCGGCATTGTGAGGGGTCGATGGATTCAATAAAGAAGGAATAGTGCATCCGAAAAGAGATACTCGTCTCCCAATAGGTGATCCCGTCGTTGCCATAGAAATGCTCCTCGATTTAGAAAGAGAAGTCATAGAACCTATAGTATACCATAGCGACGCAATTTCTGTGTTAATTCGTCATTGTGAGGGATCGACGGATGCAATAAAGAAGGAATAGTGCATACGAAAAGAGATACTCGCCTCCCAATAGAAGATACTTTCGTTGCCATAGGATCGTTCCTCGATTTAGAAAGAGAAGGCGTAGAACTTATAGTATTTCATAGCGACGCAATTTCTGTGTTCATTCGTCATTGTGAGGGATCGACGGATGCAATAAAGAAGGAATAGTGCATCCGAAAAGAGATAGTCGCCTCTCAATAGGAGATCATGTCGTTGCCATAGAAACGCTCCTCGATTTAGAAAGAGAATGCGTAGAACTTATAGTATTTCATAGCGACGCAATTTCTGTGTTAATTCGTCATTGTGAGGGATCGACGGATGCAATAAAGAAGGAATAGAGCATTCGAAAAGAGATACTCGCCTCCCAAAATGAGATCCTGTCGTTGCCATTGAAATGCTACTCGATATAGAAAGAGAAGTCATAGAACCTATAGTATTTCATAGCGACGGAATTTCAGTGTTAATTCGGCATTGTGAGGGGTCGATGGATTCAATAAAGAAGGAATAGTGCATCCGAAAAGAGATACTCGCCTCCCAATAGGAGATCCCGTCGTTGCCATAGAAATGCTCATCATTTAGAAAGAGAAGTCATAGAACCTATAGTATTTCATAGCGACGCAATTTCTGTGTTCATTCGTCATTGTGAGGGATCGACGGATGCAATAAAGAAGGAATAGTGCATCCGAAAAGAGATAGTCGCCTCTCAATAGGAGATCATGTCGTTGCCATAGAAACGCTCCTCGATTTAGAAAGAGAATGCGTAGAACTTATAGTATTTCATAGCGACGCAATTTCTGTGTTAATTCGTCATTGTGAGGGATCGACGGATGCGATAAAGAAGGAATACTGCATCCGAAAAGAGATACTCGCCTCCCAATAGAAGATCCTTTCGTTGGCATAGGATCGTTCCTCGATTTAGAAAGAGAAGGCGTAGAACTTATAGTATTTCATAGCGACGCAATTTCTGTGTTAATTCGTCATTGTGAGGGATCGATGGGTGCAATAGAGAAGGAATATTGCATCCAAAAAGAGATACTCCCCTCTCAATATAAGATCCTGTCGTTGCCATAGAAACGTTCCTCGATATAGAAAGAGAAGGCATAGAACCTATAGTATTTCATAGCGAAGCAATTTCTGTGTTAATTCGTCGTTGTGAGGGATCGATGGATGCAATAAAGAAGGAATACTGCATCCGAAAAGAGATACTGGCCTCCCAAATAAGATCCTGTAGTTGCCATAGAAACGTTCCTCGCTTAAGAAAGAGAAGGCATAGAACATTTAGTACTTCATAGCGACGAATTTTCTGTGTTAATTCGTCATTGTGATGGTTTGACGGATGCAATAAAGAAGGAATAGGGCATCCGAAAAAAGATACACGCCTCCCAATAGGAGATCCTGTCGTTGCCATAGAAATGCTCCTCGATTTTGAAAGAGAAGTCATAGAACCTATTGTATTTCATAGCGACGCAATATCTGTGTTAATTCGTCATTGTGAGGAATAGATGGATGCAATAAAGAAGGAATAGTGCATCCAAAAAGAGATGCTCGCCTCCCAATAGAAGATCCCTTCGTTGCCATAGGATCGTTCCTCGATTTAGGAAGACAAGGCGTAGAACTTATAGTATTTCATAGCGACGCAATTTCTGTGTTAATTCGTTATTGTGAGGGATCGACGGATGCAATAAAGAAGGAATATTGCATCCGACATGAGATACTCGCCTCCCAATAGAATATCCTTTCGTTTCCATAGGATCGTTCCTCGATTTAGAAAGAGAAGGCGTAGAATTATATAGTATTTCATAGCGACGCAATTTCTGTGTTAATTCGTCATTGTGATGGATCGACAGATGCAATAAAGAAGGAATAGTGCATCCGACATGAGATACTCGCCTCCCAATATAAGATCCTGTAGTTGCCATAGAAACGTTCTCGATTTAGAAAGAGAAGGCATAGAACATATAGTATTTCATAGCGACGCAATTTCTGTGTTAATTCGTCGTTGCGAGGGATCGACGGATCTAATAAAGAAGGAATACTGCATCCGAAAAGAGATGCTCAACTCCCAATATAAGATCCTGTAGTTGCCATAGAAACGTTCCTCGATTTAGAAAGAGAAGGCATAGAACAAATAGTATTTCATAGCTACGCAATGTCTGTGTTAATTCGTCATTGTGAGCGATCGATGGGTGCAATAAAGAATGAATATTGCATCCAAAAAGAGATACTCCCCTCTCATTATAAGATCCTGTCGTAACCATAGAAGCGTTCCCGATTTAGAAAGAGAAGGCGTAGAAACTATAGTATTTCATAGCGACGCAATTTCTGTGTTAATTCGTCATTGTGAGGGATCGATGAGTGCAATAAAGAAGGAATATTGCATCCAAAAAGAGATACTCCCCTCTCAATATAAGATCCTGCCTTTGCCATAGAAACGTTCCTCGATTTAGAAAGATAAGGCGTAGAACTTATAGTGTTTAATAACGACGCAATTTCTGTGTTAATTCGTCATTGTGAGGGATCGACGGATGCAATAAGGAAGGAATAGAGCATCCGACATCAGATACTCGCCTCCCAATAGAAGATCCTTTCGTTGCCATAGGATCGTTCCTCGATTTAGTTAGAGAAGGCGTAGAACTTATAGTATTTCATAGCGACGCAATTTCTGTGATAATTCGTCACTGTGAGGGACCGACGGATGCAATAAAGAAGGAATAGTGCATCCGAAAAGATATACTCGCATCCCAATAGGAGATCCTGTCGTTGCCATAGAAACGCTCCTCGATTTAGAAAGAGAAGTCATAGAACCTATAGTATTTCATAGCGACGCAATTTATGTGTTAATATGTCATTGTGAGGGATCGATGGATGCAATAAAGAAGGAATAGAGCATCCAGAAAGAGATCCTCGCCTCCCAATAGAAGACTCTTTTCGTTGCCATAGGATCGTACCTCGATTTAGAAAGAGAAGTCGTAGAACTTATAGTATTTCATAGCGACGCAATTTCTGTGATAATTCGTCATTCTGAGGGATCGACGGATGCAATAAAGAAGGAATAGTGCATCAGAAAAGAGATACTCGCCTCCCAATAGGTGATCCTGTCGTTGCCATAGATACGCTTCTCGATTTAGAAAGAGAATTCATACAACCTATAGTATTTCATAGCGACGCAATTTCTGTGTTAATTCGTCATTGTGAGGGATCGACGGATGCAATAAAGAAGGATTAGTGCATCCGAAAAGAGATACTCGCCTCCCAATAGAAGATCCTTTCGTTGCCATAGGACCGTACCTCGATTTAGAAAGAGAAGGCGTAGAACTTATAGTATTTCATAGCAACGCAATTTCTGTGTTAATTCGTTATTGTGAGGGTTCGACGGATGCAATAAAGAAGGAATAGTGCATCCGAAAAGAGATACTCGCCTCCCAATAGGAGATCCTGTCGTTGCCATAGAAACGCTCCTCGATTTAGAAAGAGAAGTCATAGAACCTATAGTATTTCATAGCGACGCAATTTATGTGTTAATATATCATTGTGAGGGATCGATGGATGCAATAAAGAAGGAATAGAGCATCCGACATCAGATACTCGCCTCCCAATAGAAGATCCTTTCGTTGCCATAGGATCGTTCCTCGATTTAGTTAGAGAAGGCGTAGAACTTATAGTATTTCATAGCGACGCAATTTCTGTGATAATTCGTCACTGTGAGGGACCGACGGATGCAATAAAGAAGGAATAGTGCATCCGAAAAGATATACTCGCATCCCAATAGGAGATCCTGTCGTTGCCATAGAAACGCTCCTCGATTTAGAAAGAGAAGTCATAGAACCTATTGTATTTCATAGCGACGCAATTTATGTGTTAATCCGTCATTGTGAAGGATCGACGGATGCAATAAAGAAGGAATGGTGCATCCGAAAAGAGATACTCGCCTCCCAATAGGAGGTCCTGTCGTTGCCATAGAAACGCTCCTCCATTTTGAAAGAGAAGTCATAGAACCTATAGTATTTCATAGCGACGCAATTTATGTGTTAATATGTCATTGTGAGGGATCGATGGATGCAATAAAGAAGGAATAGAGCATCCGACATGAGATACTCGCCTCCCAATAGAAGATCCTTTCGTTGCCATAGGATCGTTCCTCGATTTAGAAAGAGAAGGCGTAGAACTTATAGTATTTCATAGCGACGCAATTTCTGTGATAATTCGTCATTGTGAGGGACCGACGGATGCAATAGAGAAGGAATAGTGCATCCGAAAAGAGATACTCGCCTCCCAATAGGAGGTCCTGTCGTTGCCATAGAAACGCTCCTCCATTTTGAAAGAGAAGTCATAGAACCTATAGTATTTCATAGCGACGCAATTTATGTGTTAATATGTCATTGTGAGGGATCGATGGATGCAATAAAGAAGGAATAGAGCATCCGACATGAGATACTCGCCTCCCAATAGAAGATCCTTTCGTTGCCATAGGATCGTTCCTCGATTTAGAAAGAGAAGGCGTAGAACTTATAGTATTTCATAGCGACGCAATTTCTGTGATAATTCGTCATTGTGAGGGACCGACGGATGCAATAAAGAAGGAATAGTGCATCCGAAAAGATATACTCGCCTCCCAATAGGAGATCCTGTCGTTGCCATAGAAACGCTCCTCGATTTAGAAAGAGAAGTCATAGAACGTATGGTATTTCATAGCGACGCAATTTCTGTGTTAATTCGTCATTGTGAGGGATCGATGGATGCAATAAAGAAGGAATAGTGCATCCGAAAAGAGTAACTCGCTTCCCAATAGGAGATCCTCTCGTTGCCATAGAAATGCTCCTCGATTTAGAAAGAGAAGTCATAGAACCTATAGTATTTCATAGCGACGCAATTTCTGTGTTAATATGTCATTGTGAGGGATCGATGGATGCAATAAAGAAGGAATAGTGCATCCAAAAAGAGATACTCGCCTCCCAATAGAAGATCCTTTCGTTGCCATAGGATCGTTCCTCGATTTAGAAAGAGAAGACGTAGAACTTATAGTATTTCATAGCGACGCAATTTCTGTGATAATTCGTCATTGTGAGGGACCGACGGATGCAATAAAGAAGGAATAGTGCATCCGAAAAGATATACTCGCCTCCCAATAGGAGATCCTGTCGTTGCCATAGAAACGCTCCTCGATTTAGAAAGAGAAGTCATAGAACGTATAGTATTTCATAGCGACGCAATTTCTGTGTTAATTCGTCATTGTGAGGGATCGATGGATGCAATAAAGAAGGAATAGTGCATCCGAAAAGAGTAACTCGCTTCCCAATAGGAGATCCTGTCGTTGCCATAGAAATGCTCCTCGATTTAGAAAGAGAAGTCATAGAACCTATAGTATTTCTTAGCGACGCAATTTCTGTGTTAATATGTCATTGTGAGGGATCGATGGATGCAATAAAGATGGAATAGTGCATCCAAAAAGTGACACTCGCCTCCCAATAGAAGATCCTTTCGTTGCCATAGGATCGCTCCTCGATTTAGAAAGAGAAGGCGTAGAACTTATAGTATTTCATAGCGACGCAATTTCTGTGATAATTCGTCATTGTGAGGGACCGACGGATGCAATAAAGAAGGAATAGTGCATCCGAAAAGATATACTCGCCTCCCAATAGGAGATCCTGTCGTTGCCATAGAAACGCTCCTCGATTTAGAAAGAGAAGTCATAGAACGTATAGTATTTCATAGCGACGCAATTTCTGTGTTAATTCGTCATTGTGAGGGATCGATGGATGCAATAAAGAAGGAATAGTGCATCCGAAAAGAGTAACTCGCTTCCCAATAGGAGATCCTGTCGTTGCCATAGAAAAGCTCCTCGATTTAGAAAGAGAAGTCATAGAACCTATAGTATTTCATAGCGACGCAATTTCTGTGTTAATATGTCATTGTGAGGGATCGATGGATGCAATAAAGAAGGAATAGTGCATCCAAAAAGAGACACTCGCCTCCCAATAGAAGATCCTTTCGTTGCCATAGGATCGTTCCTCGATTTAGAAAGAGAAGGCGTAGAACTTATAGTATTTCATAGCGACGCAATTTCTGTGATAATTCGTCATTGTTAGGGACCGACGGATGCAATAAAGAAGGAATAGTGCATCCGAAAAGATATACTCGCCTCCCAATAGGAGATCCTGTCGTTGCCATAGAAACGCTCCTCGATTTAGAAAGAGAAGTCATAGAACCTATAGTATTTCATAGCGACGCAATTTATGTGTTAATATGTCATTGTGAGGGATCGATGGATGCAATAAAGAAGGAATAGAGCATCCGACATGAGATACTCGCCTCCCAATAGAAGATCCTTTCGTTGCCATAGGATCGTTCCTCGATTTAGAAAGAGAAGGCGTAGAACTTATAGTATTTCATAGCGACGCAATTTCTGTGATAATTCGTCATTGTGAGGGACCGACGGATGCAATAAAGAAGGAATAGTGCATCCGAAAAGATATACTCGCCTCCCAATAGGAGATCCTGTCGTTGCCATAGAAACGCTCCTCGATTTAGAAAGAGAAGTCATAGAACGTATGGTATTTCATAGCGACGCAATTTCTGTGTTAATTCGTCATTGTGAGGGATCGATGGATGCAATAAAGAAGGAATAGTGCATCCGAAAAGAGTAACTCGCTTCCCAATAGGAGATCCTCTCGTTGCCATAGAAATGCTCCTCGATTTAGAAAGAGAAGTCATAGAACCTATAGTATTTCATAGCGACGCAATTTCTGTGTTAATATGTCATTGTGAGGGATCGATGGATGCAATAAAGAAGGAATAGTGCATCCAAAAAGAGATACTCGCCTCCCAATAGAAGATCCTTTCGTTGCCATAGGATCGTTCCTCGATTTAGAAAGAGAAGACGTAGAACTTATAGTATTTCATAGCGACGCAATTTCTGTGATAATTCGTCATTGTGAGGGACCGACGGATGCAATAAAGAAGGAATAGTGCATCCGAAAAGATATACTCGCCTCCCAATAGGAGATCCTGTCGTTGCCATAGAAACGCTCCTCGATTTAGAAAGAGAAGTCATAGAACGTATAGTATTTCATAGCGACGCAATTTCTGTGTTAATTCGTCATTGTGAGGGATCGATGGATGCAATAAAGAAGGAATAGTGCATCCGAAAAGAGTAACTCGCTTCCCAATAGGAGATCCTGTCGTTGCCATAGAAATGCTCCTCGATTTAGAAAGAGAAGTCATAGAACCTATAGTATTTCTTAGCGACGCAATTTCTGTGTTAATATGTCATTGTGAGGGATCGATGGATGCAATAAAGATGGAATAGTGCATCCAAAAAGTGACACTCGCCTCCCAATAGAAGATCCTTTCGTTGCCATAGGATCGTTCCTCGATTTAGAAAGAGAAGGCGTAGAACTTATAGTATTTCATAGCGACGCAATTTCTGTGATAATTCGTCATTGTGAGGGACCGACGGATGCAATAAAGAAGGAATAGTGCATCCGAAAAGATATACTCGCCTCCCAATAGGAGATCCTGTCGTTGCCATAGAAACGCTCCTCGATTTAGAAAGAGAAGTCATAGAACGTATAGTATTTCATAGCGACGCAATTTCTGTGTTAATTCGTCATTGTGAGGGATCGATGGATGCAATAAAGAAGGAATAGTGCATCCGAAAAGAGTAACTCGCTTCCCAATAGGAGATCCTGTCGTTGCCATAGAAAAGCTCCTCGATTTAGAAAGAGAAGTCATAGAACCTATAGTATTTCATAGCGACGCAATTTCTGTGTTAATATGTCATTGTGAGGGATCGATGGATGCAATAAAGAAGGAATAGTGCATCCAAAAAGAGACACTCGCCTCCCAATAGAAGATCCTTTCGTTGCCATAGGATCGTTCCTCGATTTAGAAAGAGAAGGCGTAGAACTTATAGTATTTCATAGCGACGCAATTTCTGTGATAATTCGTCATTGTTAGGGACCGACGGATGCAATAAAGAAGGAATAGTGCATCCGAAAAGATATACTCGCCTCCCAATAGGAGATCCTGTCGTTGCCATAGAAACGCTCCTCGATTTAGAAAGAGAAGTCATAGAACCTATAGTATTTCATAGCGACGCAATTTCTGTGTTAATATGTCATTGTGAGGGATCGATGGATGCAATAAAGATGGAATAGAGCATCCGACATGAGATACTCGCCTCCCAATAGAAGATCCTTTCGTTGCCATAGGATCGTTCCTCGATATAGAAAGAGAAGGTGTAGAATTATCTAGTATTTCATAGCGACGCAATTTCTGTGTTAATTCGTCTTTGTGAGGGATCGACAGATGCAATAAAGAAGGAATAGTGCATCCGAAAAGAGATACTCGCCTCCCAATAGGAGATCCTGTGGTTTCCATAGAAACGCTCTTCGATTTAGAAAGAGAAGTCATAGAACCTATAGTATATCATAGTGACGCAATTTCTGTGTTAATTCGTCATTGTGAGGGATCGAAGGATGCAATAAAGAAGGAATAGTGCATCCGAAAAGAGTAACTCGCTTCCCAATAGGAGATCCTGTCGTTGCCATAGAAATGCTTCTCGATTTAGAAAGAGAAGTCATAGAACCTATAGTATTTCATAGCGACGCAATTTATGTGTTAATATGTCATTGTGAGGGATCGATGGATGCAATAAAGAAGGAATAGAGCATCCAGAAAGAGATCCTCGCCTCCCAATAGAAGACTCTTTTCGTTGCCATAGGATCGTACCTCGATTTAGAAAGAGAAGTCGTAGAACTTATAGTATTTCATAGCGACGCAATTTCTGTGATAATTCGTCATTCTGAGGGATCGACGGATGCAATAAAGAAGGAATAGTGCATCGGAAAAGAGATACTCGCCTCCCAATAGGAGATCCTGTCGTTGCCATAGAAATGCTCCTCGATTTAGAAACAGAAGTCATAGAAGCTATAGTATTTTATAGGGACGCAATTTCTGTGTTAATTCGTCATTGTGAGGGATTGACGGATGCAATAAAGAAGGAATAGTGCATCCGACATGAGATACTCGCCTCCCAATAGGATATCCTGTCGTTGCCATAGAAATGCTCCTCGATTTAGAAAGACAAGTAATAGAACCTATAGTATTTCATAGCGACGCAATTTCTGTGTTAATTCGTATTTGTGAGTGATCGACGGATGCAGTAAACAAGGAATAGTGCATCCGAAATGAGATACTCGCCTCCCAATAGGAGATCCTGTCGTTGCCATAGAAACGCTCCTCGATTTAGAAAGAGAAGTCATAAAACCTATAGTATTTCATAGCGACGCAATTTCTGTGTTAATTCGTCATTGTGAGGGATTGATGGATGCAATAAAGAAGGAATAGTGCATCCGAAAAGAGTAACTCGCTGCCCAATAGGAGATCCTGTCGTTGCCATAGAAATGCTCCTCGATTTAGAAAGAGATGTCATAGAACCTATAGTATTTCATAGCGACGCAATTTCTGTGTTAATATGTCATTGTGAGGGATCGATGGATGCAATAAAGAAGGAATAGTGCATCCAAAAAGTGATACTCGCCTCCCAATAGAAGATCCTTTCGTTGCCATAGGATCGTTCCTCGATTTAGAAAGAGAAGGCGTAGAACTTATAGTATTTCATAGCGACGCAATTTCTGTGTTAATTCGTCATTGTGAGGAATCGACGGATGCATTAAAGAAGGAGAAGGGCATCCGAAAAGAGATACTCGCCCCCCAATAGGAGATCCTGTCGTTGCCATAGAATCGTTCCTCGATTTAGAAAGAGAAGGCGTAGAACCTATAATATTTCATAGCGACGCAATTTCTGTGTTAATTCGTCATTGTGAGGGATCGACGGATGCATTAAAGAAGGAGAAGGGCATCCGAAAAGAGATACTCGCCCCCCAATAGGAGATCCTGTCGTTGCCATAGAAATGCTCCTCAATTTAGAAAGAGAAGTCATGGAACCTATAGTATTTCATTGCGACGCAATTTCTGTGTTAATTCGTCATTGTGAGGGATCCACGGATGCAATAAAGAAGGAATAGTGCATCCGAAAAGAGATACTCGCCTCCCAATAAGAGATCCTGTCGATGCCATAGAAATGCTCATCGATTTAAGTAGAGAAGTCATAGAACCTATAGTATCTCATTGCAACGCAATTTCTGTGTTAATTCGTCATTGTGAGGGATCGTTGGATGCAATAAAGAAGGAATAGTGCATCCAAAGAGAGATACTCGCCTCCCAATAGGAGTTCATGTCGCTGCCATAGAAAGGCTCCTCGATTTAGAAAGAGAAGCCATAGAACCTATAGTATTTCAAAGCGACGCAATTTCTGTGTTAATTCGTCATTGTGAGGGATCGACGCATGCAATGAAGAAGGAATAGTGCATCCGAAAAGAGTAACTCGCTTCCCAATAGGAGATCCTGTCGTTGCCATAGAAATGCTCCTCGATTTAGAAAGAGAAGTCATAGAACCTATAGTATTCCATAGCGACGCAATTTCTGTGTTAGTATGTCATTGTGAGGGATCGATAGATGTAATAAAGAAGGAATAGTGCATCCAAAAAAAGATACTCGCCACCCAATAGAAGATCCCTTCGTTGCCATATTTAGAAAGAGAAGGCGTAGAACTTATAGTATTTAATACCGACGCAATTTCTGTGTTAGTTCGTCATTGTGAGGGATCGATGGAGGCAATAAAGAAGGAATAGTGCATCCAAAAAGAGATACTCGCCTCCCAATAGAATATCCTTTCGTTGCTTTAGGATCGTTCCTCGATTTAGAAGGAGAAGGCGTAGAACTTATGGTATTTCATAGCGACGCAAATTCTGTGTTAATTCGTCATTGTGAGGGATCGACGGATGCAACTAAGAAGGAATAGTGCATCCGAAAAGAGATACTCGAGTCCCAATAGGAGATCCTGTCGTTGCCATAGAAACGCTCCTCGATTTACAAAGAGAAGTCATAGAACCTAAAGTATATCATAGCGACGCAATTTCTGTGTTAATTCGTCATTGTGAGGGATCGACGGATGCAATAAAGAAGGAATAGTGCATCCGAAAAGAGATACTCGCCTCCCAATAGGAGATCCCGTCGTTGCCATAGAAATGCTACTCGATTTAGAAAGAGAAGTCATAGAAGCTATAGTATTTCATAGCGACGCAATTTCTGTGTTAATTCGTCATTGTGAAGGATCGATGGATGCAATAAAGAAGGAATAGTGCATCCAAAAAGAGATACTCGCCTCCCAATAGGAGATCGTGTCGTTGCCATAGAGACGCTCCTCGATTTAGAAAGAGAAGTCATAGAACCTATAGTATTTCATAGGGACGCAATTTCTGTGTTAATTCGTCATTGTGAGGGATCGACGGATGCAATAAAGAAGGAATAGTGCATCCGACATGAGATACTCGCCTCCGAATAGGAGATCCTGTCGTTGCCATAGAAATGCTCCTCGATTTAGAAAGATAAGTCATAGAACCTATAGTATTTCATAGCGACGCAATTTCTGTGTTAATTCGTCATTGTGAGGGATCCACGGATGCAATAAAGAAGGTATAGTGCATCCGAAAACAGATACTCGCCTCCCAATAGGAGATCCTGTCGTTGCCATAGAAATGCTCCTCGATTTAAATAGAGAAGTCATAGAACCTATAGTATCTCATTGCGATGCAAATTCTGTGTTAATTCGTCATTGTGAGGGATCGATGGATGCAATAAAGAATGAAAAGTGCATCCAAAAAGAGATACTCGCCTCCCAATAGAAGATCCTTTCGTTGCCATAGGATCGTTCCTCGATTTAGAAAGAGAAGGCGTAGAACATATAGTATTTCATAGCGACGCAATTTCTGTGATAATTCGTCATTGTGAGGGATCGACGGATGCAATAAAGAAGGAATAGTGCATCCGAAAAGAGATACTCGCCTCCCAATAGGAGCTCCTGTCGTTGCCATAGAAACGCTCCTCTATTTAGAAAGAGAAGTCATAGAGGCTATAGTTTTTCATAGCGACGCAATTTCTGTGTTAAGTCGTCATTGTGAGGGATCGACGGATGCAATAAAGAAGGAATAGTGCATCCGAAAAGAGATACTCCCTTCCCAATAGGAGATCCTGTCGTTGCGATAGAAATGCTCCTCGATTTAGAAAGAGAAGTCATAGAACCTATAGTATTTCATAGCGACGCAATTTCTGTGTTAATTGGTCATTGTGAGTGATCGATGGATGAAATAAAGAAGGAATAGTGCATCCAAAAACAGAAACTCGCCTCCCAATATAAGATCCTTTCGTTGCCATTGGATCGTTCCTCGATTTAGAAAGAGAAGGCGTAGAACTTATAGTATTTCATAGCGACGCAATTTCTGTGTTAATATGTCATTGTGAAGGATCGACGGATGCAATAAAGAAGGAATAGTGCATCCGACATGAGATACTCGCCTCCCAATAGAAGATCCTTTCGTTGCCATAGGATCGTTCCTCGATTTAGAAAGAGAAGGCGTAGAATTATATAGTATTTCATAGCGACGCAATTTCTGTGTTAATTCGTCATTGTGAGGGATCGACGGATGCAATAAAGAAGGAATAGTGCATCCGAAAAGAGATACTCGCCTCCCAGTAGGAGATCCTGTCGTTGCCATAGAAACGCTCCTCGATTTAGAAAGAGAAGTCATAGAACCTATAGTACTTCATAGCGACGCAATTTCTGTGTTAATTCGTCATTGTGAGGGATCGACGGATGCAATAAAGAAGGAATAGTGCATCCGAAAAGAGATACTCGCCTCCCAATAGGAGATCCTGTCGTTGCGATAGAAATGCTCCTCGATTTAGAAAGAGAAGTCATAGAACCTATAGTATTTCAAAGCGACGCAATTTCTGTGTTAATTCGTCATTGTGAGGGTCGACGGATGCAATAAAGAAGGAATAGTGCATCCGAAAAGAGATACTCGCCTCCCAATAGGAGATCCTGTCGTTGCGATAGAAATGCTCCTCGATTTAGAAAGAGAAGTCATAGAACCTATAGTACTTCATAGCGAAGCAATTTCTGTGTTAATTCGTCATTGTGAGTGATCGATGGATGAAATAAAGAAGGAATAGTGCATCCAAAAACAGAAACTCGCCTCCCAATAGAAGATCCTATCGTTGCCATAGGATCGTTCCTCGATTTAGAAAAAGAAGGCGTAGAACTTATAGTATTTCATAGCGACGCAATTTCTGTGTTAATATGTCATTGTGAAGGATCGACGGATGCAATAAAGAAGGAATAGTGCATCCGACACGAGATACTCGCCTCCCAATAGAAGATCCTTTCGTTGCCATAGGATCGTTCCTCGATTTAGAAAGAGAAGGCGTAGAATTATATAGTATTTCATAGCTACGCAATTTCTGTGTTAATTCGTCATTGTGAGGGATCGACGGATGCAATAAAGAAGGAATAGTGCATCCGACATGAGATACTCGCCTCCCAATAGGAGATCCTGTCGTTGCCATAGAAATGCTCCTCGATTTAGAAAGAGAAATCATAGAACCTATAGTATTTCATAGCGACGCAATTTCTGTGTTAATTCGTCATTGTGAGTGATCGATGGATGAAATAAAGAAGGAATAGTGCATCCAAAAACAGAAACTCGCCTCCCAATAGAAGGTACTTTCGTTGCCATAGGATCGTTCCTCGATTTAGAAAGAGAAGGCGTAGAACTTATAGTATTTCATAGCTACGCAATTTCTGTGTTAATTCGTCATTGTGAGGGATCGACGGATGCAATAAAGAAGGAATAGTGCATCCGAAAAGAGATACTCGCCTCCCAGTAGGAGATCCTGTCGTTGCCATAGAAACGCTCCTCGATTTAGAAAGAGAAGTCATAGAACCTATAGTACTTCATAGCGACGCAATTTCTGTGTTAATTCGTCATTGTGAGGGATCGACGGATGCAATAAAGAAGGAATAGTGCATCCGACATGAGATACTCGCCTCCCAATAGGAGATCCTGTCGTTGCCATAGAAATGCTCCTCGATTTAGAAAGAGAAATCATAGAATATATAGTATTTCATAGCGACGCAATTTCTGTGTTAATTCGTCATTGTGAGTGATCGATGGATGAAATAAAGAAGGAATAGTGCATCCAAAAACAGAAACTCGCCTCCCAATAGAAGATCCTTTCGTTGCCATAGGATCGTTCCTCGATTTAGAAAGAGAAGGCGTAGAACTTATAGTATTTCATAGCTACGCAATTTCTGTGTTAATTCGTCATTGTGAGGGATCGACGGATGCAATAAAGAAGGAATAGTGCATCCGAAAAGAGATACTCGCCTCCCAGTAGGAGATCCTGTCGTTGCCATAGAAACGCTCCTCGATTTAGAAAGAGAAGTCATAGAACCTATAGTACTTCATAGCGACGCAATTTCTGTGTTAATTCGTCATTGTGAGGGATCGACGGATGCAATAAAGAAGGAATAGTGCATCCGACATGAGATACTCGCCGCCCAATAGGAGATCCTGTCATTGCCATAGAATTGCTCCTCGATTTAGAAAGAGAAGTCATAGAACCTATAGTATTTCATAGCGACGCAATTTCTGTGTTAATTCGTCATTGTGCGGGATCCACGGATGCAATAAAGAAGGAATAGTGCATCCGAAAACAGATACTCGCCTCCCAATAGGAGATCCTGTCGTTGACATAGAATTGCTCCTCGATTTAAATAGAGAAGTCATAGAACCTATAGTATCTCATTGCGACGCAATATCTGTGTTAATCCGTCATTGTGAGGGATCGATGGATGCAAAAAGAAGGAATAGTGCATCCGAAAAGAGTAACTCGCTTCCCAATAGGAGAACCTGTCGTTGGCATAGAAATGCTAATCGATTTAGAAAGAGAAGTCATAGAACCTATAGTATTTCATAGCGACGCAATTTCTGTGTTAATTCGTCATTGTGAGAGATCCACGGATGCAATAAAGAAGGAATATTGCATCCGACATGAGATACTCGCCTCCCAATAGAAGATCCTTTCGTTGTCATAGGATCGTTCCTCGATTTAGAAAGAGAAGGCGTAGAACTTATAGTATTTCATAGCGACGCTATTTCTGTGATAATTCGTCATTGTGAGGGATCGACGGATGCAATAAAGAAGGAACAGTGCAAGCGAAAAGAGATACTCGCCTCCCAATAGGAGATCCTGTCATTGCCATAGAAACGCTCCTCGATTTAGAAAGAGAAGTCATAGAATCTATAGTATTTCATAGCGACGCAATTTCTGTGTTAATTCGTCATTGTGAGGGATCGACGGATGCAATAAAGAAGGAATAGTGCATCCGAAAAGAGATACTCCCCTCCCAATAGGAGATCCTGTCGTTGCGATAGAAATGCTCCTCGATTTAGAAAGAGAAGTCATAGAGCCTATAGTATTTCATAGCGACGCAATTTATGTGTTAATTCGTCATTGTGAGGGATCGATGGATGCAATAAAGAAGGAATAGTGCATCCAAAAAGAGAAACTCGCCTCCCAATAGAAAATCCTTTCGTTGCCATAGGATCGTTCCTCGATTTAGAAAGAGAAGGCGTAGAACTTATAGTATTTCATAGCGACGCAGTTTCTGTGTTAATTCGTCATTGTGAAGGATCGACGGATGCAATAAAGAAGGAATAGTGCATCCGACATGAGATACTCGCCTCCCAATAGAAGTTCCAATCGTTGCCATAGGATCGTTCCCCAATTTAGAAAGAGAAGGCGTAGAATTATATAGTATTTCGTAGCGACGCAATTTCTGTGTTAATTCGTCATTGTGAGGGATCGACGGATGCAATAAAGAAGGAATAGTGCATCCGAAAAGAGATACTCGCCTCCCAATAGGAGATCCTGTCGTTGCCATAGAAACGTTCCTCGATTTAGGAAGAGAAGTGATAGAACCTATAGTATTTCATAGCGACGCAATTTCTGTGTTAATTCGTCATTGTGAGGGATCCACGGATGCAATAAAGAAGGAATTGTGCATCCAAAAAGAGATACTCGCCTCCCAATACAAGATCCTTTCTTTGCCATAGGATCGTTCTTCGATTTAGAAAGAGAAGGCGTAGACTTTATAGTATATTATAGCGACGCAATTTCTGTGCTAATTCGTCATTGTGAGGGATCGATGGAGGCAATAAAGAAGGAATAGTGCATCCAAAAAGAGATACTCGCCTCCCAATAGATGATCCTTTCGTTGCCATAGGATCGTTCCTCGATTTAGAAAGAGAAGGCGTAGAACGTACAGTATTTCATAACGACGCAATTACTGTGTTAATTCGTCACTGTGAGGGATCGACGGATGCAATAAAGAATGAATAGTGCATCCGAAAAGAGATACTCGCATCCAAATAGGAGATCCTGTCGTTGCCATAGAAACGCTCCTCGATTTAGAAAGAGAAGCCATAGAACCTATAGTATTACATAGCGACGCAATTTCTGTGTTAATTCGTCATTGTGAGGGATCCACGGATGCAATAAAGAAGGAATAGTGCATCCGATAAGACTAAGTCGCTTCCCAATATAAGATCGTGTCGTTGCCATAGAAATGCTACTCGATTTAGAAAGAAAAGTCATAGAACCTATAGTATTTCATAGCGACGCAATATCTGTGTTAATATGTCATTGTGAGGGATCGATGGATGCAATAAAAAAGGAATAGTGCATCGAAATAGAGATACTCGCCTCCCAATAGAAGATCCTTTCGTTGCCATAGGATCGTTCCTCGATTTAGAAAGAGAAGGCGTAGAACTTATAGTATTTCATAGCGACGCAATTTCTGTGTTAATTCGTCATTGTGAGGGATTGACGGATGCAATAAAGAAGGAATAGTACATCCGACATGAGATACTCGCCTCCCAATAGGAGATCCTGTCGTTGCCATAGAAATGCTCCTCGATTTAGAAATAGAAGTCATAGAACCTATAGTATTTCATAGCGACGCAATTTCGGTGTTAATTCGTCATTGTGAGTGATCGACGGATGCAATAAAGAATGAATAGTGCATCCGAAATGAGATACTCGCCTCCCAATAGGAGATCCAGTCGTTGCCATAGAAATGCTGCTAGATTTAGAAAGAGAAGTCATAGAACCTATAGTATTTCATAGCGACGCAATTTCTGTGTTAATTCGTCATTGTGAGGGATCGATGGATGCAATATAGATGGAATAGTGCATCTGACATGCGATACTCGCCTCCCAAGAGAAGATCCTTTCGTTGCCATAGGGTCGCTCCTCGATTTAGACGAGAAGGCGTAGAGCTTATAGTATTTCATAGCGACGCAATTTCTGTGTTAATTCGTCATTGTGAGTGATCGACGGATGCAATGAAGATTGAATAGTGCATCCGAAAAGAGATACTCGCCTCCCAATAAAAGGATTTAGAATGAGAAGTCATAGAACATATAGTATTTCATAGCAAAGCAATTTCTGTGTTAATTCGTCATTGTGAAGGATCGACGGATGCAATAAAGATGGAATAGTGCATCTGACATGAGATACTCGCCTCCCAAGAGAAGATCCTTTCGTTGCCATAGAAATGCTCCTCGATTTAGAAAGAGAAGTCATAGAACCTATAGTATTTCATAGCGACGCAATTTCTGTGTTAATTCGTCTTTCTGAGGGATCGACGGCTGCAATAAAGAAGGAATAGTGCATCCAAAAAGAGATACTCGCCTCCCAATAGAAGATCCTTTCGTTGCCATAGGATCGTTCCTCGATTTAGGAAGAGAAGGCGTAGAACTTATAGTATTTCATAGCGACACAATTTCTGTGTTAATTCCTCATTGTGAGGGATCGACGGATGCAATAAAGAAGGAATAGTTCATCCGAAAAGAGATACTCGCCTCCCAATAAGAGATCCTGTCGTTGCCATAGAGACGTTCCTCGATTTACAAAGAGAAGTCATAGAACCTATAGTACTTCATAGCGACGAAATTTCTGTGTTAATTCGTCATTGTGAGGGATTGACGAATGCAATGAAGAAAGAATAGTGCATCCGAAAAGAGTAACTCGCTTCCCAATAAGAGATCCTGTCGTTGCCATAGAAATGCTCCTCGACTTAGAAAGATAAGTCATAGAACCTATAGTATTTCATAGCGACGCAATTTCTGTGATAATATGTCATTGTGAGGGATCGATGGATGCAATAAAGAAGGAATAGTGCATCCAAAAAGAGATACTCGCCTCCCAATGGAGGATCCTTTCGTTGCCATAGGATCGTTCCTCGATTTAGAAAGAGGAGGCGTAGAACTTATAGTATTTCATAGCGACGGAATTTCTGTGATAATTCGTTATTGTGAGGGATCGACGGATGCAATAAAGAAGGAATAGTGCATCCGAAAAGATATACTCGCCTCCCAATAGGAGATCCTGTCGTTGCCATAGAAATGCTCCTCGATTTAGAAAGAGAAGTCTTAGAACCTATAGTATTTCATAGCGACGCAATTTCTGTGTTAATTCGTCATTGTGAGGGATTGACGGATGCAATAAAGAAGCAATAGTACATCCGACATGAGATACTCGCCTCCCAATAGGAGATCCTGTCGTTGCCATAGAGATGCTCCTCGATTTAGAAAGAGAAGTCATAGAATCTATAGTATTTCATAGCGACGCAATTTCTGTGTTAATTCATCATTGTGAGTGATCGACGGATGCAATAAAGAATGAATAGTGCATCCGAAATGAGATACTCGCCTCCCAATAGGAGATCCAGTCGTTGCCATAGAAATGCTCCTCGATTTAGAAAGAGAAGTCATAGAACCTATAGTATTTCATAGCGACGCAATTTCTGTGTTAATTCGTCATTGTGAGGGATCGATGGATGCAATAAAGATGGAATAGTGCATCTGACATGAGATACTCGCCTCCCAAGAGAAGATCCTTTCGTTGCCATAGGATCGCTCCTCGATTTAGACGAGAAGGCGTAGAGCTTATAGTATTTCATAGCGACGCAATTTCTGTGTTAATTCGTCATTGTGAGGGATCGATGGATGCACTAAAGAAGGAATAGTGCATCAAAAAAGAGATACTCGCCTCCCAATAGAAGATCCTTTCGTTGCCATGGGATCGTTCCTCGATTTAGAATGAGAAGGCGTAGAACTTGTAGTATTTCATAACGACGCAATCTCTGTGTTAATTCGTCATTGTGAGGGATCAACGGATGCAATAAAAAAGGAATAGAGCCTCCGAAATGAGATACTCGCCTCCCAATAGGAGATCCTGGCGTTGCCATAGAAATGCTCCTCGATTTAGAAAGAGAAGTCATAGAACCTATAGTATTTCATAGCGACGCAATTTCTGTGTTAATTCGTCATTGTGAGGATCGATGGATGCAATAAAGAAGGAATAGTGCATCCGACATGAGATACTCGCCTCCCAAGAGAAGATCCTTTCGTTGCCATAGGATCGTTCCTCGATTTAGAAGAGAAAGCGAAGAACTTCTAGAATTTTATAGTGTCGCAATTTCTGTGTTAATTCGTCATTGTGAGGAATCGACGGATGCAATAAAGAAGGAATAGTGCATCCGACATGAGATACTCGCCTCCCAAGAGAAGATCCTTTCGTTGCCATAGGATCGTTCCTCGATTTAGAAGAGAAGGCGTAGAACTTCTAGTATTTCATAGCGACGCAATTTCTGTGTTAATTCGGCATTGTGAGGGATCGACGGATGCAATAAAGAAGGAATAGTGCATCCGAAAAGAGATACTCGCCTCGCAATAGGAGATCCTGTCGTTGCCATAGAAATGCACCTCGATTTAGAAAGAGAAGTCATAGAACCTATAGTATTTCATAGGGACGCAATTTCTGTGTTAATTCGTCATTGTGAGGGATTGACGGATGCAATAATGAAGAAATAGTGCATCCGACATGAGATACTCGCCTCCCAATAGGAGATCCTGTCGTTGCCATAGAAATGCTCCTCGATTTAGAAAAAGAAGGCGTATAACCTATAGTATTTCATAGCGACGCAATTTCTGTGTTAATTCGTCATTGTGAGGGATCGACGGATGCATTAAAGAAGGAATAGTGCGTCCGAAAAGAGATACTCGCCTCCCAATAGGAGATCCTGTCGTTGCCATAGAAATACTCCTCGACTTAGAAAGAGAAGTCATAGTACCTATAATATTTCATAGCGACGCAATTTCTGTGTTGATTCGTCATTGTGAGGGATCGATGGATGCAATAAAGATGGAATAGTGCATCCAAAAAGAGATACTCGCCTCCCAATAGAAGATCCTTTCGTTGCCATAGGATCGTTCCTCGATTTAGAAAGAGAAGGCGTATAACTTATAGTATTTCATAGCGACGCAATTTCTGTGTTAATTCGTCATTGCGAGGGATCGATGGAGGCAATAAAGAAGGAATAGTGCATCCAAAAAGAGATACTCGCCTCCCAATAGAAGATCCTTTCGTTGCCATACAATCGTTCCTCGAATTAGAAAGAGAAGGCCTAGAACTTATAGTATTTTATAGCGACGCAAATTCTGTGTTAGTTCGTCTTTGTGAGGGATTGACGGGTTCAATATAGAAGGAATAGTGCATCCGAAAAGAGATACTCGAGTCCCAATAGGAGATCCTATCGTTACCATAGAAACGATCCTCGATTTAGAAAGAGAAGTCATAGAACCTATAGTATTTCATAGCGACGCAATTTCTGTGTTAATTCGTCATTGTGAGGGATCGACGGATGCAATAAAGAAGGAATAGTGCATCCGAAAAGAGATACTCTCCTCCCAATAGGAGATCCTGTCGTTGCCATAGAAATGCTCCTCGACTTAGAAAGAGAAGTCATAGAACCTATAGTATTTCATAGCGACGCAATTTCTGTGTTAATTCGTCATTGTGAAGGATCGATGGATGCAATAAAGACGGAATAGTGCATCCAAAAAGAGATACTCGCCTCCTGTCGTTGCCATAGTATCGCTCCTCGATTTAGAATGAGAAGTCATAGAACCTATAGTATTTCATAGCAAAGCAATTTCTGTGTTAATTCGTCATTGTGAGGGATCGACGGATGCAATAAAGAAGGAATAGTGCATCCGAAAAAAGATACTCGAGTCCCAATAGGAAATCCTATCGTTACCATAGAAACGCTCCTCGAATTAGAAAGAGAAGTCATAGAACATATAGTATGTCATAGCGACGCAATTTCTGTGTTAATTCGTAATTGTGAGGGATCGATGGATGTAATAAAGAATGAATAGTGCATCCAAAAAGAGATACTCGCCTCCCAATAGGAGAACCTTTAGTTGCCATAGAATCGCTCCTCGATTTAGAAAGAGAAGTCATAGAACCTATAGTATTTCATAGCAAAGCAATTTCTGTGTTAATTCGTCATTGTGAGGGATCGACGGATGCAATAAAATTAGGAATAGTGCATCCGAAAAGAGATACTCGAGTCCCAATAGGAGATCCTATCGTTACCATAGAAACGCTCCTCGATTTAGAAAGAGAAGTCATAGAACCTATAGTATGTCATAGCGACGCAATATCTGTGTTAATTCGTAATTGTGAGGTATCGATGGATGTAATGAAGAATGAATAGTGCATCC